>NC_028644.1:54359113-54414692 GCF_001406875.1 Solanum pennellii
TATATATATATATATATATATATATTCCACAACAAAGTAAAAAGTGAAAAAGGGAGATGGCTAACATTTAAATACACTTATTTATTAGCTGGTACTTTGGTTTTATTTTCTTATAGTAATAATTACTATATGGGGTCAAAAAGTGGCATCTTAATAATTTTGTAGAAACAGTATCGTCTAAGGGCCAAAAAACAAAAATACCAATAAGGTATAAAACTAAATTATTAAGAAACTGAAAAAAGTGAACATAATACTTTAGCATAAATATTTTCATGTCTCCGTATTTATGTCAAAACAAATATTTTTAATTTTACCAATTAAAAATATAAAATTTACACCATTCAATCATATTCAACCAATAGACATCTGTATAAAAAAATATATATCTAAAATTTATTAGTTTAACATAAAATATTTTTGTGATAATTTAGAGTACACGAATAATCTCATTTATAACATAGTTGGACATAAGAAATCAAACTAATAAAATATGTTATTTATCAATTATTATTAATGAATTACATTTTTTATTTATAAAAGATTATAATATTATCACTTAGCCAACTTTTTTAAACCAGACAAATCGCAAGCTGACAAATTGAGCTAATAAAAAGAGAATATTATTATTTCTTCTTCTCTTCTACTTTCTGTTTCTTTTTCACTAAAGCAGACATAATTTGGGGCCTATATTGTCTAGTTTAATTCAATTATTATAAAATGATCAAGAAAAATAAATCAAAAGATCATAAACAGTACATAAGGTGGGTGGCTTCTCAATCTCTTCTTTGCAATAATGGAATATTCCTCTCTTTTAATTTGTATTATATATAATTTTAAATTGACAAAAAATTAAAAAGTATAAAATAAAAATTATACCTAGTTATTTCAAAATTTATAATAGTATTTATGTTATTATACATTTTAAATAGGGATAAATAAAAATAATATAATTAGATATTTTAAATATTAAATATATTGTTTCAAAATATATTAATAAAAAGTAATATCGTATAACTTAATAAAATAAAAGAAATAACAGTAATCAAAAGTTTTTGGCACGATCATATGACAATGCAAATAGTTAGACAATCTTGTCAAATGTTCTCCTATTTTGGGTTGACAAGATTTTTATTTTGATAATTGTTTTTCCCTAATGCAATCAATATAAATATATTAGTGTAAAGAACTATGAGGCATTATTAAACCTCTTAAATTTGATTATCAGATCATAGTTATTAGGATTTGCTTGTTCTTTTATGTCCGATCAATTTTAATCATTCAAATCTTAATCATTAAGAGCATGTGTAATGATCGGTTTCTGTCATTATAGAAAAGTCAACGGGAAAAAATTGGGGCTGGAAAAACTTTTTGGTAGTATTTGAATTTTTTCAACTATGTCCAAATTTGAAGGAAATTGGAGACTTCTAAGGTGTAGGGAAATCTTGTAGCAATCAGGTAACTTAATTATGAATGCGGTTACATGAGGTGTTAGATAACTCGTTAACGAACACGTACGACTTTAGAAATTGTATTTAAGTGAGTAAATCTCCGGGAATCGAACTTAGCATAAATGACATTTTCTGAGCGCCGTGGGTTAGAGGTGTTGTGAAATGGGAGTTTGGAAATTCTTGAGGGAGCTCACTGGTCCAAGAATCCCGCCCTAGCGGGGGATTCTTCCGTCGCCGTTTTGGGGCGATGGGTGTCGCTGTAGCGAGCAGGACGCTAGTTAAAGTCATTAATAAACCCCTAAATGACCTCATTATGCACAATTTGACTTTTATCTAAAGAATAACCTAGGAGATTTCTACTCGTTTTTCACCATTCTTGAGGCTAAAAGTATGCTTTTCATTCCCCGAATTTATTTTTCGATCCATCAAACGTAATAGAATGGGTTAATAATGATAGGGATCATGAATTTGATCCAGGATTCATAGAATTGTTAATAATCCGGGTAAGTAGCGATTGTTTGATGATTCCTATATTTTATTGATTGTTTGTAGACTAAGAACAAGCGGAACGAATCCGGAAAGGGAAGGATCATGTTTCTTAGGGTTTCAAGCTTGTTTCGAGGTAGGTGATGATTGTGATTCTACGTTTGTGTGATGTATGCATGTTTTTGCTTCATTTTGATACTTGTATATGTAAGAATGTTGCAATATTGACCGCACTTGTTGTAAATGAGATAGATGAATGACGTTGCCATGAAATAATGATGCAAATGTATGATGCTGATGATATACTTGTGATTCAGATTGTGGTGTGCGTTTTGGGGATCGCCACGTTCCGATAAGCTAACTGGGATCGGGTTGTCACATTCCGACATAAAATAAAATCGGATTTCCACGTTCTGGCAAACTAATAATTTGAGTTTGGGTTCCGTGAGAGGATCAATAATGTGAGGATAAATGTGAAATGTATTGTTGATTCACCATGTTGATATATATGCATATGATTATAATGTTATGTTTGACTTGTTTATGTTACACTAGAAGGATGCTGCGTGATCTTACGAGTTGACGGTGGCTGTGTACTGATTCTGTAACATCTCGTATCTAGAATTAGCTAAGGTTAAGCTAAGAAAAACAAGAAGAATCAACTTTGGAAATACGTAGTGAAATCTGGAAAATTTCCAAATTTCGAAAGTAAGTTTTGATCATTTTCAAACGGACATAATTTCCAGCTCAAGAGGAGTTTGGATGTGTTCTTTATATGGATGGAAATATCGTCGCAAGATCTTTCCAACGATGCCAAGTTTGCTAAATTTTGAGTTCGTATGAGGGAAATATGCCATTCGTAAGTTGGGCTGTTAAGCAGAGGAATTTCCAATCCGGATTTGTTAAGGGCATTTTGGTCTTTTCCTAAGTCAATCATTAATTTCGTTTTTGGGTAATATGTTGGGGTTTAAACTGATCCCATTCAGTTTACACACTTAGAAAATAAGATAGAGCTTCAAAAGAAAGGAGAAAAGAGGATAAGGGAGAAAAAGACGCAAGAACACCAAGATTTCGTTGGGGGTGATCCCTATCAGGTTTGTGAGATCATTCGGTGTTGGGTTCTTTCACCCACCCTCCAACTTGATTCATTACAACGATTTAGAGTTAATTGAAAGTAAACCTTGAAGTTCTTGATGAAAAGTTTGAAGTTCTTGTGGGTTGATTTGTAGTTGATCTTTAGTACTTTTTATTCCTGTTTTTGGACTGTTTTCAGGTCTAAATTATTGGGTAATGAGTTATTTAGGGATCCTAAGTGTTTGGAGGTGGGATCCATGGGAGTTTGGAAAGGTTTAAAGATGAAAACAAAGAAGAAAGTTGGAAAAACCCGTCTGATAGGCACTGGGGCGTCGCACTACCAAAGCGCCTCGGCATAGAGTCTGTCAGTCAGGCGCTCCGCCTCTCAGAGTGCCCCGACCCCCCGAAAACACCATTCTTTTCCTATCTTTTCGTACTAGTTCCTAAGTGATGTGCCCTTCATCCCTAGTTGATCCTAACTCTCTAAAGTACATCTAAACATCATGAAATCATCAATAAATATGAGATCACGATCCTTGAATCCATACTTTAATTCAAGGAACGTTCAGAGTCAAGTCTAGAAGATAAGAGCAAGTCAAAGTAAAGTTTCTAAAGTCTATCACAAACATTTCACTTTGTTTTAAAGACTTAAAGTTTAAGTCAAGAAAGAGTAAAGAGTTCAGTTAAATTCTCAAAATCTATAAGGGAACTAAGTATTCCCTAAAAGTTAAGTTTCAAGTTAAGTAAAGAGCAAGAGTTGAGTTCATTTCTCAAAAGCTATAAGGGAACTAAGTATCCCTAAAGATTTACAAAAGTTTCACATTTGAATAAAAAGGGAACTAAAACTTCCAAAGAGTTTTGAACAAAAAGGGAACATTGATTCCAAGAGGAGCTTCTTAAAGCTAAAATGTTCAGCAAATTATCTCAACCCAAAGAAAAGAAATTAAAGAATGAGATAAAGTCAATTTTTGTAGTAGTATTAAGAACCAATGTGGGGATGAAAGTTCATATAACTCAAGTCTCTATGTAAACCATGTTGCCACCATGACAATTGACGGGTCATACTTTTTAGATGATCGCGTAAGGAGAGCTAGTGGATCCACTAGGTTGAGTAAGGTCCTACACCGATGGCTACGATGGTCCGCTTGCAACGTGAGGTGATACGTTGTACCATCACTTAGGCTCATAGTGATTGTTGTCGGTTAGAGAATCTCCCACCAGAGTTATATTACTTTTATATTCAAGTAAAGTTGTGTTTGTTATTGCATTTCTTTAACGAACGAAGTTGTTTTACTGTTTTATAAGTTTTACACATATTGTGCATGTGTTTTAAACTGCTTTATATGTATATCCTTTGAGTTAAGTATATTCTTGAATTGATCAGAGCCAAGGTAATTTCACCTAATACTCTCATGTATATGTCGTCATTTAGCTCTCCAACTCGCATACTCGTACATTCAATGTACTGATACCAGTTGGCCTGCATCATTTTATGATGCAGACGCAGGTACCCAGGATCAGCATGCAACACTTCGTTGATCCAGACAGAGTTCCATAGCTAGTGGTGAGCCTCCTTGCATTATGGAGGGCATACTTTTTCATTGCTTTTTTAGTTAGCTTTTAGGATGATGTGGGGTCTTTCCTAACAGCCCTCTTAAATCATTTAGAGGCTTCGTAGACAATAGTATTTTAGTTTACTTTGTGACTTAAGTGCCATTTTGGCCAAAGTTATGCTATGAAGTACTTTCCTTTAAACATGTTTTTTTCTTGTTTAAGTTAAGTTTAATCTTCTACTGAGTTAAGTAAGACAGACCAAGGGTTCTCTTGAGGGCCAGTAGTGGTATTCGAGTGCCGATTCCGCCTAGGGTGTAGGCTCGGGGCGTGATAAACTTGGTATCAGAGTACAGGGTTCAAAAGTCTTAAGAAGTCTAGGAAGCCGTGTCTATAGAGTCTTAGTCATCCGTGTGAAGCGCACCACATCTATGATTAGAAGGCTACAACATTTAGGAATGTTTCCCTTCTTTCATGTTTCTTTCGTGAAGAGTTTATCTCTAAAGTCTCTCTCTAATTCATGCTTACACGTAATTTTTTCATATCATCATGCCTCCAAGAAGAGCAGTCAGAGGTCGACCACAAAGAAATTTTGAGAAACAAGAGGTTCCAAATGCACCAGACGTGCAACCCCAATGAGAGGTTACAAATGCTGAATTTCAAGAAGCTATTCGGATGTTAAGTTAGATTGTGACCAACCAGGTTGGGCAACAGAGAACAACTAGACAAGAAGGGGCTGTACCTCGAGAGTTTGCGAGTTTCTGAGAATGAACCTTTCTAGTTTTACCAGATCAAGCCCTACTGAGGATCCGAAGAACTTTGTAGAAGAATTAAATAAGGTATTTGAGGGAATGTATGTGGTAGATGCTGAGAGGGTTGAATATGCTGCATATCAACTGAAGGGTGTGGCTAGAACCTGGTTTGATCAATGGAAGGATGGTAGAGCTAAGGATGCACCACATCCAACTTTGGCTTGCTTTGAAGAAGCTTTTTTGGGAGGTTCTTTCCTCGCGAAATGAAGGAAACCAAGGTGAGGGAGTTCCTTACTCTGAAAAAGGACTCCATGAGTGTACAGAAATATGGGATGAAGTTCACCCAGATATCTCGCTATGCTCCGGAGATGGTGAAAGACATGAGGAGCAGAATGAGTCTGTTTGTTGCAGGGTTGGGTTGCGCTTCAAGAAAGGAAGGTAGGGCTGCCATGTTGATAGGTGACATGGACATATACATGCTGATGGTATAGGTTCAAAAAGTTGAAGAAGCGAAGGTGAAGGATAGAGAGGAGTACCGAAACAAAAAGGCAAAGACTAGGAATGATTCTGGCCAACAGAAAAGTGGTTCAAGCCAACCACAATTCCAGAAATCAAAGGGGCATGCACCATCATCTGCTAGTGCACCTGTACCCCGTAATCGAGGTGAGTATAGCGGTCACAGTTCGTAACATTTCAAGGCCAGACCGACCCAATCTCTAGGTAGTGTGGCACAACGAGGTAGTGGCAGTTCTGCGTGTGGTAGATGTGGTAGAATCCACCCTGGCAAATGTTGTCATGGCCAGACAGGTTGTTTCAAGTGTGGTCAAAAGGGTCACTTAATGAAAGAGTGCCCTAATAATAAGCAAGGTGGTGAAAATCCGGGCAATAAAGCCAAATCTTTGTCAGTTGCTCCACCAAATAGGGCTGCACAAAGAAGAGCCACGTCTGGTACCGGCGGAGGGGCAAATCGCCTCTATGCAATCACTAGCCGCCAAGAGAAAAAGAACTCTCCAGATGTTGTCACCAGTATTATCAAAGTCCTTACTTTTGATGTTTTCGCTTTATTAGACCCAGGAGCAAGTTTATACTTTGTAACTCCTTATGTTGCAAATCAGTTTGAAATTCTCTCTGAAAAGCTTTGTGAACCTTTCTGTTTTTCTACACCTGTTGAGGAGCCTGATTTAGCGGAAAGAATCTATCGTTATTGTCCTATTTCCATCAATCACAAGAATACCATGACTGATCTAGTAGAATTGAACATGGTAGATTTTGATGTCATTTTGGGTATGGATTGGCTCCATGCCTATTATGCATCAATAGATTGCAGAACTCGAGTTGTCAAGTTTCAAATTCCAAATGAGCTAGTCATAGAGTGGGTTAGTAGTTCAACAGTGCCTAAGGGTCGTTTCTTTTCGTACCTTAAGGCGAGAAGTTAGTTTCTAAAGGGTGTATCTATCACTTAGTCAGAGTTAATGACTCAAATGTTGAGGTACCTTCCCTTCTTTCAGTT
Organism: Solanum pennellii; assembly: GCF_001406875.1. Taxonomy (NCBI): domain Eukaryota; kingdom Viridiplantae; phylum Streptophyta; class Magnoliopsida; order Solanales; family Solanaceae; genus Solanum; species Solanum pennellii. Next base: position 54,365,935 of record NC_028644.1, read on the forward strand.
CCTATAGTCAGTGAGTTTCCAGAAGTGTTTCCTGATGACCTACTCGGAGTCTCTCCCGAAAGATAGACTTCGGCATAGACATCATCCCAGATACTCGTCAGATCTCTATTCCGCTATATATAATGGCACCAGTAGAGTTAAAAGAGCTAAAGGAACAGTTGAAAGATCTGTTAGATAAAGGTTTCATCCTACTAAGTGTCTCACCTTGGGGCGCTCCGGTCTTATTTGTTAGGAAAAAGGATGGGTCCCTTAGGATGTGTATAAACTACCGTCAGTTGAATAAGGTGAACATCAAGTTTAAATATCCTCTTCCAAGGATAGATGATCTTTTGATCAACTTCAAGGTGCTTCTTGCTTTTCCATGATTGACCTCAGATCAGGCTATCATCAGTTGAAAGTAAGAGAATGTGATATTCCCAAGACAACTTTTAGAACAAGGTATGTGCATTATGAATTTTTTGTTATGTCCTTTGGTTTGACAAATGCACCTGCAGTGTTCTTGGATCTTATGAACAGAATTTTCAAACCTTATTTAGATCTTTTTGTCATCGTCTTCATTGATGACATACTGATTTATTCAAAGAATGAAGAAGATCATTCTATTCACCTAAGGATTGTTCTTTAGACGTTGAGAGACAAAGAATTGTATGCCAAGTTCTCCAAGTGTGAGTTTTGGGTTAAGTATGTGGCATTCTTAGGCCACATTGTTTCTGGTGAGGGTATTAGAGTGTACACTTAGAAGATTGAGGTATATCAGAGTTGGCCTAGACCAACATGTCCAACAGATATAAGGAGTTTCTTAGTTTGGCTGGTTATTACATGAGATTGGTTGAAAGATTCTCATCTTATATTTATCCATGTATAGAAATTGAGTTACCATTGTATTTCTAAATACACAGAGATGTTATTTATGATTTAAAAGTTTTTATTCATATTGTATTTACATTATTGCTTTATATTGAATGAGTTGAGTTGAGACCACATATGTTCCTCCAGTTCCTTTCAAGCTTATATCTTGTTTTAGTAATCCCCTCGCATACTTGTACATTCAATGTACTAATGCCATTTGGCCTGCGTATGTGAGATTATCATATACAACAAAATGTTTCTCCCCTAGATGATCCTTATTGATCTCCACCTCTGATGCAAAAGCGATCACATCATCCATCGTCACGTCTTCGGTGGTGGCTGGAGGGATCTCAGAAGAAGCCGGGACATCTACATCATATGTTACCTCAAATAGTGAAGTGAAGGTAATGGACTTCAAGTCGTCCACATCCTTCCTCAGACTGCAACCTCAGTTTTTAAAGTCGCGACCTACCTACTCTGACAAGTCTCAACTCTCATTGACAGTGTCAATTGATGCTCTAGGGATGTTAGTGCAACTAGGATAACACTCTTGCCCATTCATGGTACCACAACCTCTAATCGAGTAGCCCTCACATCCGCAGAATGGGATAAGTTCCCCATCTTCAGGATCATGGACTGAGTAATCCTGGTGGGATGGGAAGTAGTAAAAGCACCAGGAGTCTAGGAGGAAGTGGAAGTACCTAAAGGCCGGAGTAGGCAAATATGTCTCTGCACTTATAGAATCAACATCCATCTCTGGAGATGCTCTCATCATGTATACCTCCTCCTGGTGTACTCAGACTCCATTTGCAAATGTCTATGGAGGATGTGGGAGTGACCTTAATATATTTCATCTCATCATGAGAGACTCCAGCATGCTGGTACATCTTTATAATTAATACTGGGAATGAAAGGGACGTTTGGCTCTTCTTGGTCCTCATGGACATATCCTACTCTATGATGAGTCCCATTTCAATGCTACTTCTAGATATGATCGAACCAAGGCAAGCCTCTTTGGGATGGCGAATGATGGACTTTTTTTGGGATGACATATTGGTGATGTTAAGAAAACTAAACCAGTACCAAGCGACAATATTTAGGTCCTTTTTCTCGATAGGAGATCCTGTCTCTATCCATCTCGGGGTGGTATAAAAAATCAGAGGGGCAAGCCAGCCCTTTAAGTCATACAGGGATAGAGTAGTAGCCAAGTCCTCATATGCATGTGTAGAACCTAAAGCCTTGTCGAGTGCATTATTACTGTGGCTGCAACTGCACCCTATTTCTTTCCCTCGGACCATGACAAATTTCTCTAGTCTGAAGGCATTGGTCTTCTTCTTTCCCTTGGGTATGAATTCACAATACTGTGTAAAACTCTCAAATGCATGTAGGAATATAGAGGCGTCGAGGCTTGGTGAACTGCTCAAAACGGTGAAACTGGACTGTGTCCGTTCCAGCGGAGTATCTACCTACTAATCCCTCCGTGGATAACAGCTTCTTCTCGAGAATTTTCCGCAACCCATTGGATTTTAGTTTGTTGAGAAGCCGAAGAGGAGGAACCTCTACTTGTGGCACTGGTGCCACAGTCGATGCCGGAGTTGGCACTATATCAGCTATTGGAGGGGTGGCTGCTAGGGATTTCGATGAGTCTCAGCAAGAACTAGCACGACTGTAGAGGCTGATAATCGTTGGGCTTTAAAACTGTAGTTTGGGAGTTAAAAGACTCACCCTCACTGCCGGGGTTATGCTTCAGAACCTCAGATGCGAGCTTCTTTCCTTTGCCTTTGCCTGTCTTGGGAGGTGCCGTCTTTCCCTTTTTAGGGGGATTTGTTGCCCCTTCATTTATTACTATGCCCTGTCCTCTTTTACGGGTCGGCATGTCCAGGTTGGTTCTAGGCGTATCTGCAAAAACATTATAGAAAGTTAAAATCATATTAAGAAAATCATAGAAATTATATTTCATACAGACTCGCCGATCGGATTGGCGAGTAGCCGGATCACTTTGGCAAGCCAGATCGGGCTCACCGAAAGGCTTGGCTAAAAAATTCTTAGAAAAGTTGGCATGTCGGCAATTTGAGGGGAATTTCGGAGAATCGCTGACAATATTCAGCGAGCAAAGAAAAGATCGACGAAAGTTACAGTGTATTTTAAAGGTTAGAGGCACGAAAGAGCGATCAAAGAAGACTTTGAACGAGTCGCCGAGTGCACTAGGTGAACTCAGGCTTCTCGCTAAAAGTTACAAACCAAAAGTTAACATTAGCATGAAATCAAAACCAATCAGGTGGGATTCGGCGAACCATCGAGTGGTTTGGTGAGCTCGACCCAGCTTTCCAAAGTGCCTAACGTGCCTACTTTCAGCCCTTACTTCTAAAATTAACCCCGCAACTCCTGAAAATAAAATCTAACCATACACTAATGCAATTAGATTCAGACCCATGCCTCGGGGGTACTCAAACTTTCCTTGGTTTGGCTAAAATTGGTCATTTGATGACTTATGCCCTTATGAATGACATCAAACACTCCATCATCGGGTAGACTTCACCCTACTAGACCCAAAAATAACTTAGCACAACCCAACTATTTAGATCAATTTTAAATCACGAAATTCAAATCAACAATATAGGCAATTTAGGAAAGATTCCCAATTTAAAACGGGAAAACAGACACAAAAACAGTGATTTGGAGAGTCCCAACATACATCGCTAAGATCAAAACAATTACAATTCATTAAAAAAATAAATGGAAGTTTAGGGTTCGGAAAACCAATATTTAATGCCAAATAAATACTGTGACAAGCTAGGCAACAAAGAATTCCAACTCCAAACACAATATTGACGACTAGGCAGCGGAAAAATGTAAAAATATATAAAATTATAGTGCGGGTGTTGATCTTGGGAAGCTTAAAAGTGAGGGAATGTGAAAGAGTATGAAACTTTAAACCTTTGGCATTTAAAATCATCTAGTTCTCTCCCTCTCGGCGACATTAATAGGGCTCGCCAAACCACTCGACGACACAATGAGTGATCACTTACCTTGCCAAGTTTTATAGGACCTCCAGTTAATGTCGAGGTCGAAACAGCGGACAAAGTCGGGGTCACCAACCTGGTCGGTGATTTGCCAAGTATTCCATGGGTTTCCGAGTTTTACAAACTCTAAATTTATACTTTCTCCAGACCAACGATAGTCCAAGTTGGGCTCGTTGACCTCTTCGGCGAGTCGCCGATTGGACATATTTCTTGTTAATATGCACCTTTCAAACACATTCCACTTCAACCTGCAAAATCAATATGCGATTATTTCTAAACAAAAAGAAAGCAATATAAAAATTGGGTTGCCTCCTAAGAAACGCCTACGCTAAAGTCGTGGCACGACACAAGTCCCCATTCAGACTTCACTCCTAGGTGGATATGAGACAAAACATGACCAAATTGGGTCTCTAGTAGCTGAATAGATAAGGAATGGGAAGCAGTCATCTGATTCAGGATTGAGACATGCTCTTTTATCTCTTTCAATACTCTATCATGTTTTTTGACTTTGCGGAGAATGACTGAGAGTATCTCATTTACTTGTCCATTTTTGTGCTCCTTGGACTTTCTATGCTCATGAGGTGGAATGTACTTATATTTGTTTTGGTATGGTACTTCTAATTCCATGTTCTTTTGGGCCACAAGATCCAGCTAAGTCAACAGTGTGGACAAGACCTGGTTCTTCTCTGGCTCATTGTTGGTCTTGACCACGTGATCAAGGAGATGTTATTGCATAGGGTAGTCATATTAGACAACTTGGAGAAATTTGGTCATCTACTCGTCTGTTCTCAGGACCAAGACCTCTATCGAAGCAGTCCTATAGCAGTTAATTTGAGATTCCATGAGTTGGGCATTGCAGGTATAGTATCTTAAATCTCAATCACAACTCATGGATTGACTCACCATCAAATTGCCTGAAACACAGGATGTTATCCCTAAGAATCATCATTTTCGAAGAAAGGTGGCTCACTTGGTTACCGTTGCTACAATACATGCTCATTTCTTCTATTCTAAACAAGCCATATAAAAACCAAAACTAAAAACAAGTAGATTCAACTATAACTAAAACGAACAAAATCCATCTTTACCCAAAATAATCATAAACAACACCTCTCTCCAGTACCGACACCATTTTGATTAACGTTTGAAGGACACTTCATTCAATTCTAAATGTCAATGATTGCTAGTCAATATACAACCCAATTAAATAAGTTGGAGTCGAATCTCACAGGGAGCGGTACATGATTAAGATTCAATAGAAAAGTGTTTAACATGCTCAAATCAGTCATAAGAATAAATATTATCGAATAAAAACATTATCCAAATCAGGGGGTGACACAAATGTCAAATGGGAATTTTGGTTTGAAATTATCAACTATGAATCGTTGCTAACAATATGAATTAACAATAATGAGACGGGATCTTGGGATGTGATCCGATTATAGGCTACTATAGAAAAATGAGTATAGTGAGTAAGCTATACTATAGACGAGGTAAACTTTCTCTCGAACAATTTACCCCGAATGAAGTTGAGTTCTCTCAAACATCGATAAGCATGAAAAATAAGGCCAACCCACACCTTTCACTCTCTCGAGCTAAATCTGTGGAAAAAGGGTTTAAGATTCACCCTCTCGAGCTGAACCCATGACAACCCAATACCCACACACCATCAATCAATTATCTTAGTTTTAAAACCTCTCTCTCGAGCAAGCCAAAAACACAAATGTGGAACTACATTTGCAACTACAAGTCTTAAATTAAAATACAACTATTGATTGAACTCACTTCTAAAATATATTTAAATTAACAATTAGCAATACCCATAAGCTAAATAAACCCATAATCACACCCTAAGAATTGGGGTTTTAGATAGACATCATAAAACGATAAAAAATTGTTACCAAGTTCAGTTTTCATCAACTGGTATGATTGATTTCGTATTTACAAAGGTCCAAGTTGAAGAATCTCAAAGACCTATTTCCAATTTCTCAAAACTGAAAACTTCAATTCTTCAAAGCTAAATGAAAACTAGAGAAAACTTTTCTTGGTGTTCAAAATTTAATAGTACTATTCTAAAAAGTGATTGATTATGAAAAATTGATACCAAACTAAATGTTCAAAAATGTATTTATAGTCGCCAAAAATGTGCTGCAAGGATCCGCTCGGCATAGTAAGTCAGGCTCGCTAATCCACTCGCCGATCTTTCCCTTGGTCAATTCCATTTCCCTTTTATCTTGGCCTTCAACATCGTCAAGTTCTGTAACTTTAGGCGATCCAACACTGCATCGCGGAACCATTTGGTGATACGCCGACTGCTCCTTTCTCTCATCAACTTGGTTCTTTCCTGCGAAGTTTGGCACGGTCAACCAGTTGTTCGACGACTCGCCAAGTGGACTTGACGATCACTAGGCTTGCTTTTCTTCATTCTTTCATGTTGCTTCATTCCTTTTTGCAAATTAGTGTCTTTTCTTTGTTCTTCAATTCATATGCCTGAAACAAGGGTTTTACGTTAGTTATTGACAAAAAATAAGCATTTGAAGACACTAAATCATTCTAAATAAATTCCTGAATAAGTCCAATCTCGAACTCATCAATGCCAAATCAATGGGCTCATACACACAAAAATTATAAAAATTTGCGCGATTCCTAATAAATAGCTTGTAAATGCAATAATAGTCATGAAAGAAATGGTGTGAGTATTGATAAAGTTCCCTAACTCAATACCAAGGTACTCATAAAGATTTTTGAGAAAAAAAAATTTGGGTGCTCTGGGCGCCAAATTCATGGGCTTATACACACAAAAATTGAGGAACTTACGTGATTCCTATAAAAGGGCCTGTAAATACAGGATTGAGTGTAAAAAATGGTGTGAGTATACGTGAAGGTTCCTCACTCAATACCGAGTACTCATAATGTTTTTTGAGAAAAAAATTTGGGTGTTTGGTACACCAGATCTATACAGAGGTCCTCATAATGGTTTTTGAGAAATATTTTTTGGGTGCTCCGGGCGCCAAATCAATGGGCTAGTACAGATGAAAAATTGAGAAATTTGCGCGATTCCTTAAAACGATTTGTGAATGCGAAAATGGGCGTGACAATAATGGTGTGGGTATATGTGAAAATTCCTCAACTCAATATGGAGGTCCTCATAAACTTTTTTGAGAAATTCTTTTGGATGCTTTGAGGGATAGATCCATGGGTTAATACACAATAAAAAATTTAGAAATTTTTGCAATTCATAAAAAGGGATTGAAAATGCGGAATCAAAGTGAAAAAATGGTATAAACATACGTGATGGCTCCCCAACTCCATACAAATTCCTCATAAAGTCTTTTGAGAAAAACATTTTGGATGTCTAGGACGCCAGATCTATGGGCATTGGCACAAAATGTTTTTGAAATATATGCGATTCCTAAAAAAAGGCATGTAAAATGCGGAAATGAGTGTGAAAAAAATTGTGTGAGTATATGTGAAGGTTCCCTACTCAATACATAGGTCCTCATAAAGTTTTTTGAAAAAAAATTACGTGCTACGAGTGCCAGATTCATGGGCTAATACACACAAAAAATTGAGAAATTTGCGCAATTCCTAAAAAAAGGGTCTGTAAATGAGGAACTGGGTGTGAAAAACGGTATGTGAAGGTTTCCCAATTCAATATAGAGGTGTTTGTAGACACAAAAATTTTATTGGATTTAATTCATACAAAATTTGGATAAAATCCATATTTATTTGGGTTTAATGATTAATTTCGGCTTTACCAATAAATAAGTCCATTTTTATTAAATTCAAGTCCAAGGTCCATTTCACCTTGAAGCCCAAACTCATGCCATGTGTCATAGTGACTAGGCATCAAAGACCAACAATGTGACGCCACGTGTCCAGATGAGGTGGTAGTCTCAGTCAAATGCAAGAACGAATCACAATGCGCCAAGTGTCAAAATAACATCCTTTGGACAATCACAAGCAACCTTGTCCACATCTTACAACTATAAATAGGGGATGTACATGACATTCATGAAAAAAAAGAGAAAATACATCAACAAGCATTATGCAATTGGAGAAAGCTACAACATCAACGACATAGCTCTTCGAAGGAGTGATCAATGGAGTTCTTGCCGGAGATCAACTTGCAACGACGAAGCGCTTCCCGATGTTCTTGAAGATAAATACATCTCAAAGAGGTCTATATAAGATACAACATCACCTACATAGCTCTTCAAAGGATTGATCAAAGGAGTTCTTCTCGGAGATCAACTTGTACGACGAAGCACTTTTCGACATTCTTGGAGATCAAATAAATCTTAAGGAGGTCTACATCATCGTATATTCGAGAAATACGCTACTGAATGCCCTCGAATCACGGAGAAACTTAGGAGAGAGAATCAAGAGAACAACAAAATTGTACTCGTAACGATTCATTAATAAAAATCACATTTTTCTTTTATTTATTTTGCTTGCACTTAATTTTTAGAGACTGCGAAAATTTTTGCGAAAAAATTTGGCACACCCAGTGGGACTAATTTTGCTCTTCATCTCTTCCTCCTAAAAATATGGTCTTCAAGAAGATCAATGATGTTTCATGCAAGAACTCTACTATTGCCACATTTTTTGATTTTAGTGATGTTGTCCAATCACTCGACACGAGTTCAAGACAAGTGCCTTGAATTGATCTGAGTATTTCACGTATTTTGAGATGCCAAGAAAGAGCAACTCTCGAATGACACTCAAAACTGCAATCCCTGGGGGCAACATTGCATCAAATGTTTGATGAACTTTCTCACTCTAGCTTCAATTTTGGTGAATCTAAAAGTTCAACAGATTCTTTAATTTCAATAAAGGCTAACTCTTTTATGGTTGACACAACTGACATGGACGAGAAGTTCGCAATGATGGAGCAAACTATTGAAGCCTTGAAAAGTCTATTGATGACAAAAATCTTCAAATCACGCAACTTATGATCAAGAGAGATCTCTACAGCTCTAGAGAGTCACATCACAATCTAAAAACTCAAGAAAAAGTTGATATTGATTCTCTCAACAAGTCAGTTGACTCTCAAAGCGCAAAAACAGTCTGCTTCAGTTGCCACTCTAACAGTTCAACAACTACAAGATATGATCACAAACAAAATTAAAGCTCAATATGGTGGCCCATCACAAAGTTCCTTAGGATATTCAAAGCCGTATTATAAGCGAATCGAGGGTTTACTAGTGCCAATTGGATATCAACCACCAAAAATGCAGCAATTTGATGGAAGGGGAAATCCAAGGCAACATATTGCCCATTTCGTCGAGACTTGTAGCAGTACCGGTACACATGATGATATTCTTGTCAAGCAGTTTGTCCGTTCTTTAAAAAGAAAACGCCTTTGATTGGTATATGAACTTGGAGCCTGAATCAATTGATAGGTTGGGACAGCTAGAAAATCAATTTCTCAATCGTTTCTACAGTACCCACCGTACAGTGAGCATGATGGAATTGACAAACACAAAACAAGGTAAGGATGAACTCGTTGTGGACTCATCAATCGTTGAAACAAGGTAAGGATGAACTCGTTGTGGACTCATCAATCGTTGGCGAATGCTGAGCTTAGATTGCAAGGATCAACTTTCTGAAATCTCTGCAGTCGAAATTTGTATACAAGTAATGCATTGGGGCATTGTATATATCCTTTAAGGAATTAAGCCTCAAACTTTTGAAGAATTAGCTATACGCGCTCATGACATGGAATTGAGTATTGCAAGCCATGGAAAGACATCACATGTCTTTGATCCAAAATAAGAAGATATACAATTCAAAGAGTCGTTAGACTACACAACTGATGAGTCTATGGCGATAACCACAACTTCTATGAAAGCCTATGGGAGACAAAAGTTCAAAGATATTGTAGCACATCAGCAAATGCGATAAGTGAAAAATCAATCTACCTTGAAGGAGTTACAAGAAAAAGAGTATCCTTTTCCGAAATCTGACGTTCCTGCGATTCTTGACGAGCTGCTAACCAAAAAAATCATTGCACTCCCAAAGTCAAAGCGACTTGAAGAATCCAATAAAGTCGATGATCCTATGTATTGTAAATTTCACCGCATCATCGGTCATCACACCACAAAATGCTTCACTCTAAAGGAAAAGATCATGATGTTGGTACGAGAGAGAAAGATCATCATTGACGATGGTGAGACAGTTGAGACAAATCATGCTAGTGTCAAACTGGATTATGATACATTTTCAGAAGTTCTAAGTCCTGTGGCTTCCCCAAAAATTGAAGATGTCATCATACAACATTTTAGGAGCTTTGAACTAGTTGAAATTTTTGCCTTGAAGAAAACAACAAACATATCCAAGGTAGATGATTTTTTCAATAAAGAGAGTGATAACAATTGGAATTTGGTCGCTCGCAAAAGGCAAAAGCATCAAGGGACTTCTAAACTTCGACTTTCAAAAGTCGACACAAAATCGGGTACGAATCAGCTTCGAAAATGTGAAATCATAAAATCCGACACCAAACTGAAGTACATGAATGATTCATCACAAAAGGTTAAATACCAGTTACATAGATGGAGTTCTTCCTAGAAATGCTCCTCAACGTACGAGCCTAAACTGCAAGTTACAACGCTCCTTAAGGTAAGAGCATAAACTGCATGTTACTCTTGGCCCGCAAGAGTATATGCTATGTACGGCCTAAACAAACTCATCATCTTGAACTACGATTTGACTTGATCCTTTTCACCGAGGTACGTAGGCGTTTGGAGTAATCACTCTAAGTTCAGTCAAATGAGTAACAAAAAAAATTTGTGGCATTGAGGGATCATCACCCTAGCTCTTTAAAACCATATAGCTAGCATATGAGTTCAAATGTGTCACAGATGAGCAAAAGAGAAGAGTTGAGCAAGACATCTTAGCTGACTTCAAAGGCATATTTTTAAAAATTCACAAAGGTTTTGACCATGATTTTCACATATATTGCAATTCTTGGAGTTTGATTCGCAACATAAAAATTGGCTTGTGTTTCAGAGGTTTGTATGCCAAGTTATGTAATTTCGACCACGACCACCCAAAGCTGCGAAATAGACCATCAGATTTCGAAATTAAACTGAGCAGACATATTTGTGAAAATCCGTATAGGTTTTGGCTGTGATTGTTACACATAGTGTAGTTCTTTGAGTTGTTTTTCCATCGGAAAAAGAAAATCGCAATTTCAATACTCCTACTTTGAGTTGTGAATTTTATACTACAGATGCGCCAAGCTAAAAGTCGAGAAGGATTAAATTGTGAGTGGATTTTGGAATTGACAAGTTGATTCCACCAATGCCGCAAGAATGATGAATTCTCCAAGTAGTGTCTCGCCAAGTCCCCAATGAAAGCTAAAAAAGTCGATTTTCTCAACCAAGTCTGTGTTGAACGTTTAAGCTGAAATACTAAATGATTGTTTGCCAAATCCTCATTTGAAAAGGTAGATGCCGCGCTAAATTGTAATATGTGAAAACTGCAATCAGAAGTGTAGGTACATCATGTGTTCCATTGCAATTACGAATGTTATTTACATCTTCTTGATAAGATGTCGAGATTGGTGACGCTCCTTTGGAAACCTGAAACAAAAAAAAGAATAAAAATTGGAGTAATCGGTGCCAACTGCACGAAGTTTTAATTTTTTTTGGTTGATATACTTCTGATAAACTGATGTAGTAAGTGCATGACCCTTCAATATGACATGACAAACATGAGCAGCAACACAACAATCTTGTTCGACATAGCGGTGCCAATAGCACGAAGTTTTGAATTACGGTCAAATTGGATCTTGAAAATCAATCTCCTCTGTTTAAGAAACATGTATATGCAAAATAAAGATGCAAAACCACAACCAATACCTACAAGAAAGAGAAACAAGAAAAATCCAAATGACGCAATCCATGAGGGAACTTCCAGATTTGATGACCAACTTCAAAATTTTATTCCCGTCGATCCGGAGGAAGTTTAACGTTGGTTTTTGGATATGTCGTATAACCAAAAGTCTAGTTTCATCAGAATTAAGTGTGTTGTCATTGGAATGCTCCTATACAAAGAAAGTGTTGCTTTTTCGAGATTGCGCATAGCCGTGAGAAGAACATCCAGATTTGGGTTCAAACTTAAAAATTTGATTCCCGTCGATCCAAAAGGTTTCTAACTATGATTTTTATATATGTCGTAGTATTAAAGTCTGGTTTCTCCAGAATCAAGTCTCTCATCGTTTGAATGTTCCTACACCAAGAAACTGATGTTTTGGTGAGATCACACATAGCCGTGAGAAGAACGTCCAGATTTAGGGTCCAACTTCAAAAATGTATACCCGTCGGTCCAAAAGGTTTCTAACTGTGATTATTGGATTTGTCGTAGTACTTGAAGTCTAGTTTCTCCAGAATCAAGCCGCTCATCGTTTGAATGTTCCTACACCAAGAAACTAATGTTTTGGCGAGATCTCGCATAGCTGTGAGAAGAACTGACAGATTTTGGATCCGACTTCAAAAATTGATTCCCGACAATTCGGAAGGTTCTTGAGGCTGATTTTTGGATAGGCTGTAGTAATGCCACTCGTCATTTGGACATTTCTACACTAAGAAAACGTAATTTTATTGGGACTGCACAAGATTGAGAAAAGAAGACACAAAATTTGGAGTTCCACATTGATTTGGTTAGAAGAATTGTTATTTCTTGTATAAGGAAATTTTTGATAAAATTGAAATAATCAAATCATATCAATTCCTACCATCTAAATGGAAGTTGCTAGCACTCAAAAGGAAAGCAATAAGTCTTGAGATGTCAAGAATGATTCTTACAAAATCAACCAAGGGAAAGTCAATATTCCTTTATTTGATTCAAGATCCAATCAATCTTCTTGTTCTTCTCACACCTTGAAAGGAAGATCACACAATGTTACTACTCACTAGACCTATCTATTCGAAATCAATATAGAGGGTCCACGTGGTTGTCAAGCAAGAATTTTTTTTGAGATCACTACAAACAAATCATTTGTATGACCTAGTTAGAATGCGATGACAAGAAACAAATACTCTTGAAGTCTCAACAATGCCTTCATAAAGACTTCAACTTTCGTCGTCAAATTCGACAAGCCTACATGTTGACAGGTCTAAAAAAAATACACATACATGAATACTTCAAGTTTTGTCACCAAGTGTTGTTAAACCTACACTTCAACAAGGCTTGAAGTAGGAGGCATCTGTAGACACACAAATTTTATTGGATTTAATTCATACAAAATTTGGATAAAATCCATGTTTATTTGGGTTGAATGATTAATTTGGGCTTTACAAATAAATAAGCCATTTTTATTAAATTAAGTCCAAGGTCCATTTCACTTTGAAGCCCAAACTCATGCCATGTGTCATAGTGACTAGACATCAAAGACCAACAAGGTGACACCACGTGTCCAAATGAGGTGGTAGTCCCGATCAAATGCAAGAACGAATCATAATGCGCCAAGTATCAAAATGACATCCTTTGGCCAATCACAAGCAACCTTGTCCACCCCTTACAACTATAAATAGGGGATGGACATGACATTCAAGAAAAAAAGAGAAAAAACTTCAACAAGCATTTTGTAATTGGAGAAAGCTACAACATCATCAACATAGCTCTTCGAAGTAGTAATAACGGAGTTCTTCCCGGAGATCAACTTGTAACGACAAAGCGCTTCCCGACGTTCTCGGAGATAAATATATCTCAAAGAGGTATGCATAAGATACAACATCAACTACATAGCTCTTCATAGGATTGATGAACGGAGTTCTTCCCGGAGATCAACTTGTAATGACGAAGCGCTTTTCGACATTCCTGGAGATCAAATACATCTTAAGGAGGTCTAAATCATCCTATATTCGAGAAATACGCTACTGAAGGCCCTCGAATCGTGGAGAAATTTAGTAGAGAGAATTAAGAGAACAACGGAATTGTACTCGCAACAATTCATTAATAAAAATCATATTTTTCTTTTATTTATTTTTGCTTGCTGTTAATTTTCAGCTACTACAAAAATTTGTTGCGAACAGTGCTCTTAAAGTCTTTTGAGGAATTTTTTTGGGTGCGCCAGATCCATTGGCTAATACACATATAAATTTGAGGAATAAATATGGAAATTATCGTGAAAAAATGGTGTGAGTATATGTGATGATTTCGTAATTCAATATAAGATCCTCATAAAGTTTTTTGTATTTTTAGTGCTCTAGGCATCAAACACTTGGTTTAATACACACGAAAATTGAAGAATTTATGCAAATTCTAGAATGGGCATGTAAAAAGCAGAAATTGGCGTGAAAAACATGGTGTGAGTATATGTGATGGTTCCCCAACTCAATACATAGGTCTTCATATAGTTTTTTAAGAAAATTCTTTTTTTAGGTGCTCCGTGTGCTAGATCAATGGGCTAATAAACACAAAAAATTGTGGAATTTGCCGAAAAAAGGCCTTGTAATTGCGGAAATGGACGTTAAAAATAATATGAGTATATGTAAAGGTTCCCTAACTTAATATGTATGTCCTCATAAAGCTTTTTGAGAAAAAAAATTTGGGTGCACTGGACGCTAAATCAATGGGAGAATACACATAAAAATTGAGATTTTTGCGCAGTCCTTTAAAAAGGGTATGTAAATGTAGAATGGACATGAAAAAAATTGGTGTGAGTATAGTGAAGGTTCCCAACTCAATACAAAGGTCCTCATTAAGGTTTTTTGAGGATAAAATTTTGGATGCTCCCAGCACTAGATCAATTTGCTAATATATGAAAAATTGAGCAATTTGCGCGATTCTTAAATATGGCATGTAATGATGAAATGGACCAGAAAAAGTGGTGTGAGAAAACATGATGGTTCCCCAATTAAATTCGGAGGTCCTTATATATTTTTTCAGAAATTATTTTTTGGATGCTCTGAGACACACGAAAAATTGAGGAATTTGTGTGATTCCTAAAAAGGGCATGTAAAGGTTCCTCAACTTAATAGGTAGATCCTTGTAAGATCTTTTGAGAAAAAAAAAATTTGGGTTCTCTGGGTGTGTGATCCATGTTGAAATACACATGAAAATTTAAGAAATTTATGCGATTCCCAGAAAAGTGCCGGTGCAGAAATGGTCGTGAAAAATGAGTATAAGTGATGGTTCCCAAACTCAATACGGAGGACCTCATAATTTTTTTGAGAAAAAAATATT
The DNA here is from genome assembly GCF_001406875.1 of Solanum pennellii. Taxonomy (NCBI): domain Eukaryota; kingdom Viridiplantae; phylum Streptophyta; class Magnoliopsida; order Solanales; family Solanaceae; genus Solanum; species Solanum pennellii. The sequence goes on from NC_028644.1 coordinate 54,381,000, forward strand.
GGATTCTCTGGGCAGTAGATCCACGAGGTAATACACACGAAAAATTGAGAAATTTACTAGATATCTTAAAAAGGCATGTTAATACAGAAATGAGCATTAAAAAAATGGTATGAGTATATGTGATGGTAGTGCAACTCAACATAGAGGTCCACATAAATTTTTTTTGGGAAATTTTTTTATGTGCTTCGGGCGCCATATCAATGGGCTAAAACACATGACAAATTAAGGAATTTGCGCCTAAAAAAGAGCGTGAAAAAAATAGTGTGATATACGTGAAAGTTTCCCAACTCAATACGGAGGTCCTCATAAAGTTTCGAGAACAAAAATTTGGGTGCTAAGATTGCTAGATTCATGAGCTAATACAAACGAAATTTAGAAGTTTACACAATGTCTTGAAAAGGGCTTGTAAATGCGGCAATAGGCATGCAAAAAATTGTGTGGGTATAAGTGATGGTTCGCTAAGTCAATACGGAGGTCCACAAAAAGTTTATTGAGAAATTTTTTTTGTGTGCTCCAGGCGCCATATCAATGGGCTAATATACACGAATAATCGAAGAATTTGCGTGATTTCTAAAAAAAGGCTTGTAAATGCTGAAATGGGCATAAAGAAATGGTATGAGTATATGTGATGATTCTCCAACTCAGTACAGTGGTCCTCATAAAGTTTTTTGAAAAATGATTTTGGGCGTTCTGACGCCAGATACATGGGCTAATACACACGAAAAAATTGAGGAATTTGCACAATTCCTAAAAAGGACATGTAAATGCTGAAATTGGCGTGAAAACATTTCATTCTCCATTAATGTGAGAACATTTGAAATAAAATCATGTAGTTCTTGCTATTGATTGTATTGTAGGCTTAAGGACGTGTAGGATTTTCATTTGGGATAAAATAACTTAATTCCTTTTTGAGTGTATTTAATTTTTACTTTCACCGTTTATTACACTTTTAGAGTTTGATCCTCTTTGCTGTCCCTTCCTTTTGTACTTTTTGACTTCTTTTAAAACTTTGCTTGTTTGATATTTTTCTCATTTTCATCAATTTTTGAAGTTTCTTATGTTTATTTGGAGTGTTCTTCTTTTATTAAAATTTTGCTTACTTGAACTTGTGAAGAGTTTTCAATCTTTCTTTTGAAGTCATTTTTGTATTCTTCACTTTCAAGGACTTTGTAACTTTGTCTTTGAAAAAATTTAAACTTTGAATCTTCTTTTATAACTTGCACATCTTCGTTGTGCTGAAGAAAGTTGGATCAAGCGAGAAATATGCATATGAGTACTTCTAAAGGGTATATGCTAAAATGTGATTGTATAAAGGAAAGAATTTAGGCTCAAAGTTGGGACATACTAAGGATTGATTATCATTGGTGGGATTTGAAAGGCTCAAACATGTCAAATAAAATCAGACCTATAGTCATTTTTCAATTTAAACATTACTCAAGATTTCACCTTAACAGGCGAGGTCTAGATCAATAAAGCAACACAATTGAATTTAATCAAACTTCACCACACCATGCGCATGAAATAATGAATCTATTTTTGTGCTTATCTTGAGTGCATGGATGTTTTCATATGTAACAAAAGTAGGAACAACAGGTACCAAACAAATCTATAATTATCATAAAGTCAATCTTCACCATTTAAACGATTGTTCTTGATATGCACACTCGGACTGTGTTGGCACCAAAACATCAAAAGAATAATTTTAGAAATATAGATATTTCTAAAAGAATAAAAAAATTTGAATAAGAATACTGAATCTTAGAAGGGTGCCTACATATCTCATTGATATGAGAATCAAGTCTGTATAATTTGTGTAATTATGACATAAGACATGTTTTAAACAACAAATAAATATTTTTATAGAAAAAAATAATTGAAATGAAATAATCTATGAATCATATTGAAGGGAAGACAACTCAAATTTAATAATAAGTTTTTTATTATTTAAAAAAAAAGTAAAAAAATTGAAAAATCAATGAGTTAGATTGAAGAACGGACCATCCAAACTTTAAAAATGTCAAGAATTTTTTTTCATTTCTTAATGGAATATAAAACAAATAAAATCAAAGATAATATTGAATATAACATCGTGTACAAAAAATAAATATAAAGGTATAAATCAGCTCGGAGGAATGCCTCATAAATCAGGTATCTCAATAAAACTTTGGTAAGTTTTTTGAGGAATCTCCTTAAAATTTATGTCCCTCTTTCAGCTTTAATAACCTCCGATATTCAATCTTGTAGCAATTGTATCATTTGTCAAATTTTAGGAGAGTGGCTCAAAAACTTTTGTCGAGTCTATGTTTTTAAATAATGAAAAGCTTACGGGAAACATGACTGAGTCATTGTAGCACCTACGTATATTGTTGAAGCAGGAATCAGGTCAAACGTTATTCCAACATATAAATGGTGATTAGACTTATACTGTGAATATTCTAAAATTATGTGACCAACAATGCCTTTATTCAAAATATCGGGCCCAAGCGGATAATTTGAGTTGGTATGACAACAATTGGATGCATGACAAATCGGTAAATTATCATACATTCTGAAAGGGTTATATCTAAAAAACAACTGCGGAATCGCAAAATCGTTCTTTAAATATAAACAAAATTGATGTCATTTGATGGAAACCTATAATGAAAGCAATGACAATGTACATATAATCAAACAAATAGTGAATAAAATAATAATTACAACATATAAATAATCAATAAAGTATACAAGATACAATGTATGACATAAGAAAAGACAAGCATCTTTAATTCTAAAAAATGAACTCATGATGATTAAAACCTCTATTTCTCCAGCGAAGTGGATATTCTGTTGAAATCCCTAAGGCGACATCATGATTACTCACAAAAAAAATCAATTAATTCAAATAAAAAAAAGAATTTAAATAAAGAAGATATTTAAGGAGTCACCACTTACTTTTTGGATAACTAGAAAACTAATTAATTAATTAAGAAAAAAATTCTACGGAACCAATAGATTCTAAGTAAGGGTTCAAGTGATTTAGACGGGAAGATACTGAACACTTTTCAAAGTCTAAGATTTTATGGGTCCCAACAAAATTCATTTTTTTAAAATTGAGGAAGAGATAATAATGATGTACAAGCATAATAAACATGAAATGTATACAAATAATAAATTCAAACAATAATATGAGAACACGCCTAATGTTTGTCTAACACAAATAATATACATAATAATGAGTAAAAAATACAATTAGAACTCCATTCGAATAGCTTCCTCGGAAGCAACTTCATATACATGTAAAGACACATGAAAATCATTTAGAGCGAATTATATATCATAAGACTCAAAATATTGAGCGAAATTCATATTTAAAATTTGGTACTTAATATATAGTTAGTGTATTCTTCACGTATAGTTAAGCTATATTCAGCTTTTTGAGTGTGTCATACCTTGAGAAGCAATATTCAGATTTTTAACATTTACTAAAATGCTAAGCATAAAAGTAAAATAAACAAAACAAATATAAAAAGCATAGACGGTACAACAACTCTGGACGACCTTGAGACATCATGGGAGAGAGCTGCAAGCTGAATCGATGTTCTTGAAAAACAATCTCAATGGGCTTCACAAGTCCCACGAGCACCATGAATTCATACTCAATGGGTTTCCTTATCAATGATGGAAAATATCTAACTCTCTCTGAAGCTCTAATTGATCTTCATAACAATAGTACAAGTATAGGTAATATCCATTTCTTCATCCCTAACAGGTTGAGCTCCAAAGGAGCTAAAACCCTTGTTTAAAGACTCCGATTTTAACCTTTCCATTGTCAAATTTGATTGGCCGACTAAGGTATCATTTCATTTAGTTGATTGTATTTGTAGAATTGAGTTGTAGTTGTTGTTCCGTTGTTTCCCGTGTTATTTTGACACTTCTTTGCTGTTATATTAGGGACGCCCATTTTTTAGTTATAACATTGTTCTTCCAATATTTGGTATCTATAGCATCTCATTCCAATTCACTTTGAGTGTCGTTATCTTTTCCTACAGAGCATATGTCAATCCTTAAACATTTTGGTTGTATTTATGAGTTCACCTTCATGAATGTCAGAATGCCTTTTTCTTGTACCTTGTGTGAATCCATTAGACATTTGTTTATAGCATTTGTAATCAAATATCTCCGCTTTATTTATTCACATTGTATGGTGCCCGGTTTTAATATTTATGGATTCTCAAATTTGGGCATTTGTTTTTCTGTATTTGTACATACTTTAGTTGTTCATGAAATGTCTTGTATGCTCTTAAACACATAGTGAAAAAATCTGCCAACTTACTCCACTCTCTCTATGCATGTGCTATTTCCACATGTTCATTTGTTCATCGTCTTTTGAATAACCCTCACATTTACAGAAATCAACCAAGGTACCTCCCATATACCATTTAGGATCTTCATAGTTGTTAATGAATCAGATTTCATGATTAATTGTGTAAATCCATTAGCTAAACAATACGCTAGGCCACTCTCAATAACCTTGATTTCAGATTCAATAGCTACACAATCTTTCAACTTCTGGCTTCATCACAATAAAATCTCCATCTGAGTTTTTGATACAATGTTTTATTTTTTAATTGAAGAGTTATTTGTATGGATGCTCACTCGTATTTCTAGAATTGCCTATAAAAACTACTTGTGTTTTCTTTTTAGAATAAAAATATCATTCAGCTACTATTCTTTTCAAAAGAATATATAACACGTCAAAGACTTTCTTCTCTCTCAACTGACATTATATGAAACAAATGTAATTTTAATATGCAATTGATGGAAATTTACTCCAAAAATAAAAATATAGACGATGGAGAAATAAACTATTTCATTTTTGAAAATTATTCTTAGAAAAATAAAATCTCAAAATATCAAAAAGAATGTAAATAAATTATTATAAAAAAACTTGTGACGGGTAGATTTGAACACAGGACAAATTAACATATTATTATATTATTTCATCTATTTCAAGTTGGAAAAAAAAGTACTGAAAAACCTATTAGTAAAATTTATTGACAAAAGTTTGAAGTGTATCAATTCAAATCCTTGTCCACTCCTAACGTCTATTTCGAGCAACAAATTTTCTTCTTGAAACTCAAAATAATTAGGAATAAACAAAGAAACTAAGAAAATCACTTTTGGAAAGAAAAGGGGAAATCCGAACACCAATCTCGTTTCAATTCAGAATTTAATGAATTGATTACATGATTAGAAGTGAATTCTTGATATCTCGACGAATCCTGTTTTGGTTGAGTTGATTGCATGCCCATTGATGTTGATAAATAGTTTCGAATGTTGTTTTGTGTTTAGATCTAATGGGTATAAAAGGTATTAGTGATCCTAGGGTTTGGGGATGAAACCATGGAGGTTTAGGCGATTTTGAACAAAAGAAATGAGTTAAAAAATTCGTCCGACGCACCTGGGCAAGGCCATGTGTCGCGTCTACAGTACGCCAAAAAAGGACTTCAAACAACTACGGCCTGGTGTGGTGCGCCACCAGTGCACCAGAAGCAAGCCTAAGTCAACTAAGGCTTGCGCGGCGCACAACCAATGCCCTCGAATTGACATTTTTTGCCCAATTTATGTAGTTTAGCCTTTTAAAGTCCTTATAAGGTACATTCACACCTTCTGATAATTCCAACTACTTCAAATGATTTCTAAACACCTAGAAATTACTAAAGAACATAAATAATAACCTTGAATCCATAATCCAATTCAAGGGAAGTTAAGATCAAAGTCAAAGGAGTTAAAAGTTAGTTAAGTCTAGAAGTTAAGAAGCAAGTCAAAGTAAAGTTTCTTAAAGTTTTCAAGAATCTTTATTAAACGTTTTAACTTTGTTTTAAGGCTGAAGTTTCAAGTCAGAGTAAAGAGTAAAATTTGAAGTCTTTCCCTTAAGAAATATAAGGGAACTAAGTATACCTAAGATTTGAGTTAAATTCAAGAGATTCAAGTTGAGAAAAGAGTAAAGAGTTCAGTTTATTTTATCAAAAGTTATAAGGGAACTATGTATTCCCTAAGAGTAATAAATGTTTTCACATTTTGAGCAAGAAAAAGGAAGCTAGACTTCCTACAGAGCCTTGGCTAGTTTTAGTAAAAAGGAAACTATGATTATCAAGAGAACTTTTAAATCTAAGTTTGAGCAATTACCTCAAACCAGAGAAAAAGTTGTTTTTAAAAAAGTATGAGCTAAGTATTTGGGATTAGTATTGAGCACTGATATGGGACGCGAGTGCATGTTAGCTCAAGACCCCTACACCATGTAGCCAACATGGCCAGAAGAATGTCATACTTTTTTAGATGATTCCTTAGTGCTTTTTAGCATAGACTAGTGGATCCACTTAGTAGTTAAGGTTCTATACGGACGGCAAGGTATAGGACAGTCCTTTCGCAACGTGAGGTAAGATGTTGTACCATTGCTTAGGCTCAAAGTGATAGTTGTCGGTTAGAGAATCTCCCACAAAAACTATACTACTTTTATAAATAAGTATAGTTGAGTTTGTTTTGCATTTTTTAAACGAACTAAGTTGTTTTACTGTTTTACAAAGCTTTATACATATCGCATGTTTTTTACTTCCTTATGTTAAATTTAATAATCCATGATTTGAGTAGAACCAAGGTAAGTTTCTTCTTATTTAAGTTGTTGCTTTAGCACTCTAACTCGCATACTTGCACATTGAATGTACTAATGTTAGTTTGCATGCATCATCTTATGATTTAGACATAGTTAATCAGGATCAACATCAACATCCAGCACCTCGTTGATCCAGTTTGGGCATCCAAATTCAGTGGTGAGCCTCCTTGCATCCGAAGGACTCTTTTATTGTTTTCAGTCTTTACATTATAGAATGTTGAGGGGTTCGTCCCAACATTCATCTTCATATTATAGAGGCTTATAGTCAATCAGTTAGTATAGTTAGAGTCTTTATTTATTTACAGATATTTTATCATATGAGACTTAAGTGCCATTTTGGCCAAATTATGATGCTTAAAGTAATTCTTTGAGAACGTTTCTTTCTTATAATGAGTTAAGTTTTCACCAGAGTTAAACAAGCTAGGCCAAGGGTTCACTCAAGACCAGCAACGGTCATTGGGTGCCGTCCACGTCCAGGGTGTAGACTCGATGTCTGAAAAACTTGATATCAGAGCACAGTGTTTAAGAATCCTAGGGAGTCTATGAAGTCGTGTCTATAGGGTCTTAGTTATCGGGGTGAAGCACGCCATATATATGATAAAGGGCATGTAAGATTTAGGAATTCCTCACTTTTCTCATATTCCTTTTCGTGCATTAAGAGTTTATCCCTAAAATGTTTCTCTTTAATTCGTGCTTGCATGTGTTTCATATCATCATGCCTCCATGAAGATCAGCAATAGGTATTCCATCCAGAAGGTATGTAGAGGAGCATGAGGTACCTAATGCACCAAATGCGCAATCTCAAGGAGAAGTCACCAATTCTGAGTTCCTTGAGGCTATCTGAATGTTAAGCCAAATGGTGACTAACCAAGTCGGGAAATAGAGAGGAGCTCGACAGGAAAGGGCTGACGCCTCGAGCATTTGCGAGTTTCTAAGAATGAATCCTCCCAGCTTCACCTGTTCAAGCAATATTGAGGATCCGGAAAACTTTGTGGAAGAGTTCAAGAAGGTTTTCAATGTGATGCACGTGGTTGATGCTGAGAGAGTTGGATAGCTGCATACCAACTGAATAATGTAGCTAGGACTTGGTTCGATTAGTTGAAGGAGGATAGAGATGAGAATGCACCACATCCGAGTTGGGCCTTTTTTGAAGAGGCTTTCTTGGGGCATTTCTTTTCCCCGAGAACTGAAAGAGGCAAAGGTACGGGAGTTCCTTAAACTAAAATAGGACTTCTTGAGTCTTCGTGAGTATGTCTTGAAGTTCACCCAACTGTCTCACTATGCTGCTGAAATGGTTAAGGATATAAGGAGCAGAATGAGCTTATTTGTCGCTGGCTTGGGTCGTGCATCTACCAAAAAGAGGGCAGAGCTGCAATTCTAATCGGTTACATGAATTTATCGAGGTCGATGATTTATGTGCATCAAATTGAAGAGGAGAAGCCGAGGTACAGAGTGGAGCACAAAAACAAGAAAGTTAAGATTGGGAATGAGTCTGGGCAGCAGAAGGGTGGTTCAAATCAGCCACAATTTCAGAAACAAAAAGGGTATGCGCCATCATCTGCTAGTGCACATGCACCCAGAAATAGAGGTGAGTATAATGGCCGAAATTCACAGAATTTAAGGGCTAAACCAGCCCAGTCCCAATGTAGTGTGGCACAGGGAGGTAGTTGGGCTTATGTATGTGGTAGGTGTTGTAGGAACCACGCCGGTACTTATCGTGATGGCCAGTCGGGTTGTTTCAAGTGCGGCCAAGAGGTTAGTTCATAAAAGAGTGTCCTAAGAATAAGTAAGGTGGTGTAAATCAAAGAAATAGAGCTAAATCTTCGTCACTTTCCCCACCATACAAGGTTGCACCTAGAGGAACCATTTCTGGTACGGGCGGAGAGGCAAACCACCTCTATACAATCACTAGCCACTAAGAACAAGAGAAGTCTCCATATGTCTTCACGGGTATGATCACAGTGTTTACTTTTGATGTTTATGCTTTGTTAGACCCAAGATAAAGTTTATCTTTTTTTAACTCCTTATGTTGCAAATCAGTTTGAGATTCTTCGTGAAAAACTTTGTGAACCTTTTTGTGTTTCTACCCTTCTTTTAGAGAGTTTATTCTGGCAGAAAAAGTATATCGTGGTTGTACTATTTCTATCAATCACAAAAATACCATGGATGATCTAGTGGATTTAGACATGGTAAATTTTGATGTCATTTTAGGTATGGACTGAGTTCATGCCTACTATGCGTCAATAGATTGTAGAACTCGAGTTGTCAAGTTTCTGATTCCTAATGAGCCAGTTTAGAGTGGTGTAATAGTTCAGCTGTGCCTAAGGGTCATTTCATTTGGTACCTTAAGGAGAGAAAGTAAGTTTCAAAGGTGTGTATCTAGTACTTAGTCCAAGTTAATGACTCAAGTGCTGAGGTACCTTCCCTTCAGTCAGTTCTTATAGTAAATGAGTTTCTGGAAGTCTTTCCTTATGATCTACCTGGAGTCTCTCTTAAGAGGGAAATAGACTTCGGCATTGACATAATTGCAGATACTCGTCCTTTCTCTATTCTGCCATATTGAATGACACCAGCAGAGTTAAAGGAGTTGAAAGAACAGTTAAAAGATTTGTTAGATAAGGGTTTTATTCGACCAAGTATCTCACCTTGGGGTGCTCCGGTCTTTTTTATGGGGAAGAAGGATGGTTCCCTTAGGATGTATATAGACTACCACCAATTAAATAAGGTTACCATGAAGAATACGTATCTTCTTCCAAGAATTAATGATCTTTTTGACCAACTTCAGGGTGCTTCCTGCTTCTCAAAAATTGATCTCAGGTCAGGCTACCAATACTTGAAAGTTAGGGAGTGTGATATTCTAAAGACAACATTTAGAACCAGATATGGACATTAAGAATTTTCGGTCATGTCATTTGGTTTAACTAATGCACCAGTAGCGTTCATGGATCTTATGAACAAAGTCTTTAAGCTTTCTTTAGATATGTTATTGTTTTAATTGATGACATAATAATATATTCAAGGAATGAAGAAGATCTTGCTATTCCTCTCAGAATAGTCCTTCAAACTTTGAAAGTTAAGGAGTTGTGTCCAAGTTATCCATGTGTGAGTTTTGGATTAAGTCTATGGCATTCTTGGCCACATAGTTTCCGATGATGGGATTAGAGTTGATACCCAAAAGATAGAAGTAGTTCAGAGTTAGCCTAGACCCACATCTCCAACTGATATAAGGACTTTCTTAGGTTTGGCTGGCTAATATAGAAGGTTTGTTGAGGGGTTTTTATCTATATCGTGTCCCTTGACCAAGTTGACTCAGAAGATAGTTAAGTTTCAATGGTCTAAAGTTTATGAGAAAGCTTGTGAGAAATGCTTTCAGGAGTTAAAGAAAAGGTTGACTTCTGCTCCGGTTTTGACCTTACCAGAGGGTACTCAAGGTTTCGTGGTGTACTTTGATGCATCAAGAGTTGGTTTGGGTTGTGTGTTAATGCAGAATGGAAAGATCATAACTTATGCCTCGAGACAGGTAATGGTTCATGAGAAGAATTAACCAATCCATGACTTGGAGTTGGTTATTGCTGTATTCTCCTTAAATATATGAAGTCACTACTTATACGGTGTTCATATTGATATATTCGCTGATCACAAAAAGTCTACAATATGTGTTCACCTGTATATAGCTAAATTTCAGACCAAATAGGTGGTTAGAATTACTCAAGGATTATGACATGAGTATTCTTTACCACCCAAGTAAGGCTAATGTTGTTGCTGATGCTTTATGCAATTATCCATGGGGAGTACCGCCTATGTTGACAAATAAAAGAGAGAGTTATCCAAGGATGTGCACAGACTTGCACGCCTGAGAGTCAGACTTATCGATTCCACAGAAGGAGGGATAATGGTGACAAACGGGGCTAAATCATCACTAGTGTCTGAGGTGAAAAAAAACAAGACCAAGACCCCATCATGCTTGATTTGAAGGCAAATGTTCATAAGCAAAATGTATTGACTTTTGAACAAAGGGGAGATGGTGTGCTGAAGTATCAAAGTAGATCGTGTGTATCTAGGGTGGATGGAATCCAAGAGAAGATCATGGGGAAAGCTCATAGCTCCAAAAAATCTATTCATCCGGGTTCCTCCAAGGTGTAATGCGACTAAAGAGAGGTATACTAGTGGAAAAGTATGAAGAATAACATTGCTGAGTTTGTTGCCAAATGCCCTAATTGCCAACAAGTGAAAGCAGAACATCAAAGGCCTGGAGGTTTGGCTCAAAATATAGAATTTCCGAAATGGAAGTGGGAGGTGATTAATATGGACTTCATCATAAGGTTACCAAGGTCTCGCAGGAAACATGATTCGATTTGGGTAATTGTTGATAGAATGACAAAATCAACCCACTTCTTGCCGGTAAATACCACTCATTCGGCAGAGAATTATATGAAGTTATACATCCAGGAGGTGGTGAGACTTCATGGAGTCCCAGAGTAGATCATTTCAGATAGAGGTGCACAATTTACTGCTCAGTTCTAGAAGTCTTTCCAGAAAGGTTTGGGTTCAAATGTGAAGTTAAGCACTGCTTTTTCATCCTCAGACGGATGGGCAAATGGAGCGTACTATACAGACCTTAAAAGATATTTTGAGGGTTTTGTGCAATTGATTTTGAAGGGAATTGGGATGCTCACTTACCTCTCATTTAACAACAATAGCTACCATTCGAACATCCAAATGACTCCATATGAAGTTTTGTATGTGAGAAGATGCATATCTCCTATTGAGTGGTTGTAAATTTGTATAGTAGGGTTGATAGGACCAGATCTAGTTCACCAATCCATGAAGAGGGTGAAGGTGATTCAAGAGAGATTAAGAACGGCATAGAGTTATCAAAAGTCCTACACAGATGTTAGGAGGAAAAAGTTGGAGTTAGAAGTGGATGATTGGATATTTCTGAAAGTTTCACCCATGAAGGGTGTTATGAGGTTTGGTAAGAAGGGGAAAATTAGTCTCAGATATATTGGACCTTATAGGATGTCCAAGAGAGTTGACAATATAGATTATTAGTTGGATCTACCACAAGAATTAGCAGCGGTTCATCCGGTATTTAACGTTTCCATGTTAAAGAAGTGCATGGGTGTTCCCTCATTGATTTACCAACTGAAAATGTTGGGATTAAGGATGGATGGATTATCCTATGAGGATATTCTGGTTCAAATTTTAGATCGGTAAGTTCACAAGTTGAGAACAAAAGAGGTTGCATCAGTCAAGGTCCTTTTGAGGAACCAATATGTTGAAGAAGAAACTTGGGAATTTGAAGAAGATATGAAAAGGATATATCCATATCTCTTTAAATTCAAAGAAAATGCAGATCAAGGTACTAATTCTATTCTTAGTGCTTTATAATCCATTAGTAAGCATGTTGTTACTTGCTTTTGTTTGATAAGTGTTAAACTTGAGTTTCCATTCCTAGCTTAGTAAATGAAATCTTATTCGAGGACGAATGTTCCCAAGGGGATATATTATAAAATCTTGTAACTCGAAATAACTAGGAATAAGCAAAGAAACTAAGAATAATTAACTTTTGGAAAGAATAGGGGAAATCAAGAGAATTTCCTACAGTTAAGAAAGTAAGTTTTTGGTCATTTTCAAACAGCCAGAACTTGTAGCCCAGGATCAGTTAGAGTCAATTCTTTACATGGTTGGAAAACCCTTGGAAAAATCTTTCCAACCGCGCCAAGCTTGCATGATTTCAATATCGTATGAGGGTGATATGCCTTTCGGAAGTTGGGTTATTGATGTAAGGAAAGTCCAATACGAATTTAAGGAAGGGTATACTAATCTTTTTACCCCTTTAATTCCTAATTCATTTTAAGGGTTTCATTGGGGGTAAAAATAAGTTTTAGTTTAGATTAGAAAAGTTCTTTTACTCTTAGGGCTTGGGATAAAAGATAAGAGAAGGAGAAGGGAGAAATATCAAGGTTTCTCCAAGAACGCCAAGGGATTTCGAGTGGAATTCATCGGGGTTGATCCCTATCGAGGTATGTGAGCTCTTTCGTGTTGGGTTAATTAATCCGCACACCAATATTTTTTCAGTTTAGAAGTTTTAGAATTGATTACATGATTAGAAATGATTTTTAATAATCTCGTTGAATCCTTTTTTTTGGTTGAGTTGATTGCATGCCCATTGATGTTTATTACTAGTTTCCGGTGTTGTTTAGGGTTTAGATCTGATGGGTATTGAAGGTATTGATGATCCAAGGGGTTCGGGGATGAAACCATGGAGGTTTAGGCGATTTGGAACCAGGAAAGAAGTTAAAAAATTCGTCAGACACACCAGCGCAAGGCCAGGTGTGTCGCATCTGCAGTGCGCAAAAAAAAAGGGCTTCAACCACTGGGGCCTGGAGAGGCGCACAACCAATGCACTAGATCAAGCCCGGATCAGCGTTTTCGTAGTTTAGCCTTTTAAAGTCCTTCTAAGGTGAATTAACAACTTTAAATGATTTTAATTACTTTAAATGATTTCTTAACACCTAAAAATCACTAAAGACCGTAAATCATAACCTTGAATCTATAATCCAATTCAAGGAAAGTTTAGATCAAAGTCAAAGGAGTTAAGAGTTAAGTCTAGAAGTTAAGAGGAAAGTCAAAGTAAAGTTTCTTAAAGTTTTCAAGATTCTTTATTAAGCATTTTAACTTCGTTTTAAGGCTCATGTTTCAAGTCAGAGCAAAGAGTAAAAGTTGAAGTCTTTCCTTCAAGATATATAAGGGAACTAAGTACTCCCAAAGAGTCGAGTTAAAGTCAAGAGTTTCAAGTTGAGTAAAGAATAAAAAATTGAGTTCATTTCTCAAAAGTTATAAGGGAACTAATTATTCCCTAAGAGTTATAAATGTTTTCACATTTTGATCAAGAAAAAGGAAGCTAGACTTCTAACAAGCCTTTCACTAGTTTTAGTAAAAAGGAAACTATGATTTCCAAGAGAGCTTTTAAAGCTAAGTTTAAGCAACTACCTCAAACAAGAGAAGAAGTTTCTTTTAAAACATATGAGCTATGTATTTTGGGAGTAGTATTGAGCATCAATATGGCGATGCGAGTTCATATTAACTCAAGCCCTCGTAAACTATGTAGCCAACATGGAGAGAAGAAGGGTCATACTTTTTAGATAATTCCTTAGTGTCTTTTAGCATAGTCTAGTGGATCCACTTAGTAGTTAAGGTTCTTTATTGACGGCAATGTATAGGACAATCCTCTTGCAACGTGAGGTAAGACGTTGTATCATCACTTAGGCTTATAATGATGGTTGTCAGTTAGAGTATCTCCCACAGAAACTATATGATTTTTTATAAATAAGTATAGTTGAGTTTATTATTGCATTTTCTTTAACGAATTAAGTTATTTTACTATTTTACAGAGCTTTACATATTTTGCAGGTGTTTTACGGCCTTATGTTAAGTTTAGGAATCCTTGATTTGAGCAATCCACGATTTGAGCAGAGCCAGGGTAAGTTTCAGATTATTCCTTTCAAGTTTAAAGTTGTTTTTTAGCACTGTAACTCACATATTCGCACATTCAATGTACTGATATCAGTTGACATCCATTGTCTTATGATACAAACGCATGTAATTAGGATCAACATCCAACACCTCGTTGATCCAATTTGGGCATCCAGATTCAGTGGTGAGCTTGCATCCGGAGGACTCTTTTATTGCTTTCAGTCTTTACATTATAGAATGTTGAGGGGTTTGTCCCAACATTCATCTTGTATTATAGTGGCTTCATAGAAAGATAGTCAGTCACTTGGTATAGTTTGAGTCTCTATTTATTTAAAGATATTTTATCATATGGGACTTAAAAGATATTTTGGCAAAGTTATGAGAACGTCTCTTTCTTATAATGTGTTAAGTATTCCACTAAGTTACGCAAACCAGGCTAAGGGCTTGCTCAAGACCAGATATGGTCATTGGGTGTCGTCCATGTCCAGGATAGACTTGGGGCGTGACACTTCTTCTTCTTCTTGATAAGGTTTCAACATTTTTGATTGTTTCGAGTGTGGTGGCGAAGAAGAAAAAAAGATCAAGAAATAGCTGTGAGTTCATCGGGGTCGGAGAATAATCAGGTCGGAAAATTGAATGTTGGAGCGACCAAAAAACAACGAGAACTTTCTAATATCTTGTTTTATTCAATTGTCTCTGCTCATATACTCGATTTCCTATTCCTTCAACGTTGTGAGTGTTTCTCTATTTTTGGTCTCTGTTTATTATGTGTACTTTTATTTACTGTAGGAATAAAATTGGAGTATTGGGGTTTATCTTCTTTTTTGTGTATATTTTTTTTATTAATGTTTCAATGAATTACTTTTTTTTGTTTGTGTTTGTTATGGGGTTTCTTGTATAAATTTGTGTATGCAAGCGTTTCTTGTTGGATTAAATAAGTAACTTGATTGAAGATACTGGTGAAATAAAATTAAATTTGAGAAAATAAAGTGGAGAGATTTTAGGGTTTTTTTATATGAGGGGATTTGTGGGAATTTTTTTGGTCGAGACTGTGATATTTGGAAGTTGAATTCTTCACCATTTGTGATTATGTCTAAGTATTCTTTTAATGGTTAAAAAGTATTATGAATGGAAAATTTGAAACATCATCCCCCAATTCTGCTTTTTGTTTAGGGAATGTGATTATTTCTAAGTATTCTACAAGTGAATTGCAGTTTTACTACTTTGATCAGGGTTTTGATACTACTGTCGTTCCTTGCATTCGGTTATCTTTGAGTGTCGTTATCTTTCCCTGCAGTATTTCTGAATCCTTAGACATTCTGGTTGTATCTATGGTTCACCTTCATGAATGTCAGAATGCCTTTTTTTGTAGCATGTGTGAATTTATTAGACATTTTGTATGTAGCATTTGTAATCAAATGTTTCCATTTTATTCATTTACATTATATGGTGCCTGCTTTTGATATTTACGAGTTCTCAAATTTGGAAATTTGTTTTTCTCTAATTGTACAATATATTTAGCTGTTTGTGAAATGTCTTGTATGCTTTGAAACTGATTAATACCCGAACCTTCACAAGTGAATGCATAGTTAGTGAAAAAATCTTCCAACTTATTCCCCTCTCGGTATGCATGAGCTATTTACATAAGGATCTTCATAGTTGTTGATGAATCAGATTCCATGATTATTAGTGTCAATCCATTAGCTAGACGATACTCAGGCCACTCTCAATAACCTTGATTTCAGCCTCAATAGCTACTCAATCTTTCAACTTTCTGGCTTCAGCATAATTAAATTTCCATATGAGTTTCTGATACATAATACTATTGAGGCAGGCATTAGCATTAAATTTGAAGCAATCACTAGATGGTGCCTTTCATATCACTGTTTTGCTGCAAATTAATGGCTTGTACTCCTCTCGAGTTAAACCATTTCTGACCATGTGTTAGGAACACCACTCATCCATGGGAAATTAGTCTTGTGATTCCCAAAATCATTGCTCTGATGGTCATATTCCATCCAAATCCCTGCAAGCATCTTGCAGAGTACAAGGTGAAAAATTGTATATGTGGGTACAATTTGATTCAAGATTGTTTTAGGACAACTCCATATGGTAGGACAACATTGGAGATGTTGAAATTGGATATTATACATGTGTTTTCCTGTTCATCAATGGTTTTTGTTTGTAAACTGAATCAAACAATGTCCTTTTGCAGCCTCAAGATGGACACGAGATTTTAGTAGATATGGAAAGGGCTGAGCTTTATTACTCTGTGTGTTGTGATAAGGTGTATGATCCTGATTTTGACAAGGCTGTGATGTGTAAACATATCAAGGAGTTTTCAAGAAGTGAAAATGGGGTTGAGGAGAGTGAGATGAGATTGAGTAAGAGGAGAAGATTTAGTTTTGGGATGGATTTAATTCAAAGAATATGAAGAGATTGTTTGTTAGGAAATCAAAATCATGTTTTCCATTGGGATTACGAGGTTTGAACACTTTGGGGAATATTTGTTTCATGAATTTTGTGTTGCAAGTGTCGCTTCATGCACCCCATTTGATAATTAATTCCTTAGTGATAGACATAATCGAGAAATTTGCAGAAAGATGTCCCAAATCAATTGTGTCTACCTTCGGACATTGATTTCATGTTTTCAGCTGTATTTTTCTTGTGATCGGTCCCTTTGTAGTCCATCTAAGTTTCTTTACAAGTCTGTGACTATTAGTTGGAGTATCTCCTATGATTGAACTCAAGTATCATTCTATTTGTCTTTGCTGCTTAAATTATTGATAATATATACTTGAATTATAACCGGATCTGCAAAAATGTAAAAGATGTTTAATCCCCACAAATTCACAACCTTGCTTTTAGATAATAATAGAGTTGTCTTATTAATCATGAGTGTAATTGTGAAACCAAGATTTGATGCATTTCTTCTATAACTGGGCAATATGTACATGAACGATTCTCTTATAATGACAAAATAAAAATCTCTATGCTGTAGTGAGATATCACCATCCGATGCTTAGATCGGATGCTTAGATGTGGAAATTGTTAAGGTTGGTAAGAGACTTGACATGTTGAAGACCTACATAGTGATTCTTTTTTATTGAAGTGTTACGTCTGCAGTTGGTGGCAGGAGTCATAAAATCATGCTACTTACGAGCAGTGGTATGCTCACGATTTCTTCATTTCAATGTTGGACACGATCCAAGAAAAAGAGAGTGAAACAAGTCTGGCAATAAAAGGTATATTTTGATGAGAATGACTCTTATACTACTTGATTATGTAGGAAATCTTCTGGAGTTTGTTGCTTAGATAGTGGCTCATCTCTTTGTGTCTGAAATAAGACACCGTGAGTAGATATAATAGAGATCTTGTTTATATAGATGCTCGATTTCTGATTTCAAAATTTTGGCATGTGCGTTCATTTGGGATCAATTTCATTGATAAGGCAAAGCGTTATTCATATATTATGACCTTGAGAACTCGAGATTTTTGTGTCTTCTTCTTCTTCGTTGTCTCTTACAAAGAAACATTTCTTAACAGATACTCCCTCCGTTTAAAAAAGAATGACCCCCCTATTTTTTTTAGTCTGTTTAAAAAAAAATGACCCATTTCCTTTTTTTACAACACTTTGACTTTAACTTTTCACGTGGCATGTTTAGGATCACAAGATTAAAGGACATTTTGGTACATTTGACATAACTTTAATTTAGAATCACAAGATTAAAAAGGTTGTTTCTTTTCTTAAACTTCATTCCAAGTCAAACTAAGCCATCATTTTTGAAACGGAGGGAGTAATAAAGATTACCAATGCATCATACGGTTTCACTTCTACAACTCACGATCCTTGTATGGACATTTCTCTTCACTTGAGTGCGTGCAGCTACCGCTGAAAGGATTTTACTAGCATGTCAAGTAAACCAAATGAATCTCTTGTAGGTTGCTTTGACCTCTTCACAAGACAAGAAAAATAGGGATCTCATCAGAAACCGTACTGTGAAAATAGTCACCAGATTAAAGATGCTTTGATAAACAAATGTCCATAAAAAAGCTCCCTCTTGTGCTCTGCTTTCATATTAAGCAATTTGAACATTCTCCCACCAGAAAAATGTCTAGAAAGATCAATATCCATGTACAATTTCCCTTTTCTTTTGGACATTAAACCATATTTATCGTCTTCAATTGTAAGAAAAAGATACGGGAACATAATCTTTTTTTAGGGTGATGAATCTGAAGTTTCTACAGAATTTGAAATTTTTGCAGTGGTCACACATTTAGATATGTTAGAATCTGGTCACTATGTGACATATTTGCGTTTGAGAAACTAACGGTACAAATGTGATGATGCATGGATGACTGAAGTCGACGAATAAGTTGTTAAGACATCATAGTGCTATTTGATATACTATTAACATAAGATGCTCTACTATAAGAGTTGTGAAGATGTTAGCTGCCAACCAATGTCACTGTGAGCAAACACATTTGTTCCGATAACTGATTGGTGCTAGAACTTTAATGTTTGTGCATTGGACTTGGATAGGTCTTCTGCATTATTCTGTCCAGCCAGGTAATAGTATTCGAGGGCCATGAAGTATGATGGTAAGGCATTCCCGTTAAGAGAGATGATACTGGACATTATATGATAATATGACTCAAAATTTGGATTTTGAGATAGAAAGTTGTTAACTTGTGAGAGTTCTTATAAAGATGGAACCAACATTAGTTTTCCTTTTAAGGTCTTTTAGAAGGAGCATTATGAAGGTACAGTAACTTAATAATGTGAGGGGCATCTTTTGTTTTTTCCCTTTCACATCTCTTCAAGATTCTGATATTGTTCATTTATTGACTTATTAAAAGTGATTTCATTTCATGTTGTTGGTTTGAGATTTCTGTTATAACTATTATGGTAGTGATGTACCGTTGTTTTACTGTACTTCCAATGCTTTTTCCTTAGGTTTAGTGTGTGTCTAGGGCCTTTTTGTAGTAATTTTAATGTGTTTTTATCTGTGTTTTGTAGGAAAGTTGTCAAGAATTGAAATGCAGAAAACTGTGCAGAAATAACCTACGAAGCCATCGACGGCCCATCGTCTCATTGATGGACCGTAGGAGGTAACCGTTGATGTACGTTGGTTTCACGGTACTTCCAATGATTTTTCCCTATGTTTAGTGTGTGTCTAAGGACTTATTCTAGTAATTTTAACTTATTTTTATCTGTGTTTGCAGAAAAACTGTCCAAAATAGAAGTGCAAAAGACTCTTCTAAAATCAATGTAGAAATGATGACCCACGGAGCCATCGATGGCCCATCGACCCATCGACGATCCTTAGGTGGTGATTGTTGACTGGAGGTTCAATCTGCTGAAATCAAATCGGGGGATTCTGACTAAGTGTGGGGCTACGGAAGGATCAATGTACCGTCCTGTCAAACCATTTATTGTAACAGACAGTAGTCCCAGTACCCGACTTGAAGAAATCACCAAGTGTGGAGGAACGAAGGCATCGACGGACCGTAAGTCCAACGACAGAACGTGCTGTTGGTCCGTCGATTGTAACAGAAAGGATGCAAAAGTGGAGGCTGAAAAAAGATTCTAAGTGTGGACCAACGGAGGAAGTCGACAGTCCGTCAGTTGGGTCGTCTACTGAAGACCCGTTTTGGACAGATTTTTCCTGTTTTAGAACTCCTTTTATTTTAGGACTTTATTATTATAAATATTGTTAAAAACCTTGTTTTTGGGGTTAGACTTTTTGTTATTTTTCATACTCTTGTTATTGGAAGTTGAACTTTGAATTTTGGGAATTACTTCAAATTTCCGGAATCGATTCTCAAGATATTTTCGTTAATTCAATTGTTATTTTTGGTTTTTCTTCAAACTTGTCAAAGTAAGTACATGAATTTTTGTTTAATAACTATGAATTGTGTATTTCTAAGCCTGGGTAACTAAATCCACAACTAGGGTTGTGGGAACCATGGGTAATTAACAAGGTAAAATTAGATAACTAACAATTCTTGAATAGGTTCTTGCATGTATTGATAATTCTTTCGTTTAGAAGGCTTTTTAACGAGTGCAGGCGTTAGAACTTAACCTATTTCTACTTGCCGGAACAAGGAGGTAGTTGATAGGAAAAAGAATTATCAACATAGATTTAGTATACACTATCTAATAGGCTAGTTTCAATTGGTGCAAAGTAGTAACTAACTTAGCGATATATTGAATATGATGCTTAATATGAGGTAAAGGTAAGGTTTAGTAAAGTAGACACACGTAGCCGGACCAAGGTACGGAGTGAAATTCTCTAGTTGCCGGACCAAGGAATTAGGGATACATAACTTACCAGTTTGCATGCAAGACACTAGGATGGAATTGTTATAGTTCGGATTATCGCGTTATGAACCTATGGGGAATACTTACACCCTAGTTTCTCTCATCACTTGATTAACACCAAAGTTATAAATTTGGTATTTGTCTCACTTAGAAATAATTAAACATTTTGGTTACACAACCCCCCCCACCCTTAATTAATAACTTTTTAATAAGGACTTGACTAAATAGACGTAATCGTAGATTAAAGTTAAGTCTAAACCATTTTCTTCATGGGATCGACCCCAACCTAACAATTGGGTTCTTTACCTGATACAACCGCTTATACTTCTTTAGGGAAGTATAATTTGAGCGTATCAAATTTTGGCACCATTGCCTGGGAAAGTGACTTTTAGATTAACTTTAAGCGCAATTACCAAATTTTAGTCAATAATTTCCTAATTTTACTTTGTTCTTTGTTTTTGTGTATTTCATGTCTATCTCTAGTATTTCAAAGTACACGGAGTCGAGGAGAACTAGTGCTTCCATTCGATCTAGAACTGAACCGTACACTATGCAGAATGAACGAGCCACACAATCCTGATAATATTGGTGATGGGATCAACCCTCAACTTCCTTCGCCAGTTAATGTCATAACCACGTGATCTTGGAAATCCCAGATGAGCGCGCTCTGAGGAGACAACCTGCTGCCCCACGCCCTCAGGAGTATTATAGGGGCAATATTAACATCGCCAATTCGGATGGACCTTTTTTCCTTCCTCCTCTACCACAAGGTCATTCATTCGTGGTAAATAGTAGATTGATGCATATGCTCACCGCTAGAGGTTTGTTTTCGGGGATACCACCTGAGGATCCACATGCTCACATCGCCAAACTGAGGTCGGTGTGCAAGAGTTGTGTAGGGAGGCTAAACTTGGACATGGATATCATTGGATTAAGGGTGTTTAGTCTCTCACTGACGGGAGAGGCCGCAATTTGGTTTACTGAGTTGCCTTATAATTTGATTTATACTTAAGAGCAGTTGAGGGATGTGTTCCTAGAAAGGTATTATCCGATTTGTAAATAGCTTAACCACAAAGATAGGGTGAACAACTTTGTAGCATTGCCTAAGGCGATAAGTAGTTCTTGGGATAGGTTCACCTCATTTCTGAGAAGTGTTCCAAACCACCGCATTGATGATGAATTGTTGAAAGAGTACTTCTATTGGGGGCAAGAGGATAATAATAAGGCGGTACTTTATACTATTGCGGGTGGTTCTTGTGGTGAGTGCAATTATGCAGAAATAGCGGAAAAGTTGGAGAAAAATTCTCGAAACAACAAGGCTTGGAGCACTAGGAAGTTTGACACTAGAAGAAACACCTTTGCAGTGCAAGCTACACACAACCTGGCCGCAGATGAAGTTCATGAAGAGATGACTCAAATGAGAACTGAGCTTGGGTTAGTATTGAAACATGTCACTGGAGATGAAGAGAAAGTGAATGCGGTGAATTATTTGACTAAACCACCACCGTCGATAAATGAATTTTACTATGAGGAAGATTCTTATGCAGTTAATGAGCAGACGTGGGGTTTCCAACTGAACGCCCAAGGCTCCTACAGGATAATTGGTGCCAAGGTCAAGGAAATCAAGGTCGAAACTATGGGAATTACAACCAAAAAGATCTCTATGTTCGAGATGGAAAATACAACTGCGACAACAACTTCAATCGGGGTAACTATAGTAACAGAAACGATCAGAGTGGGCCCTACGTTCCACCTCAAAATCGGGAAGTTGCTCCTAGGGATGGTGGAGGTAGTATGATGCAAGTTAAGGATATTTTGCAAAAGATAATGAGGAGGTTTGATGCTAGTGATGAGCACGCCAAAGAGTTGAGAGGTGATTTAGCAAATATTGGGCAAAAGGTTGATGCACATGCAATCTCAATCAAGCATCTTGAGTTGCAAACGACCCAATTGTCTTCTATTGGGAACCCACGCCAACAGGGTACTCTTCCTAGCAATACCGTCCAAAATCCAAAAATTGATGGACATTGTATGAGAGTCACTACTCGAAGGGGTAAACAAACCATTGACTCACCTACACCGTCGAGTGTAGAATATGAGATGGGAGGAGATGATGTGGTAGAAACATTTAGTAGTGATTTGGTAGACAAATATGGGAAAGAAGTTGAGATACCCAAAAAGGTGACTCTCATTCCTACATCACCACCACCATTTCCGCAAAGATTGGTGAAAAAGACCGAGGATGGTAAATACTGACATTTTATCACTATGTTGAAATAGCTTTCCATCGATGCCCCTTTGATAGAAGCTCTTAACAAATACCTGATTACGCCAAGTTTATGAAAGATATGGTCACTAAGAAGAGATCGGTCAGTTTTGCGGAAGATGATCGTATGTAACATTGTAGTGTTATTGCTACAAGGTCTCTTGTGCAAACTAAAAAAGATCTGGGTCATAAGTTGCGGCACTTGATCGAGGTGATGTCGATTCAAACCAAAGAAATTGGATTTAGATATGAAACATCGCGAATCTCCACCTGTGAAACTATCTATTGAGGACGCCCCGAAATTGGAGCTTAAGGCTCTACCACCTCATCTGAGATATGTTTCTTGGGAAAAGGTGACAATTTTCCGATAATCATTGAATTGGATTTGAATGTGGAGCAAGTGGAGTGTCTTGTAGAGGTGTTGAAGAGGTTCAAATGAGCAATTGGTTGGACTATTGTGGACATTATTGGGATTCCACCCAGTATTTGTTCACACAAAATCCAACTCATGCTCGATCATAAGCCAAGTATAGAGCATCAAAGACGGTTAAATCCACCTGTGCAAGAGGAAGTGAAGAAGGAGATTATTAACTGGTTGGATGCCAGATTCATATATCCGATCGCTGATAGTAGTTGGGTATGCCCTGTTTAGTGTGTGCCTAATAAAGGGGGAATGACTGTGGTCCCTAATGAGAAAAATGAACTTGTTCCAATGAGGCCGGTGATCGGATGGAGAGTGTGTATGGATTATCGGAAATTGAATGCTTCGACTGAGAAGGACTATTTTCCTATTCCCTTCATGGATCAGATATTGGATAGGCTTGCAGGAGGGGTGGTATTTTTTTCTTGATGGTTATTCGGGTTACAACCAAATCTCTATTGCACCGGAAGATCAAGAGAAAACCACCTTTACTTGTCCTCATGGAACTTTCGCGTTCAAGAGGATGCCCTTCGGGTTGTATAATGCACCGGCTACTTTTCAGAGATGTATGATGTCTATATTCTCCGATATGGTGGAGTACACCATTTAGGTGTTTATGGATGATTTTTCTGTTTTTGGTGACTCGTTTGATCATTGTTTGAGTCACTTGGCCGAAGTTCTCAAGAGGTGTGAAGATTGCAACCTTGTGCTAATTGGGAAAAATGTCACTTCATGGTGAAAGAGGGTATTGTATTTGGCCATCGCATCTCAGAGAAGGGTATAGAGGTTGATCGAGCCAAAGTTGAGGTTATAGAGAGACTTCCTCCACCCATCTCTGTAAAAGGTGTGAGGAGTTTTCTTGGGCATGCGGGCTTCTACTGGAGGTTCATAAAGAATTTTTGAACAATTGCACATCCTCTGTGCAAGTTACTTGAGAAAGAGTGTAAATGTTATTTTGGTGAATCCTGTCTGAAGGCATTTGGAGAGTTGAAGGAGAAATTGGTGTCTGCGCGCATTATTATTTCCCCGGATTGGAGCGAACCATTTGAGGTGATGTGTGATGCTAGTGGAGTTTCTCTTGGTGTAGTATTGGGACAAAGAAGGGATAAAATCCTTCACCCCATTTATTATGCCAGTAAGGCCCTTAATGAAGCTCAAAAGAATTATACTGTGACTGAACAATAGCTCCTTGCGGTAGTTTTTGCGTTCGAGAAATTTTGCCCCTATTTGTCTGGCACGAGAGTCATAGTGCATACTGATCATTCTTCTTTGAGAGATTTGATGGCAAAAAAGGATGCGAAGCCAAGGTTGATTAGGTGGGTATTACTGTTGCAAGAATTTGACTTTGAAGTGAAAGATAAATCAAGTTACCGATCACTTGTCCATATTAGAGGATGAAGTTATGCGAGAGTTGGGTGAAAATGTTGAAATTGATGATACTTTCCCTGATGAGCATGTTTTAGCTGCTTCCCATGACTTGATTCCATGGTTCGCCGATTTTGCCAATTATTTGGCTAGTGACATAGTACCATCGGACTTGTCCTTTCATCAAAAGAAAAAGTTCATGCATGATGTGAAAAATTTCTTTTGGGATAAGCCATATTTATATAGGAGTTGTTCTGATGGTCTTATTCATCGGTGTGTGCCGGAAGATGAGATGTTGAATGTTTTGGAGGCATGTCACTCCTCGCCTGTGGGTGGGCATCATAGTGGTATCCGGTCTTCCCAAAAAATCTTGCAATGTGGCTACTTTTGGCCAACCATCCACCAAGATGATCATGAGTTTGCCAAGGCATGTGATAGGTGTCAAAGAGATGGAGGTAATTTTAGAAGGCAAGAGCTCCCTTTAAATCTCAGTCTTGTAATTGAGTTGTTTGATGTGTGGGGCATTGACTTTATGGGCCCTTTTGTGAGTTCTCATGGGATGAAGTATATTCTTGTGGCGGTTGATTATGTGTCAAAATGGGTGGAAGTCATAGCACTTGCAAATAATGAAGGGAAGAGTGTTACCGCGTTCTTGAAAAAGAACATATTTTCCAGATTTGGCACCCCGAGGTCCATTATTAGTGATGGGGGATCCCACTTTTGCAACAAGTTGTTCAAAGGTTTATTGGAGAAATATGAGGTTCGCCACAATGTAGCCACTCCTTACCATCCTCAAACTAGTGGGCAAGTTGAAGTGTCAAATAGAGAAATCAAGTAGATTCTGGAAAAAACGGTGAATGCTAGTAGAACAGATTGGTCAAGGAGACTTGATGATGCTCTTTGGGCCTACCAGATAGAATACAAGACTCCCACAAGTATGTCTCCATACCAACTTGTATATGGGAAGGCTTGTCACTTACCGATTGAGTTAGAGCATAAGGACATGTGGGCAATGATGAAACTTAAAATAGATTGCAATGAAGCTGCGTAACAGAGATTAAATGGGTTGAATGAGATTGATGAGTTTCGCTTGAAGGCATATGAAAGTTCAACCCTCTACAAAGTAAAAATGAAGAAGTACCATGACCAAAAGATTGAGAAGCGAATTTGTGGTTGGGGATTTGGTGCTTTTGTTCAACTCTAGGTTGCGCTTGTTTCCGGGCAAACTCAAGTCCAAATGGACTTGTCCATTCTTGATCACTCAAGTGTTCCTTCATGGTGCGGTTGAGTTGGAGAAAAAAGAGGGTGCACGGTTCAAATTAAATTGGCAAAGGATCGAAATCTACCTTGGGCACGCGGAAAATGCGAATGAAGTGGTTGAGGCATACCATCATGATAAAGTCTGAGTAATCAAGAGTCTTGCATCGTGCCGCGATGTTAAACCAAGCGCTGATTGGGAGGCAACCCAATATGTATCCTCTAGCCTACAATAGGTTTTCTTGACTTTTTAGGAGTAGTTGCATTTTTTTTGTTTTTACTTAATGTCATGTGTGGATTTTCTTTAGAAGTGTTGGCTAGAGAGTAGACTAGAATCCGTGTCTAAAAAGTGTACAGAAAATACAAAAAATAATGGATTATTGGGTCCTAAATGTGCAGGGATCAAATCACCAAAAATCAACAGAAATTGGTTTGGTGCAATGATCGATGGACCAATCGACGGGCCGTCGTCCCGTCTACGGACCGTCGATAGGATCCATAGGTCCCAGGTTTGTTTTTGAATATTGTCTAAGTTAGGGAACAATCGACAGAGCAATCGATGGACCGTCGATTGACTTACGGTCCGTCGATGGGGAATCGTAAGTTCTCCAAATTCAAGGACCCAACTGGATCCGGCCGACTATAAAATAATTTAAACTCTTCAATTACTTCCCAACTTTTCAAATTCTCCCCCCAACCATTTTTCTCCCCACATTACCTTACCCCCCACTCACTCACACACTAATTCACCCATTAATCCTCTATAAATTTTTGACTATCTCACCATCTCCACATTCCCAAAACTCTCAATCCCCAAACTCCCATCCTTTTTTTCCTTTTTTACGGTTGGTGTTTGAAGGCGGGCTTGGTGTTGTATTGAAAAATTCATCCTCCCATTTACTCCACTACAGTCTATAGGTATGCCACTCTCATTCTCTCATTGAATACTCTTCAGAAGCATGTGAAAATGATGAAACATGTATGTGGGTCTTGTCTTGGGGACGAAATTGCATGATTAACTTGTTAAAATTGGATCCGTAGTCCTTTAGAATGATGGGAAGTGAATAGGCTGGGGGTGTTAGTGTCTAAATGATATTAGTTAGGTGTTTTGTTGTTTTCCGACTTAGGGCTTGTTAGCATCTAAGAATCTGGGATTAAAATTGAAATAATCAAAGCCCTAGGAATGATGAAATGATGTGTATATTGCTATAGAACATGTGTTAAGTGTTATGCTTGAATTTGTGTATGTGTGGTGTGCAAAAGGGGTGGCAACAAATCTGACTCTGACCGACAGTAAGAGACCCTGTCTACGGACCGTCGGTCAATCGATGGACCGTCGATAACCACACCCCAATTTTTTTTTCTTTCAACTCTGGAACAACGAATGTGGTCTACGGTCCGTCGATTCATCGACGAATCGTCCTGAACATCCGTTGTTTCTAACAAAACCCTGTTTGCTGAGGGTTTCAAACATTTTTTCTAAGTTCCCACCGACAGTTGTGGTCTACGGTTCGTTTATTCATCGACGGACCATCCTGAACATCCGTCGTTTGTAACAGAACCTGTGTTTCTGAAGCTAATTTTTTCTAAGTGTCCAACGACGGATATGGACTACGGTCCATCGTTTCTAACTGCAACTACTGTGGACCTATAACTTCTAAACTTTGCTAAGCTTCCGCCGACGGACCCTACCAATGGACCGTTGTTCCATCGATGATCCATCGATAGTGCCTGTCGTTCAGTTTTGCAGTTCTGAACTTGACTGTGTTTTGTGTTCAACCGTTGTTGTTTGCTTTCTTTGAGTGTGTTGCATGATTACACTGGTACTAATAACCTTCTTTTAAAGGTACTAATAACCTTCCTTTGAAGGTACAAATGTCCCGCAAGCCTGACATTGTCTACTCTCGAGGACGTTCCAAGTCCGTCGCTTCTTCACACCGGCTTGTAATTGGTTCGTCGAACGATGAGAGTGATCCTGAGCATGTGCCACCAGGAACCCGGAAACCGACACCTACTGCTAGGACCACTCGGGGCACTCCCAAGAAAGTGGAATCCGGCGTAGTCACTGCC
The DNA here is from genome assembly GCF_001406875.1 of Solanum pennellii. NCBI lineage: Eukaryota > Viridiplantae > Streptophyta > Magnoliopsida > Solanales > Solanaceae > Solanum > Solanum pennellii. The sequence goes on from NC_028644.1 coordinate 54,408,835, forward strand.
TCCCAGTCTGATGAGGGGTGCACACTGACCGACACACCATCTGGGTCTGCCGCGGGTTCTGAGGGAGCATGTGGCTTCGAGGAGGCTACCGTGTCGGAGTCGGCCCATTCCTCAGGATCGCATGGTGCCACTGTTATTGCAGCACCTGTCCACTCTGCCTCATCTGATGAGGCCGATAGAGCGAATTCTACTCAAGCACCCCAGTTTTACATCCCTGCACCGGTTGCTGATCAGCCCAACCGGTGGTGCGTAGAAGGCCAATACATGGTTTAGAACTCCTTTTATTTTAGGACTTTATTATTATTAATAGGGTTAGAAACCTCGTTTTTGGGGTTAGATTTTTTGTTATTTTTCATACTCTTGTTATTGGAAGTTGAACTTTGGATTTTGGGAATTACATCAAATTTTCGGAATCAATTCTCAAGATATTTTCATTAATTCAAGTGTTATTTCTATATTTTCTTCAAACTTGTCAAAGTAAGTACATAAGTTTCTTGTTTAATAACTATGAATTGTGTATTTATAATCAAGGGTAACTAAATCCACAACTAGGGTTGTGGGAACCATGGGTAATCAGCAAGGTAAAACTAGCTAAATAATAATTTTAGAATAGGTTCTTTCATGTATTGATAATTCTTTCATTTATAAGTTTTTTTAACGAATGCACACGTTAGAACTTGCCTATTTCTACTTGCCGGACCAAGAAGGTAGTTGATAGGAAAAGAGTTATCAACATAGATTTAGTATACACTATCTAATAGGCTAGTTTCAATTGGTGCAAAGTAGTAACTAACTCAGCCATATCTTGAATAGAATGCTTAATATGAGGTAAAGGTAAGGTTTAGTAAAGTAGACACACGTAGCCGGACCAAGGTACGGAGTGAAATTCTCTAGTTGCCGGACTAAGAAATTAGGGATACATAACTTACAACTTTGCATGCAAGACACTAGGAAAGAATTATTATAGCTAGAATTACCGCGTTATGAACCTATGAGGAACACTTACACCCTAGTTTTTCTCATCACTTGATTAACACCAAAGTTATAAACTTGCTATTTGTCTCACTTAGAAATAATTAAACATTTTTGTTACACACCCCCCCCCCCTTTTGATTAATTGTTTTTGGAAAGGACTTGACTAAATAGACATAATCATAGATTAAAGTTAAGTCTAAATCATTTTTCTCGTGGGATCGACCCCAACCTAACAATTGGGTTCTTTAATTGATACGACCGCTTATACTTATTTAGGGAAGTATAATTTGAGCGTATCAACCGTCGATTGAATGTTCGAGCACCTGGAAGCAACTTGGGGAATTTTGACCAAGTGTGGGGCTACTAAATGATCGACAGTCCTTAGTCTGATCGACGGACCGTGCTAGCAAGTCGTCGATGTGATATAAGACTGCCCCAGTACTTGGTGTCGGAGAAAAGCCAAGTATGGAATGACATTATGCATCGATGGACCGTAAGTGCATCAAATTACCGTGTTGTTGGTCCGTCGATTGAATTAGAGAAGGTAAAATTTAGACGCTTGAGGAAGATGGTAATTATGGGCCGACGGAGGCAGTCGATGGTCCATCGTTCCTTCGACGGACCGTCTGTGGAGTCGTCGATTGTAGACGCGTTTTGGGACAACTTTCCTTATTTAGAACTCCTTTTAGTTTAGGACTTTGTTATTATATATAGGGTAAATTACCTCATTTTTGGGGTTGAACTTTTTATTATTTTTCATACTTTAGTTCTTGGGAATTGACTTTGCAACTTGGGCAATTATATCAAATTTCCGGAATCAATTTACAAGTGAATTTTGCTATTTCAAGTGTTATTTCTGGATTTTATTCAAACTTGTTAAAGTAAGTACATGAATTATTGTCCTTAGGCATGGGTACTAAATCCACAGATAGGGTTGTGGGAACCATGGGTGATTAACAAGGTAAAACTAGGTGAATAACCATTCTAGAATAGATTCTTGCATGTATTAATAATTCTTTCATTTAGAAGTCTTTTTAATGAGTGCACGCGTTAGAACTTGCCCTATTTCTACTTGCCAGACCAAGGGGGTAGTTAATAGGAAAAGAATTATCAACATAGATTTAGTGGACACTATCTAATAGGCTAGTTTTGATTGGTGCAAAATAGTAACTAAGCCATACATTGAATATGATGATTAATAAGAGTTAAAGGTAAGGATTAGTAAATTATACACATGTAGCCAGACCAAGGTACAAGGTTAAATTCTCTATTTGTCAAACCAAGGAATTAGAGATACCTAACTTATCACTTTGCATGCAAGATACTAGGAAATAATTGTTATAGATAGAATTACCGCGTTATGAACCTATGGGGAACACTTACACCCTAGTTTTTCTCATCACTTGATAAACACCGAAGTTTTAATTTTGCTACTTGTTTTACTTAGAAATAATGGAACACTTTTATTTCACAAAACCCCCCTTTTTATGAACTGTTTTGGGAAAGGACTTGACTAAATATACTTAATTGTAAACTAAAGTTAAGTCTAAATAATTTTCCTCGTGGGATCGACCCCAACCTAATAATTGAGTTCTTTACTTCATAAGACAACTTATACTTCTTTAGGGAAGTATAATTTGGGCATATCAAATTTTGGCGCCGCTGCCGGGGAAAGTGGCTTTTAGATTAACTTTTAGAGATATTACTGATGTTTAGTCAACAATTCCTAATTTTAATTTTTCTCGTTGTTTTTGTCTCTTTCAGGTCTAGCTATAGTTTATGCCAAGTACACGGAGTCGAGGAAAACCAATACCATTTGATCCAGAACTGAACCATACACTCTGCAGAATGAACGATAGACATAATCCTTCTAATATTCGTTATGGGATCAACTGTCAACTTTCTTCGCCGGTTAATGCTCACAACCAAGTGATTGTGGAGAACCCTGGTGCTGGTGCTTTGAGGAGGCAACCTCTCGCCCCACGTTCATAAGAGTATTTTAGGAGCAATGTTAAAATCACAGATTCTGATGGGCCTCTTGTCCTACCTCCTCTACCACAGGGTCATATATTTGTGGTAACTAGTAGCTTGATGTAGATGTTCACTGCTAGAGGTTTGTTTTCGATGCTACCATATGAGGATCCACATGCTCACATCGCGAAACTGAGGTCGGTGTGTAAGAGTGGTGTAGGAAGTCCAGACTTATACATGGATGTCATCAAATTAAGGGTGTTCCCTCTCTCACTAACGGGAGATCTCTCACTAACGGGAGAGACTTCAATTTGCTTTACTGAGTTCCCCTATCACTCGATTTATACTTGGGAGCAGTTGAGCGATGTGTTCCTAGCACGGTATTACCCGATGTATAAAAAGCTCAACCATAAAGATAAAGTGAACAACTTTGTGGCATTTCTTGGGTAGTCGGTAAGTAGTTCTTGGAATAGGTTCACCTCATTTGTGGCAAGTGTCCCAAACCACCGCATTGATGATGAATCGTTGTAGAGTACTTCTATATGGGTAAGATGATAATAATAAGGCAGTACTTGACACGATTGTGGGTGGTTCTTATGGTGAGTGCACATATGCAGAGATTGCAGAGAAGTTGGAGAAAATCTCTCGCAACAATAAGGCTTGGAGCACTAGGAAGTTGGACACTGAGAGAAACACCTTTGCAGTGCAAGCTACAGAAAACCCGGCCACAGACGATATCCGTGAAGAGATGGCTCAAATGAGGACTAAGCTTGGGTTGGTATTGAAACATGTCACTGGGTGCAGAGAAAGTGAATGCGGTGAACTATTTAACTAAACCACCACTGACAGTAGATGAATTTTACTATCAAAGGATTCTTATGCAGTGAATGAGCAGACAGGGGGGTTTTCGACCGAATGCCCAAGGCTCTAATTAGGAGAATTGGCTCCAAGGTCAATGAAATAAAGGTCGGAACTATGGGAATTACAACCGAGAGGGTCATTATATTCGAGACGGAAACTACAACCGCGACAACTTCAACCGTGGTAAATATGGTAACAGAAATGATCGAAGTGGGCCCTATGTTCCAAGTCAAAATTGGGAAGTTGCTCCTAGGGATGGGGGAGTTAGTATGGCGCAAGTTGGGGACATATTGCAAAAGATGAGGAGGAGGTTTGATGGTAGTGATGAGCACGCCAAAGAGTTGAGAGGTGATTTGACTAATATTGGGCAAAAGGTTGACGCACATGCAATCTCAATCAAGCATCTTGAGTAGCAAATAGACCAATTATCTTCTACTGTGAACCCACGTCAACCGGATACTCTTCCTAGCAACACTGTCCAAAATTTGAAAAATGATGAACATTGCATGGCAGTCACTACTCAAAAGGGTAAGCAAACTATTGATCCACCTATACCAACTGGCGTAGAAGATGAGGTAAGAAGAGATGATGAGGTAGTGGAAGTTACTGGTGAGATGGTAGACAAATTGGGAAAAGAAGCCAAGATACCCCAAAAGGTGACCCCCATTCCAAGGCCACCACCACCATTCCCGCAACGATTGGTAAAAAAGATCGAGGATGGTAAATACCGGAGTTTTATTACTATGTTGAAACAGCTTTCCATCAATGTCCCTTTGATAGAAGCTCTTGAACAAATGTCCAGTTATGCCAATTTTATGAAATATATGGTTACTAAGAACATATCGATAAGTTTAGAGGATGATGATCAGATGCAACATTATAGTGCTATGCTACAAGGTCTCTTGTTTAAAAGAAAAAAAATCCGGGAGGTTTCACTATTCCATCTACCATCGGGTTGTTACACTTTACTAAATCATTATGTGATCTTGGGGCAAACATAAATCTCATGTCTCTCTCTATTTACAAAAAGTTGAGTTTGGGTGACCGCAAGCCCACTACAATGTGGTTACTGATGGCCGATCAAATAATGAAGAGGCCTATTAGGATACTTCATGATGTGTTAGTGAAGGTGAAGTCATTTATATCTCCGGCCGATTTTGTTATTCTTGACTGTTAGGTGGACTTTGAGGTGCCTATTATTCTTGGGAGGCCGTTCCTTCCTACCGGTCGCGTCTTCGTTGACATGGAAAAAGGGCAGATGAAGTTTAGGTTGAACAATGAAGAAGCAACTTTCAACATTTGTAGGTCTATGAAGCAAAGTTGTGAGCTCCAAACGGTATCTGCTATATCTTATAGGATTGAGAGTACGTCTGCCGTACAAATCGAAGAATGCCTTGGTGTTGAGGCACTAGCGGCAGTGATCATGAATTTTGAAAGTGATGGTATTGAGGAGTATGGGTCATTGGTTGCGTCAATTGATTGACGTGATGTTCGATTCAAACCAAAGAAATTGGAGTTAGAAATAAAGCATTGTGAGTCTCCACTTGCGAAATCATCTGTTAAGGAGGCCCCAAAATTAGAGCTTAAGGTCCTACCACCTAATCTGAGGTATGTATTCTTGGGAAAAGATGACACTTTGCCGGTAATCATTGCATCAGATTTAAATGTTGAGCAAGTGGAGTGTCTAGTAGAGGTGTTAAAGAGGTTCAAACTGTTGGGCTTTGTGGAGGCTTGTGAGCCGGCCCGACCCATTACTGAAACCCTAGGTTAACCATTTGGCTTTCCTATAAATATGATCCTTGTATTTGTAATTCCATAGCAGCACAAGTGAAATAAAAATCCTCCTGTTACAGTCGTGGAGTAGGGAAACCGAACCACGTTAAATTCTTGTGTGTCCCGTTTGTGTTCCGTTTCTCTTTTCTCTAGATTATTTGTGTGTGTTGTGTGTTTAATTCCCAACAATTGGTATCAGAGCGAGGTTTCAACAACATTGTAACACAAACTGTGAGAAATTGTCACCTAGGGTTCTTGTGTGAAGAACTGTGTGCAGG
>NC_028644.1:54417568-54426520 GCF_001406875.1 Solanum pennellii
AGCAGCACAAGTGAAATAAAAATCCTCCTGTTACAGTCGTGGAGTAGGGAAACCGAACCACGTTAAATTCTTGTGTGTCCCGTTTGTGTTCCGTTTCTCTTTTCTCTAGATTATTTGTGTGTGTTGTGTGTTTAATTCCCAACACAAACGAGCCATTGGTTGGACTATTGCGGACATTATTGGGATTCCACCCGGTATTTGTTTACAAAAAATCCAACTCATGCCTGATCGTAAGCTAAGTATTGAGCATCAAAGATGGTTAAATCCACCTATGTAAGAGGTAGTGAAAAAGTAGATTAATAAGTGGTTAGATGTCAGAGTCATATATCCGATTACCGATAGTAGTTGGGTTTGTCCTATTTAGTGTGTGCCCAAAAAGGGGGGAATGATTGTGGTCCCTAATGAGAAGAACGAGCTTGTTCCAATGAGGCTGGTGACCGGATGCAGAGTTTGTATGGATTACCGTAAGTTGAATGCATGGACCGAGAAGAACCATTTTCCTGTGCCCTTCATGGATCAGATGTTAGATAGGCTTGCAGGAAAAGGGTTGTATTGTTTTCTTGATGATTATTCGGGTTACAATCAAATCTGTATTGTACCGGAGGATCAAGAGAAAACCACCTTTACTTGTCCTTATGGAACTTTCGCATTCAAGAGGATGCCTTTTGGGTTGTGTAATGCACCGGCTACTTTTCAGAGATGTATGATGTCGATATTCTCTGACATGGTAGAGGACACTTTTTAGGTATTTATGGATGATTTTTCGATTGTTGGCGACTCCTTTGACCGTTGTTTGAATCACTTGGACGAAATTCTCAAAAGGTGTGAAGATTACAATCTTGTGCTAAATTGGGAGAAATGTCACTTCATGGTGAAAGAGGTATCGTATTGGGCCATCACATCTCAGAGAAGGGGATAGAGGTTGATCGAGCCAAAGTTGAGGTGATAGAGAGAGTTCCTCCACCTATCTCTGTAAAAGGTGTGAGGAGTTTTCTTGGGAATACGGGCTTCTAACGGAGGTTTATTAAGGATTTTTCAAAAATTGCACATCCTCTGTGCAAGTTACTTGATAAAGAAAGTAAATTTTATTTTGATGAATCCATTCTGAAGGCGTTTCGAGAAATGAAGGATAAGTTGGTGTCTGCGCCCATTCTTATTTCCCCGGATTGGAGTAAGCCATTTGAGGTGATGTGTCATGCTAGTGGGGTTGCTCTCTGTGTAGTTTTAGGTCAAAGAAGGGATAAAATGTTTCACCCCATTTATTACGCCAGTAAAGCCCTTAATGAAGCCTAATAGAACTATACTATGACTGAACAAGAGCTCCTTGCGGTGCATTTGCTTTTGAAAAATTGCACTCCTATTTGCTTGGTACTAGAGTCATAGTGCATACTGATCATTCTGCTTTGAGATATTTGATGGAAAAGAAGGACGCAAAACAAAGGTTGCTTAGATGGGTATTACTGTTGCAAGAGTTTGATTTCAAGGTGAAAGACAGAAAGGGGAACGAAAACCAAATTGTTGATCACTTGTCCAGATTAGAGGATGAAGCTATGAGAGAGTTGGGTGAAAAGGATGAAATTGATGATACTTTTCCTGATGAGCATGTATTGTCCGCTTCTGATGACTTGATTCCATTGTTCGCCGATTTTGCGAATTATTTGGCTAGTGACATAGTCCCTCGACTTGTCCTTTCATTAGAGGAAAAAGTTCATACATGATATGAAAAAGTTCTTTTGGGATGAGACTTACTTATACCGGAGTTGTGATAATTAGCTAATTCGATATTGTGTGCCGAAAGTTGAGATCGGAGTTGTGATAATTAGCTAATTCGATGTTCTGTGCCGAAAGTTGAGATGCTTAGTATTTTGGAGGCATGCCATTCCTCGCCTGTGGGTGGGCATTATAGTGGTATCCGGACTGCCCAGAAAATTTTAGAATGTGGCTATTATTGGCCAACGTTCACCAAGATGCTCATGAGTTCTCCAAGGCATGTGATAGGTGCCAAAGAGATTGAGGCATTTCGTGAAGGCAAGAACTCCTTTTGAATCCTATTCTTGTAATTTAGTTGTTTGATGTATGGGGCATTGATTTTATGGGCCCTTTTGTGAGTTCTCATGGGATGAAATAAATTCTTGTGGCGGTTGATTATGTTTCAAAATGGGTGGAAGCCATATCACTTGCAAACAATGAAGGGAAGAGTGTCACCGTGTTCTTGAAAAAAAATATATTTTCCAAATTTGCCACCCCTATTGATGAGGGATCCCACTTTTGCAACAAGTTGTTTAAAGGGTTATTGGAGAAATATGGGGTTTGCCACAATGTAGCCACTCCTTACCATCCATAGACTAGTGGGAAAGTCGAGGTATCAAATAGAGAAAGAAAGCAAATTCTGGCAAAAAAGGTGAATGCTAGTAGAACAGATTGGTCAATGAGGCTTGATGATGCTCTTTGGGCCTACCGGACAGCATACAAGACTCCCATAGGTATGTCTCCATAAAAACTTGTTTATGGGAAGGCTTGTCACTTGCCGGTTGAGTTAGAGCACAAGGCCATGTGGGCGATGAAGAAACTGAAGATGGATTTGAATGAAGCAGCGGAACAGAGATTAAATGGGTTAGATGAGCTTGATGAGTTTCACTTGAAGGCAGATGAAAGTTCATCCCTATACAAAGAAAAAAATGAAGAGTACCATGACCGAAAGATTGAGAAGCGCGAATTTGCGGTTGGGGACTTGGTGCTCTTGTTCAACTCTAGGTTGCGCTTGTTTTCGGGCAAACTCAAATACAAATGGAATGGTCCATTCTTGATCACTAAAGTGTTCCTACATGGAGCGGTTGAGTTGGAAAACAAAGAGGGTGCAAGGTTCACGGTCAACGGATAAAGAATCAAAATCTACCTCGGGCATGCAGAGAGTGACTATGAAGTGGTTGAGGCATACCATCTTGATGAATCTCTGAGTAATCAAGAGTCTTGCATCATGCCGCAACGTTAAATCAAGCGCTAATTGGGAGGCAACCCAATGTGTATCCTCTAGCCAACAATAGTTTTTTCTTGTCTTTTTAGGAATAGTTTGCATTCTTTCGATTTTTACTCAATGTCATGTGTGATTTTTTTTTGTGTCCGTGTCTAAAAAGTGTCCAAAAAACACAAAAAGAATGGCTTATTGGGTGGTCAATGTGCAGGGACCAAACCAAGGAAATCTGTAGAAATTGGTCTAGTGCACTGATCTACGGACCAACCGACGAGTCGTCGTCCCATGGACGAACCGTCGATGGTGTCCGTAGATCTCAGGTATGATTTTCAATGTTGTCTAAGTTAGGTCATAATCAATGGATTAGTCAACGGACCGTCGACTAACATACGGTGCGTCGACGGGGAATCATTAGTTCCCCAGAACCCATGACCCGACCTGACCCGCCTGGCTATATATTAAAATTATGCTTTAAGTTACCCCCACTACATTTCAGATTCTCCCCCAACTGTTTCCCTCCATTTATTCCCTTATTCCCCCATTCATTCCATATCAATTCCCTTCTGATTTCTCATCCTCTCCACAATCCAAAAAACTCCTAAAACCCTAGTCTCCCAAATTCCCCATCCATCTCTTGCATTTTTCGGTCGGTGTTTGAAGGTGGGCACGTCGGTTGTTGTTGTTCACATTCACTCCACTACAGCATACTGGTATGTCATTCTCATCCGCTCAATGAATTCTCGTTCATTTGTATGAGAAAATGAATAGATTGTATGTGGGTGTTGATTTAGGGACGACTTTACATGATTCACTTGTTAAAATTGGGTTTCATGTCCTTAAGAATGAAAGAAAGTGAATGGGTTAGGGGTGCTAACTGTCTAAATGAACTCTTAATGTTGCTTGATTTGTTGTTTTCCGACTTAGGTCTTGATATTCTCTTAGAATCTACGATAGAAATGTGCAAAATCGAAGCCCTAGGAATGGCGATTTTGTTTGTTAATTGCTCTTGAAAGTTGTGTGTCTTAGTATATGCCTTAAATTTTCCAGTTGTGGGGTGCAACGAATGTGTACAAAAACCTGTCTCTGACTGACAGTATGAGACCCCGTCGATCAATCTACGGACCCTCGATGTGGTCTGTCGTTAGCTGCACCATGTATTTATTGAACTCTAGGACGATCGAAGTGGACTACGGTCCGTCGATTGATCGACGGGCCGTTCTGCACATCCGTCTTTCCTAACTGAAACCCTGTTCTCTGAAGCTTTCTGAATTTTTTGAAGTGTTCAATGATGGAAGTGGACTACGGTCCATCGATTAATCGATGGGCCGTGATGCTCGTCCGTCGTTTCTTACTGCAACTACTTTGGACCTTTAACTTCTAAAATTCGCTAAGTGTCCACCGACGGACCCTATTGATGGACCGTCATTTCATCGACGGATCATCGACATTGCCCGTCGCCCGGTTCTGCAGTTCTGCACTCCAACTATGTCTTTTGTTCCAAATTGTGTTTTGTTTCTTTTATGTGTGTAGGATGATTACAATAAAACTAATAACTCTTCTTTGTAGGTACTAATGGCCCCCATGCAGGATATTGTCTATTCTAGGGGATGGTCCAAGTCCGTCGCACCATCTCGGCATTTGAGTGGCTCATTCGATGATGAGCGAGATCCCGAGTATGTGCCCCCAGGCACCCAAACCCCGACACCTGCTGCTCGAGCCACTCAGGCATGCCCAATCTGATGAGGAGCGCACACTGACTAGCGCACCGTCTAGGTCAGCCTCGGGTTCTGAAGGAGCGTCTCGCTCCGAGGAGTCTTGCGGTTCAGAGTTGGCCCACTCTACAAGGTCAAATGAGTCCACTGCCTCAGTTTTCAGTTCACAGAAAGCCACTGTTCCGGATGCACCTGCACACCACGCCTCATCAGATGAGACCCAGAGTTTGGAGTCTGCTCCGGCACTCCGACATGATGATATCGGTGGTGCATAGAGGGGCAGCACCAGATATACAGGTACGCCAAGCTGCTCAAAGATAAGGGGGTCATGACTCGGACTCTGACATTTGAGCGGTGGGTTATTACAAGGAGTTTACACACTGTCCCTGTGATACATGACCTAGTCACCCGCCACCAGCTCGAGTGGATGGCTAGGAGCGTCGGACGCTACAGTGAGTAGTTGGTGCGAGATTTCTACGCCTCTTACGTAGCGACTCTCAAGGGTTATTTGGATAGGCGGTCTAATCCCTCCAAACAGGCACCACTTACATATGTTCGAGTTCGTGGCTGTCGAGTGGATATCTTTTTGCCTACCATTCACTGTTTCTTATATGGTGCGAATATCGATGCCAATAGGGTTCCCCTCACCCCCGAGTTTGATTATAGATGGGACGTGATTAAGCAGGGACATTTCTAGACCAACAAGAGGTGGATTTCCCAACACATATCTGTAGACCGTGAGGGCGCAGACTGGGTGCTGGACCCAGAGGCATTATCAAGAAGGCCAACCTCACGTTTACTGCCAAGTACATCTGGCTTTTGGTCCGCCACCACCTATCCCCCACAGTTGCAGAACATACTTACGTGGGATAGAGAGGTCTTGGTTGCTGCTATGGTCGCCGAGTTCGAGATTTATTTTCCGCGGATGTTGCTGTCTGTCCTCCAAGAGAGGGCTTTTAAGGCCTCGACCACTTACCCTTTTTCCTATATGATTTTTTGAGTTGTGCAGGGCTACTGGAGTGCCCATTTGGCACATGGATGTTCTCTGTACTTCTACCAGGATAGTGGACATAGATCTCATCAGGGATGAGGCCAATGAGACAACACCATATAGAGGTCCCCGAGTTGATGTGCAGCCGTTGGGTGAGAACCTCGCAAATATGGTAGAGAAATCCTAAGGGGATGATCATGCTGCTTCAGAGCCTACCGACACCACCCCGGTTGAGTCTATCCAGGGCACTAATGGGGCACCAAGTTCCTCCCGGTTTACACCATCAGCAGCACTGGTCCCGATTGCTAGGGTCTAGCAGCTAGAGGCCCAGATGGCCACATTGCTGCACCATCTCCAGCCTTGGATGCAGAAGTCTATAGCTGAGGCTGAGGACCAGATCGAGAAGAAGGTTTCTCAACAGACTGAGAGGAGGATTCAGGTGGTCCACCAGCGCCTCGACGCTTTTGAGTTGAGAGTCCTCGCATGCCCAGGCCCCACTATTGATTTGACGACTCTCCAGGCTGATGTGGCGAGTCTGAAGGCTGATGTTGATGCCATCTTGGACATGCGGGTACCCAAGCCTGAGGGTGCACCTGCAAAGTTTGTTGAGGATACGGTGCTTACTGCACTGTTCCAGACCACCGCTGCACCACTGCCTCCACCACGTGAGCATGCCAAGAGGCATCGTTCCAGTCACACCAATGAGGGTGAGGGTGCTCGGGCTAGGAAGAGGGAGAGATTAGAGATGGAGACTGCGAGGAGAACCTTGTTGCTTGATGAGAAGGCCCGGTAGATGAGGGCTCATGAGTTAGCTGCTGGGGCGTCTAGCTCCAGATTCGAGGCTGCTGAGAGGAGCACCACTGAGGGTGCAGACATTGTTGCGGATACTAATGATGGTGTCCTTACTACTTGTGGAGCCTTTTTCGGGATATCGAACCTGCCAGCTTGTTGATCTTCGGTTCTATGCGCCTCAGGTTTGCTTTAACTACCACCTTTGCTTTATATTTTTATTCATTGGGGACAATTGTATGTATTTTCATTGGGGGTGGGGTAAATGGAAGTGAGTTCTAGGGTGAAGTCTGAGCATCCCAACTCACGACCCTCTCTTGGTGGTTTTCTTGCCTTTGTTCCTTTTCCCCAAGAGACTGGTTATTTTTCTGTTGAACCGGCATGTTTAGTATCTTGTACATAGTATGAATGTGAAATCTGAATCATTGTAAGACCTTGATAAATAGAGCCTAACATGTTGGTCTTGATGGTCCAAGGTCCTAAATATGTATAATATATGGTATAGAGGCAGTAGCTAAAGTATTAGGTGTGTTGGAAGTTAAACGTCAAGGGACAACCAAGACGTTCGACTAAGTCACCTATGTGGTTCTATGTGTTTATGTGTGATTCATGAGGTTGTAAGGTCCTTAAATGAGTTATTATAGCATGTATAGGCAGTGTGTAAGGTTTCATGAAGTTTGAAGGTCAAACGTCCAAGAACGTCCATGGAGTTCGAAAGATATGCCTTGAAATGACCTTGTGTGCCTAGGCGTGTTTCATCGAGTATTACGTGTTCGTTTTGGATGAAATTTATGGGAGAGGTGTTGAATTCATAGATGATCGTATTTGAGTTGGAAACAATGAATAAAATTATCCCCAAGGACCATCCAAGGGTCCTTGAGGAAGGACCCAACTTGGTGTCAAGGCTGTTCCAAGCAGGCCCCAAACAACGGAGGCAGTCGACGCCCAGTGGGACTATCGACACCCTGTCGATGGGTGTCGTCTGTAGGGACTTATCCTGGGGGAAGGAAGGGACCAAGGTCAAGTCTTAGTCCCAGACCACGAACCAACAGGACGGTCCGTTGGTCAATGGACGACCCATAAGTCCCTCCGTCTGTGCAGCCTGTTTTCCTGCACAACTTTGTTGCCAAGCTAGGGGTTAATTTATAAATTCACCCCACTTTGAAATGGAAAAAGCATAAAAAAGTAATGAGAAATATGAACAAAAAGACAACACATGTTATCACAATATTAAAATACTAAAAGTTTTTAATATCTAGAATAACAAGTGCACATGCAACAAAACTCAACATGAAACCTAAAATAAGAACTAACAAAGAAGAAGAAAATTAATTATTACTCCCCCCGTTTCAAAAAGCATGACCTTGTTTGACTTGGAACAGAGTTTAAGAAAAGAAACAAGACTTTTTAATTTTGTGGTTTTAAATTAAAGTTATGTCAAATACCAAAATGCCCTTAAATCTTGTGGTCTTAAACATGCCACGTAGAAAGTTAAAATTGATGTGTTGCCAAAAAAGGAAAGGGATCATTCTTTTTGAAACAAACTAAAAAGGAAAGACATTCTTTTTGAAACAGAGGGAGTAATAAAGGATTAGTAGCTAAACAAAATCTATAACAGACAGATGTTTTAGACTACCATGAATTCATCTCTGCTTCGTTGTCAATATTTTTAGACAAAGATGTTTTAGACTATTAGATTTATGCTTTATAGTTTTCGGGGTTGCATTCCCATTCTAGACTATTTAGTTTTTTGCACTATAACTTTTAGATTTAAGGGTTTAATTCTGCAATAGTTTTGGATAATTGATAAAGGTTATAAAAAATCCTTTACTTTTTTCACTACTTCCGAGTGATCTATATAATGATGTGCTTCTTAAATTGTTTTGAAGGGTTAAGTTTGAGTTAGTATTTAGTTCTCTCACCGGAGGTTAGTGTGGATGTCACTCATGATAGTCTGGATTGTGATTTTTGGTGTCCTAAATTAGCTAACAATAGATCAACCACATTTGTATTGTATCCAGGTATTATGTGCTCCTAAATTCGACAAATCTGATGACGACTCCTTCTCAAGGTGACCAACGCTTATATTATCATGAGAAATGAAATGGAAGTACACTATTTTTAGGGTGAAAAAATTACCCATAACAATACAGGCAATTCATATAACCCGTTCAAGTTTCGTTATGTCATTTCAACCTCTTTAAAGGTGAGTCATTAGCTCATTTTGAGCCTATCATTCGACCCTCTTAGTATTTTCTTCTATTTCCCCTCCTCCCATAGTGTAATATAAAAATTCTAAAAATGAAAATATAGAGTTTCTAGAGAATTAAATATGCAATTCTCACTAGAGAAAACAATTTTCTCTAGAAAGAGCCCTTAGATTGTATAGGAAAATATGCTATTCCTAGAAACTGAACATTTTGTGTCACTTGGATATGTAGGTTCTTTCACTTATATATATATATATATATATATATATATATATATAT
>NC_028644.1:54436520-54473326 GCF_001406875.1 Solanum pennellii
AACCCCCACCCCCACCTAACCCCCACCCCATCTAACTTATTGCCTTTTTTTCTTCATCTTCTTCTCTATTGTTCCACAATCACCATTCCTCTGCGTAACAAAAAAGAAAATGCCTAACCCCATCTCATTCCGAATTCATCCACCAAATGTTTTCCTCTTTCATTTTCTTCGTTATATGCTATTCCTCCTCCGACTATTCCGATTTTATAAATATAATCGACCTTGATAAATTATTTTGAAATCGACAACAAAGAGAAATTAAAAATATATCAATATTTTATAGCATTTCTAATAAGTTTATGAATGGTGATAGTTTCTCAATTGGAGTTATTGAAAATAAAAATGTACAGATATTGGTCAATTTTTTAACTCCAAATGGTCCATTTTTTCTTCTTTTTGAAAATTCAACAGGTACTTACTTTGTTTACAGAAAATGGAAAAAAATGAATCATAACAAAAGGCAGAGAAATTTGAAGTTTTTAAAATGGTGGGTTGAAGGAAGATGAGTGTGGTTCTTTTTTTTATGATTTAAAAGATTTATGTTTAGTTAAATTAATTTTTTTTTATATTTTTAGTCAATGCATGCCAAGTGTAAACAAAGTAGGTATAAATATTTTTTTAAAAAATTAAAAAAATGCATTCACGCGCTCAGCAGTAGTGAGATACACTTATTTTGCCACATCAGCGTTTTGTGTTTAATAGGCACATTTCTTGATAATTTAGGTGTTCAATAGGTATAAGTCCTAGTCCAGGTGAATAAGTGAATTCTGTGGACAACTTTAAGGGGCCGCAGATGACTTAAGCCTAATTTAATATGATCATTGATGACTTGAGAATTTATACTACATAAACATTGATGGTATATCCAGATACCATACTACTCATACATTGATGAGATACTCGATTGTCATACTAATCTTGTTTTAGAAACTCTTTTCTCAAAACTCAGTTTAAGAACTCAAGTGTAGTCTTTAAAAACATTTTCAAAGTTTACAACTCAATCATAGGGTTCATGTTGAATTATGGACATGAACGACTTAGAGAGAGGCGAGAGAGAGGGAAAAGAGTGGGAGAAAGGTGAATTGTATATGTGTATCGGTTAGGTAATTGTATATTATGCATATGTATTTGTATATATGGCAACCAAGATTTGGAGAGGGAGGAGAGATGCGAGCGAGATTGGGAGAGAGAGGAGAGATGCAATCAAGAATGGGAGAGGGAGGAGAGAGGCGAGCGAGAAAGGGAAGAGAGTGGGAGAGAGGTGAATTGTATATGTATATCGGTTAGGTTTTTTTATATTATACATATGTATTTGAATATTCTGGCAAATTATACATATACAAATGTGACTAATTATATAAGCTCAAAGTCAGCCCACGTAATTAATGTATAATGTTAGTCGCGAGTGGTAATTATAGCAAACTATAACTATGATGAGTAATTAAATAGTATAAATTTGCTTAACCGCATTATTTTCCCTATTTCAAACTTTGTATCAAATCAAACAACATCACATGAATTGAGACGAGAGAAAAATATTCTTTTGACATAGTTATAAGTTGTAAAATATTCTTACCAAACACTAGGTGAAATTTTGTAAAAAAGAATTAAATAATTCACGCTTCATATCATCATCTCTCCTTTGAAGCTAAAGAAATATTTCAATGTCATAAAGTGCACAAAATATTTATCCAATTTCGTCTCTGAAGATTTTTGTTTTTGTACCATCTGAAAGCGAAATTTTTTTTTCATTTTGTACGTGAAAGAAAAAAAATTATATACATTTGTGGAAAAAATTCGACGTGCTATATATTCTCTCTCATTTGTTGTATCTCCTCCTTTAACATAACCTAAAACACTAGTCACCCCTCTTTTGGTCACGTTTCTTTTTCTCATTCTATATTAGTATATGATTTTTTTTATCACACCTTGTTATTCTGTTTTTTATGTACTAACTATATAAAATCATTTTTATGCAGTAACTTACCAATCACACAAGAGATATTAATTGTATTAGGCAAATTCGATGCAAAGAACATGACTGCAAAGACGTAGTCAAGTGAAATTGTTTTATGACCTACTACCCGTATAGGGCTATTCAAAATAAAATAGAAATAAATAATGGAAATCGATAATTTGATTATTGAGTCAATGGTTCAGGTTAACGGCTTCACAGTTCAAGTATCACTTTAGCATAAACTTCTAATCCACTTATTGGTTCGGTCTCGATTTAACTATATTTCTAATTGGTTGCCCGATAATCTGATAAAAACTTTTATTAATTACAATTATTAGTTAAGCCCTTAGGCACATTTAGCCTTTAGGATTTACCTTTCAATCTTCACACTCTTTACAATTATTTTATAGTTGACACTAGAATTTTACAATAATATTTCAAAGTTGTGTCATCACTCATTGATTCACTGTCACTACTCCCACACCGGCGAGTATATTGAATATCATTTTGTAAGTGTATAAGTTGAGGTTCTAATGGTTGGTTTCGTTACTTTGAGTCTTTGTTTTTATCTTCTCATTACAATGAATGATTTAATGAGATATGCCTACAATATTGCTATATTATAATCTGCAATGAAAAAGTTTTTATCAGTATTAGTCTCATGATCATTAGTGGTTTTCATAAGTAGTGTTGTAATGGTTTCTCTTTATAGTTCATATCAAAATTGACTTGGTTGTTACAAGGATTTCTTTTGAGTTTGCCAGATTAGGCAATATTGACATCTTTGTCCAGGTTAATATGGAGTTTCATTGTGTTTATGTAGTAATGGACTAACTGGGAAAAGTTCATCAGTGACTGCTGTTTACTACATATTGTTGATTAATGATTAGTCCATTAGTAATTCTCAATGAAAATTGTGCGAATTTTTAACGAATAAACCGATAACCGAACCAATAAAAATCACTAACCGATAAATCAATATTTTAACAGTTCCATAACTGTTGAGCATGATTACAAACCGATAACCGACAAGTAAAAACCTTAAATTCCAAAATTGAACCGAACCAACCGATACACAATCTTACCCTCTATATTATATCAATCACCTTTGTAACAAGTTCTAGGAAAATTTGAATACCCTTTGTCACTAAGTTGAGCAGAACATTTCTTTTCCAAAATTGTTTCGTTATTAATTACTGGTTATATACAAACATGAAAATTTTCAGAGATCAATGGTCTATAATCATCGATCTCATTATTTTTCCCCCAAAACCTAATATGAGAATGCCCATGATTGAAATATTTTTCTTAATCGACCGCCAATTTTATATTCGAAGTAATTATAAAAATATACACAATAAGAGCAACGACATTCAATGTAATAAAACTATAACTAAAGGATATGAATTAAATTAAAGTCATTCCCACAATTTTAAAAAGAATTCTCTAATTAAATTAAAGTGGAAACAAAAGAATCATTTTTTCCAAAAATATCCTTTCTAAAGAAAGACAATTATTTATTGACATTTCATATGACTCGGTTGGAAGAGTTAACACTCACGCTTTACAATATTCTGATTCGTTTGGAATATTGTATCACAAAATGCATGCAGTATATAAAACTATTTTCTGTCACGCTAAAAGTCTTGTCTAACTCACGTTTTGCTTATGTTGTTACTCTATATATATATAGTTGTGTCTGTGTATTCAAGTCATTCAAACTCATCACTTTCCATTACTCTTTTTTTTTTTTACAATTTGGAAGAATTTAATGTTATCCATTCTTGACTTTCCGGCAGGAAAAAGGCTTTCAGGTTAGTATTTTTGAAATGCAGTTTAATTTTTGTATATGCTTGTTAATTTTGATTGATAATGAAAGGTGTATTTTGACTCAGGTGAGGAAGATGGATTCAAAGGATGACTTTGTTTCAAAGAGCAGGACTAGACAACAATCTCTAAAACATATGGTGGAGATAGTTGGAAAGAGGAATGAGTTGAGTCAAAGTGAGAGTTCCACAAATGCAAGGAAAAGAAAAAGATGGAGACTTCTGGAGGAGACGAAAGAAATGTGGAAAACAAATGGAGGAGATAGAAAGATTGAAAGGCTGAGAGAGCCCCTATCAGAGAGTAAGGGAGGGTGCATTCTCTCACACCCACCTGGCACCGAAAAACCACGAATCACATAGTGTTTCTTCAGTCATATATGAAGTTGTTCCCAAAGTGTCGGCCTGTAGTCATAGCTCCATCAAATTTACTTCTTAACTGGGAAACGGAGTTCCAGAAATGGATGGTGGATATTCCCTTCCACAACTTGAACAGCAAGAACTTCTTTTTAAAGGAAGATGAAGGTACTGTTGGTGTCTTTCACTGTTTATCCGGTGCGGCAAAAAAAATCCACACCTTGTACAGATGGCGAAGCTGAAATCCTTGGCAAAAAGTAAGAGTGTTTCGGGAATTAGGTACGACTTGTTCAGGATTCTCACAGGAGAAGATGGAGAGGGTTATGACAAAGAGCTTAGAGAAATACTCCTAAAGTTTCCTAGTCTGCTAGTCTGTAAAGAGGGGCACACTGCTCGGAATGAGAACAACCTTGTGTGGAAAGCACTGAAGAAGGTTGAAACAGAGAAGCACATACTTCTTTCTCAAACTCCATTCCAGAATAACATTAAAGAGCTATACAACACTTTTTGTGTAGTTAGTCCAAAGATTGCTGCTGCTTTGGAGCAGAAATGGGCTTCTCTTAGCAGTTCAATTGACAAGAATGCCCGAGCGTTGGAAGAGCATAGGGATATTCATTAACCCTTTGTCCACAAATGTAGCGAAAATGTAAAGAAGGTAAGCCTTCCAGGTATACGGGATACAATAATACATTTGAAACCCACAGAGTTGCAGAAGGAATTGCTTAAAAGAGTTCCAGAGAATCCAGGATCCGTCTATGAACAAAATCTGATGTCTCTGATCTCTGTTCATCCTTCATTAGTGGCAAATAGGAAGGAGTTCTCTGAGTTAGAAAGTCAGCTCAAGGAAAGAAGATGTCGGTTGGATCCTAATATTGGGGTAAAAATGAAATTTGTTATTGAATTGATTAGAATATGTGGTGGGTGAAAGGAGAGGGTTATAATATTTAGCCAGTTACTTGATCCTCTAAACCTGATCAAGAAGCAGCTCAATTCTCTTTTTAGCTGGACTTTAGGCGGAGAGATTCTCTATATGGATGGGAAACTTGATGTAAACCAGCGCCAGATATCAATAGATTATGTTAATGACCCTAAGAGTGATTTCAAAGTGCTTCTTGCATCGACAAAAGCCTGCTTAGAAGGGATAAGTCTAATAGGGGCCTCAAAAGTGGTTTTGCTTAACGTTCTCTGGAATCCCTCTGTAAAACAGCAAGCCATCTGTCGAGTCTACAGGAATGGTCAGACAAAATTTGTTCATGTTTAATGTCATTGAAATGGGAGGTTGACAATATCAAACAACAAACAAGAAAGAGATATCATTCCGATGTACTTCTGTCCAGGAATGAAGAAAACACTTCATGTTCTGTGTCAGAGGATAACATACTTGAATGCATGGTTAAGCATGAGGGCCTCCGTCATATTTTTGAAAAGCAATCTCATGCACCTCATGTGGTGCCTACGACATGCTTTAATTCTGGTAGCCAACCTTCAAATGGGAGTAGTTAGACAGTACGACTTGTTTTGGTGTATTTTGTTAACTTTGAGCCATTTTACAAAGTTAACAAAATACACTAAAACAAGTCGAACTGTCTAACTACTCCCTTTTTAAGGCTGGCTACCAGAATTAAAGCATGTCGTAGGCACCACATGAGGTGCATGAGATTGCTTTTCAAAAATATGACGGAGGTTCTCATGCTTAACCGTGCATCAAGTATGTTATCCTCTGACACAGAACATGAAGTGTTCTCTTCATTCCTGGACAGAATTACATTGGAATGATATCTCTTTCTTGTTTGTTGTTCGATCTTGTCAACCTCCCATTTCGATGACAGTAAACATGAACAAATTTTGTCTGACCATTCTTGTAGACTCTACTGATGGCTTGCTGTTCTACAGAGGAATTCCAGAGAACGTCAAGCAAAACCACTCTTGAGGCCCCTATTAGACATATCCCTTCTGAGCGGGCTTTTGTCGATGCAAGAAGCACTTTGAAATCACTCTTAGGGTCATTAACATAATTTATTGATATCTGGCGCTGGTTTACATCAAGTTTCCCATCCATATAGAGAATCTCTCGGCCTAAAGTCCAGCTAATGAGAGAATTGAGCTGCTTCTTGATCAAGTTTAGAGGATCAAGTAACTGGCTAAATATTATAACCCTCTCCTTCCACCCACCACATATTCTGATCAATTCAATAACAAATTTCATTTTTACGCCAATATTAGGATCCAACCGACATCTTCTTTCATTGAGCTGACTTTCTAACTTAGAGAACTCCTTCCTATTTGCCACGAATGAAGGATGAACAGAGATCAGAGACATAAGATTTTGTTCATAAAAGGATCTCGGATTCTCTGGAACTCTTTTAAGAAACTCCTTCTGTAACTCTGTGGGTTTCACATGTATTATTGTATCCCGTATACCTGGAAGGCTTACCTTCTTTACGTTTTCGCTACATTTGTGGACAAAGGGTGAATGAATATCCCTAAGCTCTTCGAACGCTCGGGTATTCTTGTCAATTGAACTGCTAAGAGAAGCCCATTTCTGCTCCAAATCAGCAGCAATCTTTGGACTAACTACACAAAGAGTGTTGTATAGCTCTTTAATGTTATTCTGGAATGGAGTTTGAGAAAGAAGTACGCGCTTTTCAGTTTCAACCTTATTCAGTGCTTTCCATACAAGGTTGTTCTCATTCCGAGCAGTGTGCCCCTCTTTATAGACCAGCAGACTAGGAAACTTTAGGAGTATTTCTCTAAGCGCTTTGTTATAACCCTCTCCATCTTCTCCTGTGAGAATCCCGAACAAGTCGTACCTAATTCCCAAAACACTCTTACTTTTTGCCCAGTTTTTCAGCTTCGCCATCCGTACAAGGTGTTGATTTTTTTTCGCACACCGGATAAAAAGTGAAAGATACCAACAGTACCTTCATCTTTATTTAAAAAGAAGTTCTTGTTGTTCTAGTTGTGGAAGGGAATATCCACCATCCATTTTTGGGACTCCGTTTCCCAGTTAAGAAGTAAATTTGATGGAGCTATGACTACAGGCCGACACTTTGGGAACAACTTCAGATATGACTGAAGAAACACTATGTTATTCATGTTTTTCCGGTGCCAGGTGGGTGTGAGATAATGCATCATCCCCTACTCTTAGATAGGGGCTCTCTCAACCTTTCAAATGTTATAACTCAAGCAATGTGTTTCCACATAAACTCGAATCCTCCACGTTGATGAGGATACACTGCCGCTTTAACATTTAGGGAAATTAAATCCCACACTGTTCCTCTTCTTCATAAATAGCGGAATCTTGATCTGCAGAAGAATAAGAAGCTTTGAAGGTTAATGGAGACTCTCGAAGATATTTTCTTAATGTCTTTGTCGATGTCTTCTAGCCTGCAAATGACACATAAGTATATGATTTTAAGAGTGAACAAAATATAAACTAAAGAGGGAAAAACTGTCATATATTTAGATTATTTTTTTAAAAAAAATTGCTCAACAGAACAAAACTCGTATACTTATAAAATAAGGGGAAATGTACTTCATTTCAAAAATCACATGTGAACAAACTAAACGGATGTGTCCAATTTGTTCATCTAGCTTAAGCTTGTGGTTCGCCATCTAACTGTAACACCCCGTAGCCAAAACAGACCAAAAATTAGTTTCTCAGAAAAATCAGCAGGTGCTATCAACAGTGGCCTCGACGGACTGTAGCTTGACCCACGGCCTATCCTGCACAACCATCGATGGAATCAGAAACTCCCAAAAAATTTAGCCTAGAAAAATTGGTTAAGTCTTGGACGACGGACGGGCTTACGGTCCGTAGGTCAGACAACGGTCCGTAATCCGTGACCGTCGATCAAGACTCCCTTCAACCACTCTCTGACAAGAGCTATGGATGACCATCATGGTTTGTAGGTGGACCTACGGTACGTAGGTCTGGCCGTAGGTGGAAAATTTGCAGCTAGTTAAGGGGAAATGAAGTTGGGTAAACTTAAAATTATCATAACTCTAAGCAAAAAGTTAATTAGGTATCCCATGACCTACCCACATATATATAATTGAATTATCTTTCCATATCCACCGACCTTTCTAAAATCAGACCTTCGAGTAAAAAGTTATGCCCATTTTAGTAAAGGCCTGTCGAACAGGCCTTCACGACGGACCCAACGACAGGGCGTCGGGCGCACGAAGGATCGTCAGTCCTAGCCGTAGTGAGGCCTGACAACAACCTTCCCATAGGTCTTTTTGACCTTTCCCACTCCGTTTAAACCCTAAGTTACGTTGTTTTGACCCTAAATCATCAGATTTTAGTCAGTTTAATCCTAGAAACATAATAAAAACATATCCAAGTCAAATAATTAAATCAAAACTTAGAAAATTAGAAGCAAGAGAGGAGAAAAAAGCTCACGAACCCTAGTTCAAGAATGCCACAAGCTCCAGCAGTTCCATCCCCGAAACTTAAGTATTTTTCCGTGGATTTCATCACCAGGTATGTGGGATTTCACTAGTGGGTTCCTTTCACCCATTGGGTCCTTAGTTTCAGTCAGTTCTTGATTCTCTTATCATGATGAAACCTAGGGTTTCTAGAACATTGATATAACTTCATGAATTTATTAAATATATGTTCCAAATAAGATTATCATGTTATAACTCAGATTATCGCATGAATTTCAGAACCCTAGCTTTGTATTTCTTTAGTTCTTGAATTACACATGCTAGCTCATATATTTCAGACACTTCAAATATACATGCCTCACTTATAAATGCATAATTACCAGATTAATTGTTGCATTCTCAGTTTGCATGTTTAGTTTTGAGCTATTCAGTATTTATAGAAATTCAGATATAATCAGTTAATTTACAGAATTCATTGGGAGTAGCATAATACTGAGTTGGACTAGGGTTTAGCGTACCCAATAGTCCCAGAACTACTAGACGAGTAGGTTGTAAGTCCCCTCTGTGGGCAATTAGTTTAGTGATCACCCCAGCATGCCTTTATACCTTTGGAAGGGTATATTGGGTCCTCTCTATGGGGCATATACATCGGACTCCACATTTAGCTCATGTGGTTTTATTATCGGTTATTAGTAGCTCCCATAGTTCAGTCAGACTCTTTGCAATGACCATTTATCAGTATATTCAGTATTCAGTTTCAGCATGTTATAAATTGGTCATTGCATCCAGTTAGCTCAGAAATCAGCATATCACGTTCAGATTATTATACTTATTTTTGTGCTTGTTCAGTTATGTTTTATTTCAGCTTTACTCTATCCTACATGCTCAGTACCTTTCAAATACCAACACATACATGCGCTACATCTTCTCGTGATGTAAGTTCAGGTTCTCAGCATCTAGATCACACATAGATCGATTTCCTGATCTCCAGTTCAGCGGATTCAGTGGTGAGCCCTCATTCTGTGAGGACAACAGCATGATTTTCATTTCAGTCTTTTGTCATTTAGTTTCAGTTTTTGCTAGATTTAGCCGGGGCTTGTCTTAGTATTTCTAGTCTAGTTTAGAGGCTATTTTCAGACATAGTTAGATTAAGCTTAGTATTGAGTTAATTTTCTTTTGTATTAAACTCATTGTTTTCAAATATCTTAGTTATAGTATATGGGTATTCCCCATCTTTTCATTTTAAGTATGATTTAGCTTCCGCAACAATTTATTATCTTTAGTATGCTCATGATCATGCCAGCAGGGTTAGCATGGGATCACTTTTAGTCCTAGGTTCCGTGTCCGCATCTCGGGGGTAGCTCGGGGCGTGACAAAACTTGGTATCAGAGCACTAGGTTCAAGAGTCCTACGATGTCTGAAAAAGACGACCTAAGTAGAGTCCTTTTCATGGGTGTGAAGTGCACCACATCTAATGAGAGGGAGGCTATGAAGTGTTTTAGGAAAAACTTCACCTTCTTGTTACTATTATCGTGCGTAAGGTATGATCTAATTCCATTCTAATTCGACGTTTAGCGCTTAAGATCATGCCTTCTCGTAGAGCTTAGGCATGGAATGCTAATGCACATAATGCTAAAACAGTTCCTCTAGTACCAAATAAGAAAGTTCAAATGCAGATATTCAGAATGCCAATTCATCTTTTGGCTCAGAGTATGAACAACCAGAACAATGAAAATTTTGTGATTTTTATAGGATGAATCTGCCTATGTTTTTAGGGTCGCAAATTGGTAAGGACCCACATAAGTTCATTGATAAGGT
The DNA here is from genome assembly GCF_001406875.1 of Solanum pennellii. Taxonomy (NCBI): domain Eukaryota; kingdom Viridiplantae; phylum Streptophyta; class Magnoliopsida; order Solanales; family Solanaceae; genus Solanum; species Solanum pennellii. The sequence continues at coordinate 54,446,868 of NC_028644.1, forward strand.
CAAGAAAATATTTGGTGTGATGTCAGTAACTCGTAGTGATAGGTGAGATTGACATCCTACAAACTCAAGGATGTGACTCACATATGGTTCACTCAGTAGAAAGACAACAGACATGACTTTGTCTTTTGTAACTCAGTATAGCAGTCCAATTCAGTGTTAGTCCAGAAACTATCTCAGATCCCTTCTCAGTCTCTACTTCAGTTGGTCACCCATTTATAGCTAGATGGGTATACAGAAATTGCCCTGTCATAGTCTCTCAGAAAGTCACCTCAGCAGATCTAGTAGATTTAGAAATGGTAGACTTTGATGTCATTCTAGGCATGGATTGGCTACACTCATGTTATTCCTCAGTCGATTGTAGAACTAGGATTGGTCATTTTCAGTTTCCAAACGAACCAATCTTAGAATGGAAGGGTAGTAGCCTAGCGCCTATGGGTCGATTTATTTCTTACCTTAAGGCCATAAAGATGATATCTAAGGGTTATCTCTATCATCTAGTTCGGGTTAAGGATTTTAGACTTGAAACCCCATCTCTTGAGTCAGTTCTAGTAGTCTGTGAATTTCCAGAAGTATTTCCAAAAGATCTTCCCGGGGTTCGTCCCAAAAGGGAAATCGACTTTGGAATTGATCTCCTTCCAGATACCCAGCCTATTTCTATTCCTCCTTATAAATTGGCTCCAGCAGAGCTTAAGGAATTGAAAGAGCAGTTGAAAGACCTTCTAGATAAGGGTTTCATCAGATCTAGTATTTCACCATGGGGTGCACCAGTATTGTTCGTAAAGAAGAAAGATGGTTCTCTCAGAATGTGCATTGACTATAGACAGTTGTACAAGGTCACAATCAAGAATAAGTATCCCATCCCCAGGATTGATGACTTGTTTGACCAACTTCAGGGTGCTAGTCATTTCTCAATGATAGACCTCAGATCGGGTTATCATCAACACAGAGTCAGAGATAGTGACATTTCAAAAACAACCTTCAGAACTCGATATGGTCATTATGAATTTGCAGTTATGTCATTTTGACTAACCAATGCTCCTGTAGCTTTCATTGGTTTGATGAACAGAGTGTTCAAACAGTACTTAGACTTGTTCGTTATCGTCTTCATTGATGATATCCTCATTTACTCTAGGAGTGAGGAAGAACATGCAAGTCATTCGAGAGTTGTTCTACAGACTCTCAAAGATCGCCAGTTATTCGCTAAGTTTAGTAAATGTGAGTTTTGGTTGCAATCCGTTGCTTTCCTTGGTCACATTGTATCTAGCAAAGGGATCCGCGTAGATTCACAAAAGATAGAAGCAGTGAAACAATGGCCCAAACCTACCTCTGCTACATATATCAGAAGTTTCTTAGTTCTAGCAGGTTATTAGAGAAGGCTCGTGGAAGGATTTTCATCCATAGCCTCACCATTACTAGGTTGACTCAAAAGATGGTCAAGTTCCAATGGTCAGATGATTGTGAGAAAAGCTTCGCAAAATTGAAAACTAGATTGACTACAGTTCCTGTCTTGACTCTACCAGAGGGTTCAGATGGTTATGTGATCTATTGTGATGCATCCAGAGTTGGCCTTGGTTGTGTGTTGATGCAAAGAGATAAGGTTATATTATGCCTCTAGAAAGCTTAAGGTGCATGAGAAGAACTATCCAACTGATGACCTTGAGCTTGAAGCAGTGGTGTTTGCACTCAAGATATGGAGACACTACTTGTATGGTGTTCATGCAGATGTGTTCACCGTTTATAAGAGCCTTCAGTATGTTCTCACCCAGAAAGAGTTGAATCTTCGCCAGAGGAGATGGCTTTAGTTCCTTAAGGATTATGATATGAGTGTACATTATCATCCTTGAAAGGTGAATGTAGTGGCCGATGCTCTTAGTAGATTATCTATGGGTAGTGTAGAGCCCATGTTGAGGAAAAAAAGAAAGGAGCTAGTGAAGGATGTTCACAGGCTTGCTCGCTTGGGAGTTCACCTTATAAGCATATCAGACAGCATTGTAAAAATTCAGAATGGGGCAGAAACGTCTTTGGTAGTGGAGGTTAAGGAAAAGCAAGACAGTGACCCAATCTTACTTGAACTTTAGGGTGCAATCCATAATCAGAGAGTGGAGGTTTTCTCTCAAGGGGGAGATGGTGTACTTTGCTACCAGGGTAGTTTGTGTGTTCTTGATGTGGGTGATTTTAGAAAGGATATCCTTTCAGACGCCCATAACTCTAGGTATTCTATTCATCCAGGTACCACTAAGATGTACCGCGATCTGCGAGAAGTCTATTGGTGGAATGGAATGAAGGGATATATAGCAGATTTTGTGAGCAAGTGCCCCAACTGCAAGCAAGTCAAGGTAGAACATCAGAAACCAGGAGGTATGACTCAAGAGATCGATATTCCTACTTGGAAGTGAGATGTTATCAATATGGATTTCATCACAGGGTTACCTCGTACTCGCAGACAGCATGACTCAATTTGGGTGATAGTTGATAGGATGACTAAGTCTTCTCGCTTTGTGGTGGTCAAGACTACATATTCGGCAGAGGACTATGCCAAGCTTTACCTTATTGAAAATTGTGAGGTTGCATCGGGTTCCTTTGTCTATCATCTCAGATAGAGGTCCTCAGTTTAGCTCTCATTTTTGGAAGTCATTTCAAAAAGGTCTTGGTACTCAAGTTAACCTTAGTACAACATTTCATCCACAGACGGATGGGCAGGCAGAGCGTACCATTCAGACCTTAGAGGATATGTTGAGAGCTTGTGTGATCGATTTCAAAGGTAGTTGGGATGATCACCTTCCTCTTATTGAGTTTGCCTACAATAATAGCTACCATTCCAGCATTTAGACGTCCCCTTATGAGCCTTTATATGGGTGTAGATGTAGATCTCCTGTTGGTTGGCTTGAAGTAGGTGAAGCAGCTTTGATAGGGCCAAATTCAGTCCTTTATGCTATGGAGAAAGTGCAACTCATTAGAGATAGACTTAAGACAGCCCAAAGTTTTTAGAAATCTTATGCAGATGTAAGGAGAAGGGAACTAGGGTTCCAAGTTGATGATTGGGTTTTTCTGAAAGTCTCACCTATGAAAGGGGTGATGAGATTTGGAAAGAAAGGAAGCTCAGTCTTAGATATGTAGGCCCTTACTAGATCTTGAAAAGGATTGGCAAGGTGACATATGAGTTAGAATTGCCAGCAAAATTAGCAGCAGTGCATCCGGTCTTCCACATCTCACTCTTGAAGAAATGCGTGGGTGACCCAGCCTCTATAGTGCCATTAGAGAGTGTGGCGGTGAAAGATAGTCTTTCTTATGAGGATGTACCAGTTGAGATTCTTGAACGTCAGGTTAGAAGGTTTAGAAACAAAGAAGTCGCTTCAGTTAAGGTTTTATGGAGGAGTCAGCCCATAGAGGGAGCTACTTGGGAAGCAGAAGCAGCCATGAAAGCCAAGTATCCTTACCTTTTCCCTTCCGATTCCACTCTTGCTTGAGGTAATAGTTCCTCTTCAGTTTTACAGTCATTCATGAGTAAATTCAGTTTTAGAATCATGTTCCCTCAGTTTGTACTTTCATTCGTAGCGTAATTGCATGTACTCAGAACTCAATTTAGTCAGAAATCAGTTCTCAGTGTTTAGTAGTGGGGTTTGCATCTCTCTTCCTCTATTTCATCTAGTTTAGTCTTCATTCGAGGACGAATGTTCCCAAGGGGGAGATAATGTAACACCCCATATCCAAAACAGACCAAAAATTAGTTTTTAGAAAAATATGCACGTGCTACCAACGGTGGCATCGACAGACCGTAGCCTGACCCACGGTCCGTCCTCTACAACCGTCGATGGGATCAAAAACTCCCAAAAATTTCAGCCTAGAAAAATTTGTTATGGCTTGGACGACGGACGGACTTATGGTCCGTAGGTCAAATGACGGTCCGTAGTCCGTAACCGTCGATCAAGACTCCCTCCAACCACTCTCTGATGAGAGCTACGGATTACCAGCATGGTTCGTAGGTGGACCTACGGTACCTAGGTCTGACCGTAGGAGGAAAATTTGCAGCCAGTTAAGGGGAAATGCACTTGGGTCAACTTAAAATGATCATAAATCTTACCACAAAATGAATTAGGTCTCCCATGACCTACCCACAGATAGATAATTGAATTATCTTTCCATAGCCACTGATCTTGATATAATAAGACCTCCGAGTAAGAAGTTATACCCATTTTAGTAAAGGCCTGTCGAAAAGGCCCTCACGATGGACCCAACGACGGGGCGTCGGGCGCACGACGGACCGTCAGTCCTGGCTGTCGTGCGGCCCGACAACAACCTTTCTAGGGGTCTTTTTGACCTTTTCCGCTCCGTTCAAACCCTAAGTTACGTCTTTTTAACCCTAAATGATCAGATTTTAGTCAGTTTAAGCCTAGAAACATAATTAAGACATATCCAAGTCAAATCATTAAATCAAAACTTAGAAAATTAGAAGCAAGAGAGGAGAAAAAAGCTCAAGAACCCTAGTTCAAGAACGCCACAAGCTCCACCAGTTCCAGCCCCGAAACTTAAGTATTTTTTCGTGGATTTCATCACCAGATATGTGGGATTTTACTAGTGGGTTCCTTTCACCCATTGGGTCCTTAGTTTCAGTCAGTTCTTGATTCTCTTATCATGATTAAACCAAAGGTTTCTAGAACTTTGATATAACTTCATGAATTTATTAAATATATGTTCCAAATCAGATTATCATGTTATAACTCAGATTATCGCATGAATTTCAGAATCCTAGCTTTATGTTTCTTTAGTTCTTGAATTACACATGCTAGGTCATATATTTCAGACACTTCAGATATACATGCCTCAGTTATAAATGCATAATTACGAGATTAATTGTTGCATTCTCAGTTTGCATGTTTAGTTTTGAGCTATTCAGTATTTAAAGAAATTCAGATATAATCAGTTAATTTGCAGAATTCATTGGGAGTAGCATAATACCGAGTTGTACTAGGGTTTAGCGTACCCAATAGTCCCAGAACTACTAGACGAGTAGGTTGTAAGTCCCCTCTGTGGGCAATTAGTTTAGTGATCACGCCAACATGCCTTTATACCTTTGGAAGGGTATATTGGGTCCTCTCGATGGGGCGTATACATCGGACTCCACATTTAGCTCATGTGGTTTTATTATCGGTTATTAGTAGCTCCCACAGTTCAGTCAGACTTTCTGCAATGACCATTTATCAGTATATTCAGTATTCAGTTTCAGCATGTTATAAATTGGTCATTGCATCCAGTTAGCTCAGAACTTAGCACATCACGTTTAGATTATTATACTAGTTTTTGTGCTTGTTCACTTATGTTTTATTTCAGCTTTACTCTATCCTACATGCTCAGTACCTTTGAGGTACTGACGCATACGTGCGCTACATCTTCTCGTGATGTAGGTTCAGGTTCTCAGCATCCAGATCACGCATAGATTGATTTCCCGATTTCCAGTTCAGCAGATTCAGTGGTGAGTCCTCATTCTCCGAGGACAACAGACATGAGTTTCATTTCAGTCTTTAGTCATTTGTTTCAGTTTTTGCTAGATTTAGCTGGGGCTTGTTTTAGTTTGTCTAGTCTATTTTAGAGGCTATTTTCAGATATAGTTAGATTCAGCTTAGTATTGAGTTAATATTTATTTTGCATTAAACTCATTATATTCAAATATCTCAGTTATAGAATATGGTTATTCCCCATATTTTCATTTTAAGTATGATTTAGCTTCCGCAACAGTTTATTATCTTTAGTATGCTCATGATCATGCCAGTAAGGTTAGCTTGGGATCACTTGTGGTCCTAGGTTTCGTGTCCGCGTCTCGGGGGTAGCTAGGGGCGTGACACTGACAGTCACTTAATTTTTCACTCTGCATCGGCAAAACAGGTGAAGAATTTGAAAGGCTTATTCGTTCTTCCAACAAACACATCTCCATTTCAGCAAAATGATCTTCAATTTCCTTTTCCCATTCTTCTTTCTCAGCGAGAATGGGTTCCTCGTCTTCAAATCGGAATACTAAAAAAAAGTTTTCTTTGATCGAAACATGTTCCTTCTCTTCTGGATAAATGACTTCATTACGATCATCGCACTCCTCTTTATATGAGGATTTACACTTCTCGTAATCAGACCCCTCCTCATCTGACTCCTCATCATCAGATTCCTCCTCATTCTTACTCTTAGACTTGTCCATATAGCGTGGCCGAAGAAAATATGTTTCGCCTTTGTTGTGGTTTTCACTCTCAGCAGGATCCACCATTCTTTTTTCCTTCCAACAACTTCACAGTCCTGTTCAGACTCCCCCTAATCGCTAAGAAGAATCGGACCTTTATTGTTAAGTGGAGGACTTGCCAATGGGCTATCCACAAAGAGCCATTCATCATTAGTCCCATCGTTCACCCATGTTTTGCACCCACATTCAAAAGCTGTGTATCCCGTTTTGGTAATGGGAACTTACACTTTCGACAAAACCATCTTAAACCAGAGCCATCATCCCCTGAATCCATAAATATGCACCTGAGTCAAATCACATAACCATTAGCATACTAAATTTTTTATGGAAGTCTTATTAAAAGAATAGTGTGAAACACTAATGTGACTAAAATGTTGTAATTCCAAACGCATTACAAATAATAATAACATGTAGGAGTGACAAAGAGCGAGTTGTGTCGATCAAAAAATGAGAAACCCATTTCTGCTCCAAATCTGAAGCAAACTTTGGACAAACTATGCTCAGAGTGTTGTAAAATTCTTTGATATTATTCAGGAACGGAGTTCCAGACTAAAGTATCCGCTCCTTTGTTTCAACCTTTTCAGTGCTTTCCATACACGGCTGTTCTCATTTCGGGCAGTGTGCCCTTCTTCAGGGACCAGAACACCAGGTAATTTTAGAAGCATTTCTCGTATCACTTTGGCATTAACGTCCACATCTTCTACCGTGAGATTCCTAAACAAGTCATAACTTATTCCCAAAACACTATTACTTCCATCCCAGGATTTCAGCTTCAACAAACGTATAGGTTGTATGTCTTTTCTTCCTGCATCGGATAAACATCCAGAGACACGAACTGTAGCTTCTTCTTCTTGGGAGGAGAAATTTTTACTGTTCAAATTGTAGAAGGGAATGTCGAACTCCCATTTTTGGAACTTGGCTTCCCAGTTAAGAAGCAAACTTGATGGAGCTATGATTACAGACCGACTCTACGAATAAATCTTTAAAAGTGACTGAAGAAACACTATGTTGAGTTGGGTTTTCCCAGTTCCAGGTGGGTGTGAGATAATGCATCCTCCCCTGCTCTTAGATAGGGGCTCTCTCAGCCTCTGAAATGTTATAACTCAAGCAATGTGTTTCCACATAAACTCGAATCCTCCACATTGATGAGGATACATGCCACTTTAACATTTGGGGAAACTAAATCCCACACTATTCCTCTTCTTCATAAATAGCTGAATATTTTATGCAGAAGAATCAGAAGCTCTGAAGATTGATAGTGACTCTCGGAGATATTTTCTTCTATGCCTTTTTTGAGGTCTTCTAGCCTGTAAATGACACATAAGTTCATATTTTAAGAGTGGACAAAATCTAAACTAAAGAGAAAAAAACTATCCTACATTTAGATTATTTTTTTTAAAAAAAATTGCTCGACAGAATAAAACTCGTATACTTATAAAATCAGGGAAGATGTACTTCCTTTCCAAAACATGTGAACAAACTGAACAGATGCGTCAAATTTGTTCATCTAGCTTAAGCTTGTGGTTCCCCATCGGACAGTCACTTAATTTTTCACTTTGCATCTGCAAAACAGGTGAAGAATTTGTAAGGCTTATTCGTTCTTCCAACAAACACATCTCCATTTCAGCAAAATGATCTTCAATTTCCTTTTCCAATTCTTCTTTCTCAGGGAGAATGGGTTCCTCGTCATCAAATCGGAATACTAAAGAAAGTGTTTCTTTGACAGAAACATGTTCCTTTTCTTCTGGAGAAATGACTTCATTACGATCATAGCACTGCTCTTTTTACGAGCATTTACACTGCTCGTAATCAGACTCCTCCTCACCCGACTTATCATCATTAGATTCCTCCTCATTCTTACTCTTAGACTTGTCCATATAGCGTGGCCGAAGAAAATATGTTTGGCCTTTGTTGTGGTTTTCACTCTCATCAAGCTCCACCATTCTTCTTTTCCTTCCAACAACTTCATAGTCATCTTCAGACTCCCCCTCATCGCTAAGAAGAATCGGACCTTATTGCTAAGTGGAGGACTTGCCAATGGGCTATCCACAACGAGCCATTTCTCATTAGCCCCATCGTTCACCCATGTTTTACACCCACATTCACAAGCTGTGTATCCCGTTTTGGTAATGGGATGCTTACACTTTTGACAAAACCATCTTGAACCAGAGCCATCATCCCCTGAATCCATAAATATGCACCTGAGTCAAATCACATAACCATTAGAATACTAAAATTTTTGACGAAGTCTTATTAAAAGAATAGTGTGAAACACTAATGTGACTAAATGTTGTAATTCTAAACGCGTTACAAAGAATAATAACATGTAGGAGTGACAAAGAGCGAGTTGAGTCGATCAAAAAACGAGTTAAACAAAAATAGATGAAGTATTCGACTCATTTTTAAATGGATAAAAATGAGTTACCCAGTGGATAATATGGATAGTCATTTTATTGTGCAGATCTTATTAAAAGCTTTAAATACAAATACTTTTAGAGTGTTTTTTATCAGCCCACACCCCCTACCAGCTCCTATCCCAAAAAAATGTAAATTAGATTGTTTGATTTTTTATATTAAATAATTAATTCTTGGGTATAGAAAAATACATGTTTGAATTATTTCTCATTTGGGTTAGGTCTTCAGGGGTAAAATTAATGGGTGATCTAATTTATTAAAGTTAGACAACTAATAATTTTTAGATTTTCAATTTAGTAAATAGATTTGTTAACGGATATGGTAGATAGAATTTCGTTTTGTATCCAGTTTGACCGTATCCTTCAATATTATTAATTTAACGTAATGGACGTTGATATTTTTTTAAAAAAAAAATTTGTACTCATACGAATTTTATCGATTTTATGAAAATTTATATTCATTTAACATTTCTTCCGTTTAGCTTATCACATGAAAATATATTTGATCTCTTTTTCAAAACACCATATAGTTGTAAAAGAACAAAAAAATCAAAAAATTGATAAAAACCGAAAGAACCGACCAAAACCAACAAAAACCGACTTTGCGTGGTTTGATTTGGCTTTTAGATTTAATAAACCAACGTGATTGATTTAGATTTTTTTAATGAAAAATCGAACCGACTTATGTACACCCCTAATTAGGACTAACATAAATGAATTGCAAATACCTCATTTAGCATAAATGGCATACCTCAATTGATGGCGTTGATTATTGCCTTCATGATCCAACTTCCTTTCTCTATTACATCAACTGAAAAAGACGTTTGGGGGTGTGAATACACTTGCGCAAATTCGAGTGATGGCTACAAGGGAGAAATCAAAAGGAAACTGTACTCGACCAGTGGTGGGGGTGGGGGATTTATCTGCTATCTTGTATGATTGATTAGAAGGGTATCTAGGAGGCAATAGTTTACGTTGTGGTGCTCTCGCTAATTTACAATACGAAAACACCCTAAGTGTTCTCTTTCAACATGGCCCGAATTTCGGCCGGAGCAAATTGGGTTTCTTGTATAGGGCTTATAATTTTGAGACCCATTGATAGAGCTGTCAAAATAGGTTTTACCCGTTATGCCGGCCCAACCCAACCTTTGAATTAAGTGGGGTTGAACCTAATTTTTTTGGCCTATTTAGGAATGAGGTTTTTTAGTCCAGCCTCATTTGTCCTGCTAGCCTTTGGGTCCAACCCGCAGCCTCTAATGTTATCCTGTAAGCTATGAATATTTAAAATATTTTTTATAGATATATTTTTAGTAGTGATTTATTTGTAAAGTTTTTATATATAGATATTTAAAAAAAATAAAAAATCAAATCTTTTAAACTAGCTAGCTTTTTCTGGGAGGAATGGCGGAATTTTCAATATTTTTCCGCTAAATCTTACGTTGACTATTATGTATTTTTGCAAGTATTTACTAAAAGTGGGTGATTTATAAATATATTTTGTAGTATTCACCGAAGTGTGTGATTCATTAATAAAAATTTGCATGTAAATGATGACGTGTTCATTGACTTAGACATTTAATACTCTCAGATACTCTTTCTAAGATAGTAATATTTTTCATTCTTTTATTGAAGGGTCCACTCATCCCAACGCGTGGCCCGCTTAGGGCTTGGTTGGGATGCTATTCTATAGACCCTTTAATTAAAAGGGTCATCTCGTCTCAACCAATTTAACTTTCTAGCCCATTAAGGTTGGGTTGGGACAGTCCATTTTGATAGTTCTACCCATTGACCTACCTAGGTAACTTTCACATATAGCAAACATAAAAATCATATATTTGTATGTTACAACTATAGTTTGCATAATTGCGCTCCATAGAAAATTTTATGTTGCTATAGAGTTTGTGATTTGTATAATTCGCTATAAATATACGAATGACTATAAATATATATATTTCACTATACATATATGAGTGGCTATTAAGATTTATATTTCAGTATATGTATATAAATATGGTTATTCATATGTATATTTCGGTAACACATACGAAAAATTGTATATTTGCATTTGTATAAAGTGAGAAAAAGAGAAAGATAAAAGAAAAATGGGCAGGGGAGGATCTTTATTTGTAATATTTTAAGTGTATAGGATGAAAATATATATATTTATATTTGTATATACAATTTTCTCTTGCTTTATACAAACAGAAACACAATTTATACATTTGTGTTTGTATAAAGTGAGAGGTTAATAAGAGTGGCGAGCGGCAAGCGAGATCTGGAGAGGAGAGAGAGGGAAAGGAAGATATATATATATACATATACACATATGTATGTATGTATGTATGTATGTATATATATATATGTATCAAGTGAGAGAGGCGAGGATACACTGCCCAATAAGAACGAGAGTGGCGAGTGAGATTCATCGGGGAGAGAGGCGAAATAGCAAAAATTTTCTACGGAGTATAATCAAATCAAACTATGGTTATGATATTTAACTTGAATTAATAGTTTGGTAGTATATACATTTTGCCCTATTTGATGATTGGTCATAATACATTTTTTTCATGTTGTAACGACGTGTTTAGTCGTTTTGAGCAGCAGATTTTATTTCTGGAAAAACTGTGTGAGTCGACGGAACCCACGACGGACCGTCATGGGCACGACGGACCGTCGCAGGTGTCTCGTTCCAGAACACTTAGACTTCTGAAATTTGGGTACTGAAATCGACTCTCTGAACTTCGTAACGGAATGGCAGGACGGACCGTCACAGGCGTGACGGGCCGTCACAGACTCTTGGTAAAAATCTAGTCTCTGAACTCTGTGACGGAGCAGCAGGACGGACCGTCGCAGGCACGACGGCCCGTCACAGGCTGCGTAATCCAAGGCTGGGTCGGATTTCTGTTTAGTAATTTAAGGGGCGTTTTGGACTATTCCTGCTTTAATTATAAAGTTAGTGGGTTAATGTTAATAAGTCTAATTACTTGGGGGTTAAAAGAGGTAACCTTGAGTTAATTAGTGGGATATTATTGCCATCTTTATACTTAATTATATGCTAATTAGGGTAAAAGAAAGAGGGTTTGAATAAGAAAAAGAAAAAGAACAGAAAGAGAGGGAGAACGAGTAGAGAGAGAGAGAAACGAAGAGGACAACAAGAATTTGGGGAATTTGCTTGCTTGATCACGAATCTTCGGTGGAGGTAGGTTATGGTTTATGCTATTCGTAGTAAACTCTTAATAGCGAATGATATGTATTGGGTAGTATTGTAAACCCTTCTATATGCTTAATTGTATGCTTGTATGAATGTGATTATATAATTGTGATAAAATAAGCATGATGAAGCTATTGAATCCCAAATCTTGAAAAACCCTAATCTACTTTGTTAATGAGATTGATGATGCCTTGGTATAAAAGAAGGCTTGATGAACTAAAGTAATGGGGTTGATGATGCCTTGGTAGTAAAGAAGGATTGATGAATTAATAGAATGAGATTAGTGGAGCGGGTGTCACGAACCGACACGTAGTATTAGGGGGACCGGGTGTCACGAACCGACACGTAGAATTAGGGGATCGGGTGTCACGAACCGACACGTAGAATTAGGGGATCGGGTGTCACGAACCGACACGTAGATTTAGGGGATCGGAGTGTCACGTACCGACACATAGTAGTAGTGGAGCGGAGTGTCACGTACCGACACAAGAGGAATAAAGATAATGAATCTTGAAATATGCTAATATACTCAATCTAAAGAACATGTTTCCCAAAAGAGTATGGTGTGGAGGCTTGAGTCCTCATAGATATGTTCGGTGATGTTATAAATGATTTTTATACTTGTTGCTATCACCTGTTAAGAATATTAGTTGATTTTATGATGTTATCTGAGATATATTGCTTTCTATTTTGAGTTGGCCGATGATATCTACTCAGTACCCGTGTTTTGTACTGACCCCTACTTGTATTTGTTTTCTTTGTTATTTGTGGAGTGCAGCAAACGTACCGTCGTCTTCAACTCAACCGCAACTCTAGCCAGTCTTCATTACACCGGATTTCAGGGTGAGCTAATGCTTCTAGCTTGGACTGGATCTTCTTCCTCATGTCTTGATGCCTTGAAGTTCCGGCATGGACTAGCTTTTGTTTATTTTAGCTTCTTAGAATACTCTTAGTTTAGTAATTTGATCATAGATGTTCTTGTGGTGATGACTTCCAGATTTTGGGGAATAATAGATGTTGAATTTTAGAAGTTATTGAATTGGTTTTTATTAATGAGTTTAAGTCTTCTGCATTACTTTCTGTTGATATTATATTGAAATGTTAGGGTTTAGATTGGTTGGTTCGCTCACATAGGAGGGTAAGTGTGGGTGCCAGTCGCGGCTCGGTTTTGGGTCGTGACAAACTTGGTATCAGAGCATTAGGTTCGTTGGTCTCATCACACAAGAACGAGTCTAGTAGAGTCTTAAGGAACGGTAGGGGGACGCCTTTACTTTTCTTTGAGAGGCTATAGGACTTTAGGAAAATTCCATTCTTTCTTTCTTTCGTGCTATTACTTGGATCCAATTGGTATCTAGGTGATACAAATTGGTATCTGACCATCTTCACTCTATTTCGCAGATGGTTAGAACTAGAGCAACGACTACGCCAACACCAGCACCGGCGGAACAGGGTGCGTCTGAGCCAGCCGCTGGGGCTGTAGCTCGAGGAAGAGCAACGGCAAGAGGCCGTGGTAGAGGTCGTGGGAGGACGTCCTCTAGGGGAAGAGGACAAGCACCTGCCCCATCTGGTACTAGGGCGGTGACTCCTCCACCGACTGAGGAAGTAGTAATAGAGGGTGAGGAAGGGGAGAATGAACAAGTACAGAATGAGGGATTGCCACCCCAACCTACCCCAGAGATGATCAATCAGGTTCTGGCTTATCTTAGTGGGTTATCTGATCAAGGCCAGACACCTCCAGTGTTTTCTGCACCAGCACCTCAGGTTCCGGAGGTACAACAAGCAACTGCTGCGGCTCCCCGCATGGATGCTCCATTGGAAATAGGCACGTTTCCTCGTTTGACTACAGGGCCTATAATGACAAGCGATCAGCATGAACTTTTCAGTAAGTTCTTGAAATTGAAACCTCCAGTCTTCAAGGGTGCTGAATCTGAGGATGCCTACGACTTTCTGGTTGATTGTCATGAGTTACTACATAAGATGGGTATAGTAGAACGGTTTGGTGTTGAGTTTGTGACTTATCAGTTTCAAGGGAACGCCAAAATGTGGTGGCGTTCACATGTTGAGTGTCAACCCGCACAGGCACCACCTATGACTTGGGCGTCATTCTCTAGCTTATTTATGGAGAAGTATATCCCCCGGACCTTGAGGGATAGGAGGAGAGATGAGTTCTTGAGCCTAGAGCAAGGCAGAATGACGGTCACTGCGTATGAGGCTAAGTTTCGTGCATTATCTAGGTATGCCACCCAGCTTTGCTTCAGTTCACAAGAGCGGATTCGCCGTTTTGTGAAAGGGTTGAGGTCAGATTTGCGGATTTCAGCCTTACAGGTAGCGGCTACAGCGAAATCCTTCCAAGAAGTGGTAGACTTCGTGATAGAGGTGGAGGGAGTGAAGCCAGATGACTTCACCATGGCATCGACATCTAAAAGGTTTCGAAAGGGAGGTGAGTTTAATGGTTCTTACTCTAGAGGACAGGGTTCAGGAGGTTACTCAGTCCGACCAATTCAGTCTTCACTACAGACTGTAGTTGGGGGTCCACCTCAGACCGGTCAACATTTCTCTGAGGTTGGAGGTTATTCCCAGACCTCGTCATTCTCACAGAGACCTATGCTAGACTCCAGAGAATGTTATGGATGTGGGGAGACTGGACATATTAGGAGGAATTGTCCAAAACAGAGTTATAGACCCCCGATAGCTAGAGGTAGAGGTGGTCATGGTAGAGGCCGTTATTCTGGAGGACGTGGTGGCCGAGGTAATGGTGGTCACCAAAACGGCCGGGGTGACGGACAAACTGGAGCTACTACAACACCACATGGTAGGGGCAACGGGCAGACAGGTGATAGGGCCCATTGTTACGCTTTCCCTGGGCGGTCTGAAGCGGAGACATCAGATGCTGTTATCACAGGTAATCTTTTGGTTTGTGATTGCATGGCTTCTGTATTATTTGATCCTGGCTCCACATTTTCATATGTATCTTCCTCATTTGCTACTGGTCTTAATTTACATTGTGAATTGCTTGACATGCCTATTCGTGTTTCTACTCCGGTGGGTGAGTCTGTGATAGTCGAAAAGGTATATAGGTCTTGTCTGGTGACTTTTATGGGTAGCAATACTCGTGTAGACTTGGTTATCTTAGAAATGGTTGATTTCGATGTAATTCTGGGTATGACTTGGCTTTCTCCGAATTTTGCAATCTTAGATTGTAATGCTAAAACTGTAACGTTGGCCAAGCCTGGGACAGATCCGTTAGTGTGGGAGGGTGACTACACTTCCACTCCAGTTCGTATCATCTCCTTTCTTCGTGCTAAGAAAATGGTTAGTAAAGGGTGTTTAGCGTTCTTGGCACACCTCAGGGATGATACTACCCAAGTACCTTCGATTGAGTCGGTTTCGGTAGTTCGTGAGTTTCTGGATGTGTTCCCTGCAGACCTTCCTGGTATGCCACCGGACAGGGATATTGACTTTTGCATTGATTTGGAGCCGGGTACTCGTCCCATTTCCATACCCCCTTATAGAATGGCTCCAGCAGAGTTAAGGGAGTTAAAAGCCCAACTTCAAGAATTGTTAGGGAAAGGCTTTATTAGACCGAGTGCATCCCCTTGGGGTGCTCCTGTTTTGTTTGTGAAGAAGAAAGATGGGAGTCTTCGGATGTGCATAGATTACCGGCAACTGAATAAAGTAACTGTTAAGAACAGGTATCCTCTTCCTCGCATTGATGACTTGTTCGATCAGTTACAAGGTGCTTGTGTCTTCTCTAAGATTGACTTGAGGTCTGGTTATCATCAATTGAAAATACGGGCAGCAGATGTGCCAAAGACTGCTTTTCGAACCAGGTATGGGCATTATGAATTCTTGGTAATGTCCTTTGGACTAACGAATGCCCCTGCTGCTTTCATGAGCTTGATGAACGGGATTTTTAAGCCATATCTGGATCTCTTTGTGATCGTATTTATTGATGATATACTGATATACTCCAAGAGTAAGAAGGAACATGAGGAGCATTTGAGAATTGTGTTGGAAATGTTGAGGGAGAAAAAGCTTTATGCCAAATTCTCCAAGTGTGAGTTTTGGCTAGATTCAGTGTCCTTCTTGGGGCACGTGGTTTCTAAGGATGGGGTGATGGTGGATCCTTCTAAGATCGAAGTAGTGAAGAATTGGGTAAGACCTACTAATGTGTCAGAAATAAGAAGCTTTGTTGGTTTAGCCAGTTACTACCGTCGATTTGTCAAGGGATTCTCTTCTATTGCTTCCAAATTGACGAACTTGACTAAGCAGAATGTTCCATTTGTATGGTCGGATGAATGTGAGGAAAGCTTTCAGAAACTCAAGACCTTGTTGACTACCGCACCTATCCTTACCTTGCCAGTAGAGGGTAAGAACTTCATTGTGTATTGTGATGCATCCTATTCTGGTTTGGGTGCAGTGCTAATGCAAGAGAAGAACGTAATTGCGTATGCTTCGAGGCAATTAAAGGTGCATGAACGTAATTATCCGACCCACGATTTGGAGTTGGCTGCGGTAGTGTTTGCATTAAAGCAATGGAGACACTATCTATATGGGGTTAAGTGTGAAGTCTATACGGATCATCGTAGTTTACAGTATGTCTTTACTCAGAAAGATTTAAATTTGAGACAGAGGAGATGGATGGAACTACTGAAGGATTATGATGTCACCATCTTGTATCACCCAGGAAAGACTAATGTTGTGGCAGACGCCTTAAGTAGAAAAGCAGGGAGCATGGGTAGTTTAGCTCACTTGCAAGCTTCTAGGCGCCCATTGGCTAGAGAGGTTCAGACTCTGGCTAATAACTTTATGAGGTTGGAAGTAAATGAGAAGGGAGGATTTTTGGCCAGTGTGGAGGCAAGATCTTCTTTTCTTGACAAGATCAAGGGAAAACAGTTTGATGATGAGAAACTAATCCGGATCCGAGATAAGGTGTTGCGAGGAGAGGCTAAAGAAGCAAAACTCGATGAGGAAGGTGTTTTGAGGATTAAGGGAAGGGTATGTGTGCCCCGTGTTGATGATTTGATCCACACTATTCTTACAGAGGCTCATAGTTCCGGATATTCTATACATCCTGGTGCAACCAAGATGTATCGTGACCTAAAGCAACACTTTTGGTGGAGTAGAATGAAGCGCGACATTGTTGATTTTGTTGCCAAATGTCCAAATTGTCAACAAGTAAAGTATGAACACCAGAGGCCCGGAGGAACACTTCAGAGAATGCCCATTCCTGAATGGAAGTGGGAGAGAATTGCAATGGATTTCGTGGTTGGTCTTCCAAAGACAATGGGTAAGTATGACTCTATTTGGGTGATTGTTGATAGGTTAACTAAGTCTGCTCATTTCATTCCGGTCAAGGTGACTTACAATGCAGAGAAGTTAGCCAAACTTTACATCTCAGAGATTGTTCGGTTGCATGGAGTTCCACTCTCCATCATATCAGATAGAGGTACGCAGTTTACTTCTAAGTTTTGGAGAACATTGCATGCTGAATTAGGTACTAGGTTGGACCTTAGTACTGCATTTCACCCTCAGACCGATGGACAGTCTGAGCGAACGATTCAAGTGTTGGAGGATATGCTTCGTGCATGTGTGATAGAATTTGGTGGTCATTGGGATAACTTCTTACCCTTAGCGGAGTTTTCATACAATAATAGCTATCACTCAAGTATTGATATGGCTCCTTTCGAAGCATTGTATGGGAGGAGATGTAGGTCTCCCATTGGTTGGTTTGATGCATTTGAGGTTAGACCTTGGGGTACTGACCTTTTGAGGGATTCATTAGAGAAAGTGAAATCTATTCAAGAAAAGCTTTTAGCGGCTCAAAGCAGGCAAAAGGAATATGCAGATCGAAAGGTTAGAGACTTGGAGTTTATGGAGGGTGAGCAAGTCTTGCTGAAGGTTTCGCCCATGAAAGGGGTGATGCGGTTTGGTAAAAGGGGTAAACTAAGCCCAAGGTATATTGGTCCCTTTGAAGTACTTAAGCGAGTAGGAGAGGTGGCTTATGAGTTAGCCTTGCCTCCAGGGCTGTCCGGAGTGCATCCGGTATTTCATGTGTCTATGTTAAAAAGATACCATGGGGATGGAAACTACATCATTCGTTGGGATTCGGTTCTACTTGATGAAAATTTGACTTATGAGGAGGAGCCTATTGCCATTCTAGGTAGAGAAATTCGCAAATTGAGATCAAGGGAGATTGCATCCATCAAAGTCCAATGGAAGAATCGACCAGTTGAAGAGGCCACTTGGGAGAAGGAGGCTGATATGCAAGAAAGATACCCACACCTGTTTACAGATTCAGGTACTCCCTTTTCGCCCTTGTTTTCTCCTTGTGATCGTTCGGGGACGAACGATGGGTAAATTGGTATCTATTGTAACGACCTGTTTAGTCGTTTTGAGCAGCAGATTTTATTTCTGGAAAAACTGTGTGAGTCGACGGAACCCACGACGGACCGTCATGGGCACGACGGGCCGTCGAGGGTGTCTCGTTCCAAAAGACTTAGACTTCTGAAATTTGGGTACTGAAATCGACTCTCTGAACTTGGCGACGGACCTGCAGGACGAACCGTCGTGGGCACGACGGACCGTCGCAGGTGTCTCGTTCCAGAACACTTAGACTTCTGAAATTTGGGTACTGAAATCGACTCTCTGAACTTGGCGACGGACCTGCAGGACGAACCGTCGTGGGCACGACGGACCGTCGCAGGGGTCTCGTTCCAGAACACTTAGACTTCTGAAATTTGGGTACTGAAATCGACTCTCTGAACTTGGCGACGAAGTGCAGGACGGACCGTCGTAGGCACGACGGGCCGTCACAGACTCCTTAAACAAATTGAGTCCATGACGAACCTGCATGACGGACCGTCGCAGGCACGACGGGCCGTCACAGGTTGCGTAATCCCAGGTGGAGTCGGATTTCTTTACACGTTTTAAGGGACGTTTTGGACTATTCCTACTTTAATTATAAAGTTAGAGGGTTAATGTTTATAAGTCTAATTACTTGGGGGTTAAAAGAGGTAACCTTGAGTTAATTAGTGGGATATTATTGCCATCTTTATACTTAATTATATGCTAATTAGGGTAAAAGAAAGAGGGTTTGAATAAGAAAAAGAAAAAGAACAGAAAGAGAGGGAGAACGAGTAGAGAGAGAGAGAAACGAAGAGGACAACAAGACTTTGGGGAATTTGCTTGCTTGATCACGAATCTTCGGTGGAGGTAGGTTATGGTTTATGCTATTCGTAGTAAACTCTTAATAGCGAATGATATGTATTGGGTAGTATTGTAAACCCTTCTATATGCTTAATTGTATGCTTGTATGAATGTGAGTATATAATTGTGATAAAATAAGCATGATGAAGCTATTGAATCCCAAATCTTGAAAAACCCTAATCTACTTTGTTAATGAGATTGATGATGCCTTGGTATAAAAGAAGGCTTGATGAACTAAAGTAATGAGATTGATGATGCCTTGGTATAAAAGAAGGCTTGATGAACTAAAGTAATGGGGTTGATGATGCCTTGGTATAAAAGAAGGATTGATGAATTAATAGAATGAGATTAGTGGAGCGGGTGTCACGAACCGACACGTAGTATTAGGGGGACCGGGTGTCACGAACCGACACGTAGAATTAGGGGAGCGGGTGTCACGAACCGACACGTAGAATTAGGGGGACCGGGTGTCACGAACCGACACGTAGAATTAGGGGACCGGGTGTCACGAACCGACACGTAGAATTAGGGGATCGGGTGTCACGAACCGACACGTAGAATTAGGGGACCGGGTGTCACGAACCGACACGTAGAATTAGGGGATCGGGTGTCACGAACCGACACGTAGAATTAGGGGACCGGGTGTCACGAACCGACACGTAGAATTAGGGGATCGGGTGTCACGAACCGACACGTAGAATTAGGGGGACCGGGTGTCACGAACCGACACGTAGAATTAGGGGATCGGGTGTCACGAACCGACACGTAGAATTAGGGGGACCGGGTGTCACGAACCGACACGTAGAATTAGGGGATCGGGTGTCACGAACCGACACGTAGAATTAGGGGGACCGGGTGTCACGAACCGACACGTAGAATTAGGGGATCGGGTGTCACGAACCGACACGTAGAATTAGGGGATCGGGTGTCACGAACCGACACGTAGAATTAGGGGGACCGGGTGTCACGAACCGACACGTAGAATAGGGGGATCGGGTGTCACGAACCGACACGTAGAATTAGGGGATCGGAGTGTCACGTACCGACACATAGTAGTAGGGGAGCGGAGTGTCACGTACCGACACAAGAGGAATAAAGATAAAGAATCTTGAAAGATGTTAATATACTCAATCTAATGAACCTAATTCCCAAAAGAGTATGGTATTGAGGCTTGAGTCCTCATGTGTGAACTTGGCGGTGTTTATTAATGATTATAGAACTTGTTGTTGCTACACGTTGAGTATTGTAGTTGATTTATGATATTATCTGATATATACTGTTTTCTATTTTGAGTTGGCCGATGATATCTACTCAGTACCCGTGTTTTGTACTGACCCCTACTTGTATTTGTTTTCTTTGTTATTTGTGGAGTGCAGCAAACGTACCGTCGTCTTCAACTCAACCGCAACTCTAGCCAGTCTTCATTACACCGGATTTCAGGGTGAGCTAATGCTTCTAGCTTGGACTGGATCTTCTTCCTCATGTCTTGATGCCTTGAAGTTCCGGCATGGACTAGCTTTTGTTTATTTTAGCTTCTTAGAATACTCTTAGTTTAGTAATTTGATCATAGATGTTCTTGTGGTGATGACTTCCAGATTTTGGGGAATAATAGATGTTGAATTTTAGAAGTTATTGAATTGTCTTTTTATTAATGAGTTTAAGTCTTCCGCATTACTTTCTGTTGATATTAAATTGAAATGTTAAGGTTTAGATTGGTTGGTTCGCTCACATAGGAGGGTAAGTGTGGGTGCCAGTCGCGGCTCGGTTTTGGGTCGTGACACATGTACTCTTGTGCCTAGACTTTTATCTTCTCACAATAGGCTCAAATCATGAGCGTTTCTCAACTGGTCGGTGGCGGAATTAGAAAATTTATCAAGAGTGTCAAAAATAATTTTTTTCTGTAAGCGAAGTGAATGTTGTTTTGTTTAGCCTAATGATTCTGCCATGGACAATCCCAACATTCTATCAAGTACAAATAATTAAGATGTTTTTTTTTCTTCTGCATTGATTTTATAATAGGTAACTGATTTTAAAATGTCATTATGCCATTATTTTAGCAAATATAATACATCTTAATATAATTAATTTATTATCCTTTTATTTTTCAAATCAGTTACCTAGTTTGACTCTATTATCGATTAAAAGTAGAAAAAGAACCCACATTCTAATATTCTCTCTAGATTTCTACCTCAAATCTCTCCTCTCTCTCTCTCTCTCTCTCTCTCTCTCTCTCTCTACTGTTCCATCACTGTATCTGACGATTTTTAATTTGATATTTTGATTGATGCTTTTCATTTATGAGGTTGATCACACTATAGGTGCTCGTGAATATATTACCTCTTCACTATTGAACGGAACGTCTTTTGTGCTCAGTGGGAAGAGAGATTTTTCCTATCAAAATGGAGTATGCAATATGCATAAGTTATTTTGCTCATTTTGTATTTTCAATATCACTTTGTATACTAGATAGTATGTATTTATATTTAATTTTGTATTCATTTTCAATTCTAAATAACCAAAATACTGTTTATTTACCCTATTCATTGTATAGGTATTCATACTAATTACATTAGCACTACAACAAAAACAACTTTTAGCGGCATTAAATATTAACATTAATAAAGAGTTCTAAAGACTTTAGTGGCATTAGTTAAGTGTCATTAGAACCAATGTCGCTACAGGTTTTAGGGACATATACAAAGAGTGACAATTTCCATTAAAAATACATGTTTAGAGATAATTAATGATCATTTGTGTTGTAGTGTAGTAAAATAGATTTTCTATTTTATTAGGCTCATTTTGTATTTTCAATATCGATTTGTATACCTTGTAGTTTGTATTTAGATTTGAATTTGTATTTGTCCTAATGGTATACAATCAGGTTTTGAATTAGATCATATTATTTTATATTTTATGCACCATTATACAAAATACAATATAAAAACTAGAACAAATACAATACAAATACAAACAATGTACATATTGGAAGGAATACAACATAGGAAAGGAAGCAAGATTTTGAAGAGAAAAATAAATACACGGTGAAAAAATATACGAATACAAATATGTTTCTTAAATAACAATGTATTTATTTGACATACATATTGAAATGAATACAAACTAATAAAGAAATTCAAGTTTCATTATGCAAAATACAACATGAAAACTAGAATGAATACAAATACAAAAAATTCAAATGGTATACATATTGGAATGAATACGATTTAAGCAAGGACACAAAATTTTGAAAAATAAAAAAAATAAATTGTGAAAAATAATGTCAAATAACAGATAAAACTATAGGTGTTAAAATTTCTAAATAAAAAATTAAATTTAATAGATAAAACTATAACGTATCATCATAAATTTTCATAACAATAATTAGTGAAAATTGAATATCGAATTTTTTTTAGAACAATGGTGAAATGTGTGTTTTTAAGAACATGTTGAAAGAAGAATAAAGAGATGGAAGTTGGTGCATTTTGATAAATCGTAACTATGAGACTTTTAAGCATTTGTTCCTTATTTAAAAAAATCCCCCCCCCCTTAAATTCCTCCAATTTGTTATATAAAATTGTATTTTTTTAAATAAATAAAAATAATAATAACATAAATAAAATACATGACAAACTAAAATTTTGACATTTTTACTAAATATTGAAAGTGGTTCTAATGAGCCATCTTAAATGTTAAATATTGACATTTTCAAAATTCCTAGAAAAAATCAACCGACTCTAAAAAAATCTATCAACATAATTGAGACATGAAAAATAACATATATAATTACAATATTACATTAAAAAGGTACTATAAATTACAAGTTGTATGATTGATTTAGCGGGGCACGCTGCGACGCTCTTGCTATTTACAATACGAAAAAAACACCTCGCTGTTCTCTTTCAACATGGGCTTGAATTTGGGGCGGACCAAATTAAATTTCTTGTGTTGGGCTTCTCATTGCGAGACCCCATTGATAGAGCTGTCAAAATGGGCTTGGCCCGCTAGGCCGGTCTAACCCAATCCTTGAATTAAGTGGAGTAAGGTCTAATTTTTTTTATACATTTAGGAACGAGACTTTTTAGCCCAGTCTCATTTGGCCCGCTAGCCTCATAGGCCTAACCCGCAAGTGTCAAATGTCAGCCCATGTGCTGTGTGTATTTAAGATATTTTTTATATATATTTTTAGTAGTGATTTATTTGTAAAGTTTTTATCAATATATTCTATATCATATATATTATTATAAGTGGGAATCACCAAGTTTAAAGTTTAATTACGAAAATGTCCTTGTAAAATATAATATTTATGGACAAAAATATAAATACACATTAATTATATAACATTACATTCAACATTATTATGTGTTTATGGACAAAATCTAAACACACACTCTTAAAAGTTAAGGACTTTTATTTGATAATTTTTAATTTTTAAAAAAAGATTTCCTATTATTTTGCTTTATCTTGTTTGTTTAAATACCCAAAGACTTACAGCTTAACAAATGCATCAAATATGAATGCCAAAAGTTACTAACAAAATAAAACTGAACCCACAGTCAATTTCTACAAACTTTATGGAAGAAATCTGAAAGTTTCCAAAAATTGTTACTATTTTTCTATTGATTTATAAAAGAATTTTTTCTCTACAACTTACATATGTTAATTTTCATTAGTTTTTTTTTCATATTCCTCTATTCATATTTTCTTCTCATTACAATTATAAAAGCTAGGTAAGCTAACGAGTCTTGATTGCAGAAGAAGATTCACGAGAGCTTTAACAATAATTTGGTAAGAAGAGTGATACAACATCAAATACAAAATTGTTCTCAGAATTCATAGAAACTCGAGAAATGTAAAAATCTCAATTTGTGTGATATTTTTCATTTCTTGAAATTAAATTGAATTATACAACCTTGATCAATATTTAAGAAAACTTACAATTTATAATACTTTTCGTATATTTTTGGACTATCTCTGTATTTCTTTATAGTATTGACTATCTCTGTATTAATTTATAGGACGTGTTTATTTACTTACTTAGTATTATATTATTTCACATCATAGTTCATCGATATTCAAAGAAAAAAATATACTAAAGTCTATGTTGCATTTTTAAGGTTAAACCTCATTGGTGTTCCAATAAAAAACACATAGTAACATCAAAACATGTTGTGAAATGATTATTTAGTGCCATATAAATGAAACAAAAACATTAGTAGTTAGAGAATATATTTTTACTTATTGATTAGGAATCTACTACCCCTTATTCAATGTTATATATAATACATGCGAAATTTGTTAAGCTTCATTTTCAATCATCATTCCAAAAGAGTTTTCATAATAATATTTTGAAAGATCAAGGGATAATGTTACATTTGAACAATAGAGAGAACATGTATAACCAATCAGAGGGAAAAGATTGATTCTTTAACAATTATTTTAAGGACCAAACGAAGCACGATCAAGTTCCCGTGTGATAGATAACATGAATATTAATAGAGGAGGTATGTGGTTCTATTAAATCCTATTGATTGTCAACCCTTTTGATTTCCTTTGGTTATCAATTAGTATTAGTGATGAATTTATGTTAAATTACTATATAAATTAACATTGAGAATACTCGTAATCCTCACCCGTCATTGGATGAAATAATAAAGGATAACTACAATGAATTATGTACATAAAAATTTATTTCTATAGTAAAATCAGAGCCACATAATCATTTTAGTATATTCAGTTTTCTCATACTAATATATCACATTCTGGGCCTAATAACATAAAAATATAACTTAATATTTCAATCACCCAATCAAGTCGTGTTGTTCATCGAATGTCTAATCATTTGGCATACAATAAGGGAGTTATATGAATAGGTTGATAGTTCATCTGTTTCAAATTGTATTTTTTGTTGAATAGTTTGTGTTACTCATTTCAATGTGATTTTGACATACTTATTTTATATATAGTGCTTTTAGGAGACTCACGTGTGAAGCACGTGTCCAAGACTAGTATTTCAAAAAAATAAAAAATCAAATCTTTTAAACTAGCTAGTTTTTTTGTGGGAGGAATGGTCTTGACTATTATGTATTTTTGTAAATATTGATTGAAGTGTGTGATTCATAAATGTACTTTTGTAAATATTCACCGAAGTTTGTGATTCATATATGAAAACTTATATGTATTGATGCCGTGTTCATAGACGTCAATATTCGATACTCTTAGATACTCCTATAGAGTAATATTGTTCATTTTTTTATTGAAGGGACAACACGTACCAACCTGTGACCCGCTTAGATCTCGGTTAAGCTGATTTATTATAGGACCTTTAGTTAAGAGGGTCAGCCCATCCCAACCAATTTAACTCTCTAACCCCTTAGGGTTGGGTTGGTCTAACCCATTTTGACAGCTCTACCATTGACATGCCTAGATAACTTTCACATATAGCAAACATAAAAATCATATTTATATGTTATAGTTACAGTTTGTATAATTGTGCTCCACAACAAATTTTATATTTGCTATGGAGTTTATGATTTGTATAATTCGCTATACATATACGAATGACTATAAATATGTATATTTCGCAATACATATACGAATGACTATGTACAATTCGCTACACATATACGAATGACTATAAATATGTATATTTTGGTATACATATATGAATCACTGTTAATATGTATATTTCAGTATATGGTTATTAATATGTATGTTTCACATGAGTATAAAACTAAAGATAATCTAAACTTAAGAAATGTTAAATGAATAGAATTTTTCGTAAAGACGGTAAAATTCACATTACTACAATTTTATTTTATTTTTGAAATATCAACGTTCATTATGTTAAATAAATATGATTAAAGGATACAATCAAACTTAATATAAAATGAGATATTTACAAAGTAAATTGTTAACTTTGGAAAGGAGCCGTTTTGTGAACGAGCAGAAACTTCTTGATTGGGTATAACAATTTCCTGCTGATAGTAGAAGATTTAGCATGATAATTGACTCAATGTTTCGAAACGACTTCTCACTTATTGCTGCGAAGAGAATTGCTAAACTGGCTGATGCTTAAACAAGAACGCCAAAGAGCGGCAAAAATTGAGCGAAGTTGTTGAGATACTGACAAAGGCAGTACAAGAATCACAAGAAATAATTTCTATTGAAGCTACTAGTGCAGGTGCATCTAAGCCTACACAACTTCCTTTTTAAACAACTCAAAAAGAAGATCATCTCCGAAACTGCACGACAAACGATCCCCTTATGTCACGACCCAAAACCGAGCCGCGACTGGCACCCACACTTACCCTCCTATGTGAGCGAACCAACCAATCTAAACCTTAACATTTCAATTTAATATCAACAGAAAGTAATGCGGAAGACTTAAACTCATTAATAAAAA
>NC_028644.1:54478950-54485855 GCF_001406875.1 Solanum pennellii
TCGCCAAGTTCAGAGAGTCGATTTCAGTACCCAAATTTCAGAAGTCTAAGTGTTCTGGAACGACACCCCTACGACGGTCCGTCTTGCCCATGACGGTCTGTCGTGGGTTCCGTCGACTCACACAGTTTTTCCAGAAATAAAATCTGCTGCTCAAAACGACTAAACAGGTCGTTACACCTTAGCTCAGGCAAGTCTACTCAAATATGGTCTATACAACTTACTCAAAATAAGCTAATATTGTATAACTTTTTTTGCTTGCTATTTCATGCTTGAAGACTCCACATATCGCTGGATCAAACTTATATCATCCTCTAAATTGAGACCCTTATGCACGAAAAAAGTGTCTATGTATAAGTTACACAAAAACAGAGGGGGGCATATACCTAACCTCTGGAAAAAATAGAAAGTGAAAACTAGGACATCAAAAAAGGGAATGCAAATGACTTATAAAACCTTCCACAAATGACTGATCTTCAGACTCTTTACGGCTCTCAATCTCAATACTAGTTGGGGTTGAGTTCAAACTGTCTTGACTCCGAAGGAGAAGATTCGCTAGTTTGTTTTCCCGGAGCAGAATATAGGGCATTGGAATAGAATCCCTACCTTTGTTTGATTGACCAGATGGGATTGCAACTACGTCAAGAATTCCCTAAAACAGAGGTCAAGCAAAATACAAGATTTGTTATCACCATTGATTCCAACTACAGATCGTATTTTCCGTATCAAGGTCGATGACACCATTCTATTGCATAGAGTGCTGCAATTGCTTCTGCCTGATTGTTGCTTTTACATTGTGTTTGGACTGAGAAAGCCATAATGAGATGATCCATGTCGTTCTGAGAACCCCTCCAACGTATATGAGTTCTCAGACTAGGGTACTTGGACATGCGATTTCATCTTGTAATTTGAATTTAGGGATGAAATTAATATTTGAACATGCAATTTCAACTTTATCGAAATTCCAAATTCTCAAAAAAGTTTTATTTGAGAATTTCATATATAAAAATTGACACGCGAGTTTATACTTGTAAAAAAAAAAAGAAACAACTATTTATCTTGCTAGATATATATTTTTTCGAGAATACTATAGGAGTGATGAAATATTCATGGAAAATAAACATGATGATATAATCCTACTGATTTGACTAACAAATGCCTCAACAAATATAGCAGACTACAATTCATGTTCGATTTTTTATTATTGAACTAAATTTGCTTGATAAATGCTAATATATTTTTTTAAAGAATAACTTTGTGATGATGTATTGTACTTTTGTTATGAACTTTTTTTTCTGGTATGGACTTTTGCTTTTTTGGAAAGATTGTATAAAGAATTGAGACATGTTTGATAGTGTTCATCTCACAACCTGTAATTTTTTTAAAACAAATCCAAATTGCATGTTTAAACAAAACTTCAACTTCAACTTTTATTGATTTCATATCACATGACCAAACAAACCCTTAGTATTTAATAATGGGTGAACTAAATAAATGTCACATAAATACACATTAATTACAAATAAATACCCCTTACATTGATACCCCCAAAAAAATTACAATAGATGCCCCAAGTGATAATTTCTTGTAACTGATATATTTACATATATTATATTGGTATATTTAAGGTTTCTTAATCACAACCTACTCATTGGTAATGATATTGTAAGAGTATATATCACCAAATTATCAATCTTAATGATACGAAGACCTTACCCCGATACAAGAACCAGGTTCTTGTACTTTTGTAACAACACGATAAAACAGAGATTTAATCGTGGAAACCTTCCTAACTCAAGGAAGGGAAAACCACACTGAATTTTTATCTTAATTAAAGTTTTACAGCTCAGTTAATCAATTGAATCTAACTCTAAACTTCTACGCTTTTTTATTAACTATAATCGAAAACTCTCCACTCATCAGGAAGTCAAACTCGCTTCTTGTTTACAAAAAATCTCAACTCTTCTTAACTCTAACCACCCAAGAAGTCAAACTCACTTCTTGTTACAAATTACTCAACTGCGCTCTTACTTTACCCCAAGAAGTCAAACCCACTTCTTGTTACAATTCTCTCAAGACTATACCCCAAGAAGTCAAACCCACTTCTTGTTACACAATATAGGAATTATTACAACTCAATAATAAAGCTAGAAAAAAAAAGACTAATAACCCTAGACTTTAATTGATCAGACTTCAACATTCAATAGTTCAGAGTGGAACATATTTCCTGAACTTGGTCCTTACATTGCTGTGACGAAAGCCTGCGTTTTTTCTCCAGTAATATTGCTCTCAAGATGATATATTCCATGAATATGCAATAGCTATCGTTCTGGCTTTGCAGGAAAAATTCTCTCGATTTTTTTTATTGCAAACACGCTTTTTTTTCAACTTCTTGATCCTTTTATAGAGTTTGATTTCTATTCAACTTCTAAAAGGAAAGGAATTACAAATCATTTCCCTTCTTGAATTTATCTATATTTACTTCTTTCCTTATTTGACTTGAATTGTAACTTCTTTATTTCTTTCATTTTTTGACTTGAATTGCTACTTTTTATTTCTTTCCTTCTGTATTTCTTTCCATATTTGTTTCCTTCTTTTCCTTCTTTATTTCTGCACTTTTTCTTCTTTGATGCAATATTTTTTCTTCTTTGCCGTACTTTTTCTTATTTGCCACAATCTCTTATAATTGTACATGTCATCTGCAGATAGAGTATACATACGACAACAAGTAGTGAACCATGCCTTCACTTTATCAATCATCAAAACTACTTTATATATTCTCCTACTTCCCAACAAGAAGAACAAAGAGTTAAATAATAAATATTACCAAATAATATCTCTAACAAAGGATAAAATGAAAAATGATATAGAAAAAAATAAAAAAAATTGTTACCCAATTGGATAATATGAAAAAGAATAAAAGTAATAAATGATAAAAGAATAAAAGAGAAAATAAAAATAATGAATAAGAAAAGAACAAAAGTAATTTATTTATTTTCTTGAAAAGGTAAAATATAGAAACAGAGAAAAAATAAATAGAAGATAAACTAACAAAAATAAATAAAGAAACAAAAAATTTATCAAATTGTAACTCTAATAAAGGATAAGATGAAATAAAAATAAAAATATAAATAATAAATGAGAAAGAATAAAATAGAAAATAAAATAATTAATGAGAAAGAATAAAGTATTAATGATAAAATAAAAGTAATAAATAAGAAAAAATAAAAATTACTAATAGTAGGACAAAAGTTTTGGGTCGGGCGAATTGAACATAAATTTTAAAGGGCAACTTTCACATATAGCAAACATAAAATTCATATTTGTATGCTATAGCAAAGTTTACATAATTACGATCCATAGAAAACACATATATGTACAGTTCGCTATACATATACAATTGAAGAATTGTATAAAACAAAGTGTATAAAACGAGAAAGTAAAAGAACTTGGGCAGAGAATTGTATAAAATGAAGTGTACAAAATGAAGTATATAAAACGACTTGGATAATTATAAGTATGTAGGACGATTATATACAATTTGAATTTGTATAAAACGATAAAGTGAGAAAGGCAAAAGAGACTTGGAAAGAGAATATACAATTGAATCGAATTGTATAAAACGAGAAAGAGAGAAATTATCTACAATTAGAATTTGTATAAAAAGAGAAAGAGAAAAAGACAAAAGAGACATGGACAGGGCAGGGAAGTCATTTTATTGTATAAGTGTATAAAACGGAGATATATGTATTTGCATGTGTATATACAATTTTCTCTCGCTTTATACAATTAGAAACATAATTTATACATTTCTATTGTATAAAGCGAGATAGGAAGCGAGCGAGAGGGAGAGAGGGACTGACAAACAGTTTACTACGGAACACAAATAAATCAAATGGTAGCTACTATATTTATTTTATATTATAAGTTCATCATTCTGTACAATTATGCCAATTTTAAAAGGCTAGAGGAAAAATTGGGCCTAAATTTAAAAGAGACTGAAGAGTGATTTGGCCTAAACTAAAGGAGGTATATGTTGTATTTTATTAAGATTAATATTTTAGGTCAGTGAGTGTAGAGCTGTTAATATGGGCTAACCCACCCCATACGGGCTAACCCATACAGGCTTTGACATTTTACGGGTCAGGCCGGGCTAGCCCATTTTTGGCGTGGGCCAGAAAATGGTCAGCTCAGCCCACAAGTACGTGGACTACAGGCTTGCCGGTCCAGCCCACTTTTTAAAAAATTATATGTTTTTATAATTATTAAATTAAATTATAAATTATAACTAAAAATATTATCATAAATATCGACAAAACAATATTACATTATGTTAGGCCTCATTTGTTAACACTTAATGGGGTTTGAATCTTAATCATTCAGATTTGCCTCATTAAGTGTGTTTGTTTTTAAGAAGTGTATCTTAATTATTCAGATTCAGTTCATTAAGTTCGTTTGTTTTATTTTATTATTAGCCTCTTAGTGGGTCTGGATATATCTGAATGAGTCAGATTTGTAACACACCCTTAACACTATTCACCAAAAAATAAGGCTCCTATCTTAATTCAACTAAATCACAACAACTCATAAAGTTTGTTTTCTTATTTAATTAATATTAATTACATGCTTACCATTATAATTTCCTTTATTCATATTAACTTTATATACATCTTTTACTTTCTTAAATTAATCAATATATTTGAATTGATAAGCACTCCCATGATATAATATTTAGCACGGTTTCAAAAAATAAGAAAGTATTAGTTATTTGATCGATAACAATAATAAATTTCTATAATAAAATATAATAAAATATTTTCCTAAACTATATATTTACTACTCTATATAAACTATTTTAAATTTCATTATATTAGATTCTCAAAGAATTTGAGTGCAAAAAATAATCATATTAATGATGTAACTTGATGTTGGGTTCTTAAAAGATAAATCATATTACCTTGTTACAGTAAAAGTGTTCAAAATATTATTTTATATGGAAAAAAAACTATTTTACTAACAAGGTTTTGATAATATTTTATTGATAACGTTTAATTTCATATGTGCATTCATATATTGAAAACAAAATTGTCTCAATAATTTAGTGTTCAGATTCAGAGACATTATCTTAATATTTAGATGTTTATTCAAATTTACACATCTAGATCTTAATGCACATCTTAATATTTAAATGTGTATTCAAATTCAGACGTCTTAATCTTAATGGAAATAAATGAGACCTTATTATCACTACTTGTTAATCAAATTCACAAATAAAATTCTCTTTATAATATTTAGGGAAAATGCACAAGTACCCCCTAGACTATGACCGAAATTCCAAAGACACACCTTACTAAGGTCGTATTACCCCCCTGAACTTATTTTTTTTGTAATTTTGTGTACCTCTTTGGCTTACGTGGCATCCAAATATCTCCGACGTGCCTCAATTGCGTGGAATCACATAGAGTGCCACATAAGACAAAAGGTGTATAAAATTATAAAAAAAAAGTTCAGGGGGTAATAGGACCTTAGTTTAGTTAAGGTGTGTCTCTGGGATTTTGGTCATAGTCTAGGGGGTACTTGTGCATTTTTCTTGATATTAACCTAATTGTTTTGATTTTGGACTCTCTTTATTTTTAAATTTTAATATTATATTATATGTTTTAATTAATTTTTATTGGCCCACGGGCTGACCCTACCGATATTTCTCAAGCCCCCCAAATGAGAAGGCTTATTCAGGCCGGGCTAAAAAGCCCTTTTCTGAAATGGGCTCCAAAAATCTTAGTCCATCCCTATTAAATCCCGGGTTAGGCCAGGCTGTCCCAACGGGCCTAGCCCATATTGACGGCTCTAAGTGAATGTTTACTGAATTAGTTTGGGTTGGACTATAAAATTGTAATTATTTTATGTTTTGTGGCTCATTTATGTAGTCTTCCCATTATAATGTAACATAAATGAATTGCAATTACCTTAGATCGTAAAAACAACATACTTCAATTAGTTGGGTTGATTTTCTTGCCTTCTTGGTGCAAATCTCTTTCAAAGTTCCAAATTCTATGCGCTAACTCCAAAATACTCTTTCGTTACTATCTCTGACTCTTTCTTATTTATAATTGATAATTGAACCCTTATTATCCGCTTTTGACGCGAACCCTAATATCGCCTTATTAGGTTGATTTTTTTGTGATAGGCTTTTCATTGCGAGGCTTATTAATCTGCCCAAGTGAGCCTTTCATGATATATTAAGGGGAACTTTCATATATAGACACTTAAATATAACCTAAATACTCTGTATAGCTATAATTTGATAATTACAATTCACAGCTACATGTTATATGGAGGAGAGAGGCGAGCGAGACTCAGAGACAGAAGATAGATGCAAGGAGAGGGAAAATAGAGGGAGAAAACTGAATTATACAGATACTACGGTTTATAAAATCAAAGTTTATTACCTACGCAAATACCAAATGTGCAATATTAGACTTTGTAATTGATTTTGAATTATGACATTTTGGTCACAATAGAATTTCACACTATTGGTCACCCACTGTCACGACCCAAGCCCGAGCCGCGACTGGCACCCACACTTACCCTCCTATGTGAGCGAACCAACCAATCTAAACCCTAACATTTCAATATAATATCAACAAAAAGTAATGCGGAAGACTTAAACTCATTAATAAAAACCAATTCAATAACTTCTAAAATTCAACTTCTATTATTCCCCAAAATCTGGAAGTCATCACCACAAGAACATCTATGATCAAATTACTAAACTAAGAGTATTCTAAGAAACTAAAATAAACAAAAGCTAGTCCATGCCGGAACTTCAAGGCATCAAGACATGAGGAAGAAGATCCAGTCCAAGCTAGAAGCATTAGCTCACCCTGAAATCCGGTGTAATGAAGACT
>NC_028644.1:54493451-54511502 GCF_001406875.1 Solanum pennellii
CTCTTTTAACCCCCAAGTAATTAGACTTATTAACATTAATCCACTAACTTTATAATTAAAGCAGGAAATAGTCCAAAACGCCCCTTAATTTACTTAACAGAAATTCGACCCAGCCTGGGATTATGCTGTCTGTGACGGGCCGTCGTGCCTGCGACGGTCCGTCCTGCTGCTCCGTCACAGAGTTCAGAGACTCAATTTCACTAAAGGGTCTGTGACGGTCGGTCGTGCCCACAACGGTCCGTCCTGCCATTTCGTTACGAAGTTCAGAGAGTCGATTTTTGTACCCAAATTTCAGAATTCTAAGTGTTTTGGAATGAGACCCCCTCGACGGTCCGTCGTGTCCATGACGGTCCGTCGTGGTTTCCATCGTCTCAGCCAGTTTTTCCAGAAATAAAATCTGCAGCTCAAAACGACTAAACAGGTCGTTACACCCACCCCCGCAATTCTTCATGTACGAACAACATAAACTCGTTTTATGCAGTAATTCACCAATCACACAAGATATATTAATTGTATTAGGCAAATTTGCTGCAAAGAACATTTCTAAGAAGACGTTGACAAGTGAAATCGTTTTATGGCCTACCACCGTTATTAGGTCTATTCAAAATCGAAATCGATAATCTAAACCGATATTATTGGGTCAAAGGTTCAAGTTAATAGCTTAACAGTTCGAGTCTCAGTTACCATAAACTTTTAGTCGATTTATCGGTTCGGGTCTCGGTTTGGCCATATTTTTAATTGGGTTCCCCATAATCCGATAAGAAGTTTATTAATTACATCTATATGAGTTAAGGCCTTAGACACGTTTAGCCTTTAGGATTTATATTTCAATCTTCTGACTCTTTACAATCATTTTATAGTTGACACTAGAATTTCACAAAAATATTTCAAAGGTGGGACATCTCTCATTGATTCACCGTCACCACTCCAACACTAGCGAGTTATATTGAATATCATTTTCTAAGTGTCTAAATTGAGATTCTAATGGTTGGTTCTGTTACATTAAGTCTTTGTTTTTATCTTCTCATTACATTGAGCGATTTAGTGAGATATGCCTGCAATATTGAATATTACAATCTGCAATGAAAAAGTTTTTATTAGTAATAGTCTCATGATCATTAGTGGTTTTCATCAGTAGTGATGTAATGGTTTTTCTTTATAGTTAATAATCGTTACTATTTCACTTTTTCTAGGGTTATAAACAAACCTGAAAACTTTCATATCAGTGGTCTATAATCATCGATCTCATTCTTTTTTCC
Organism: Solanum pennellii; assembly: GCF_001406875.1. Lineage (NCBI taxonomy): Eukaryota > Viridiplantae > Streptophyta > Magnoliopsida > Solanales > Solanaceae > Solanum > Solanum pennellii. The sequence goes on from NC_028644.1 coordinate 54,494,711, forward strand.
CCAAAATCTAATATGAGGGAGGCCATGATGATGTCCATAAGTGAAATATTTTTCTTAATCAATCGCCATTTTTTAATCGAAGTAATTATAAGAATTTACACAAATAAGAGCGATGACATTCAACTAAAGGATATGAATTAAAACTAAAGTCATTCCCATAACATTAAAAAAATTCACTAATTAAATTAAAGTGGAATAAGAAAACCATTTATTATTTATTTATTTCCCCAAAATACCATTTTTAAAGAAAGACAAATATTTTATTGACAATTCATGTGACTCAGTTGGAAGAGTTAACATTCACGCTTTACATTATTGTGATTCGTTTGAAATATTGTATCACAGAATGCATGCACTTTACATATAGTTATGCAACTCACTTTTTGTTTACGTTGTTACTCTCTCTATATAGTTGTGTCGATGCGTTCAATTCATTCAAGTTCATCAATCTCTATAACTCAGTCTTTTTACAGTCGGGAAGAATTAAAAGCTATCCGTTCTTGATATTCCGGCAAAAAAAAGGCTTTCAGGTTAGTATTTTTAGATGTAGTTCAGTTTTTGTATATGCTTGTTAATTTTGACTGATAATGAAAAGTATATTTTGACTTAGGTGAGGAAGATGGATTCAGGGGCCGAGTATTTTTCAATGAGGAGAACTACACAACAATCTATAAAATATATGGTGGAGATAGTTGAAAAGAGGAATGAGTTCAGTCTAAGTGGAAATTCTACGAATGGAAGGAAAGTAAAAAAAATGGAGACTTCTGGAGGTGATGAGAGAAATGTGGAAAACAATGGGAGAAGGAAGTTCAGTCCAGGAACTTCTGAGTACTTCACAAATTAGACTTTTGTCGAGTAAGTATTTGATGATGATTCGTCATCAGAGGAGACTGATCCTGATGTTGATATTGTTGCGGAGGAGGAGGAAGAGAAGATGGAGACAGACCTTGATGTTGTTAACGTTGCGGAAGGAATGAGGAGGTGGATACTGAACATGATATTGTTAATGTTGCGGAGGAAAAGGAGGAGGAGAGTCATCCTGATGCTGTTATCGTTACGAAGAAGGAGGTGGTGGAGATTGATCCTGATGTTGATAACGTTGTAGAGGGAGGAAAAGGTGGAGACTGATCCTGATGTTGTTAGCGTTGCGGAGGAGGGGGATGATGATGAGGAAATTAATCCTAATTTTTTTATCGTTACGAAGGAGGGGGAGGTGAAGAGTGATCCTGACGATGTTAACGTTGCGGAGGAGGAGGAGAAGGTGGAAACTGAACCTGATGTAGCTAACGTAGCGGAGGAGTAGGAAGAGGAGAGTGATTATGATGTTTTTATTATTGAGGAAAAGGCGGCTCCAATTTTGAATGTAACTGATGAGGTTGTTTCTTATAAGTCAAACACGTGTAGGACAAGAGACAAATCCGAAGAGATTAATAATACAACCTCATATTCTAAAGTCAAAATTCAAATCTTCAACAGGTTCTCTTCGAAACAATCCGAAAAAGATTCTTGGAGAGTCTGAGTTTCTGAAGTTAATTGTTCATTCAATACAAATGTTGTGAAGAAGATTCAGATTTTTCAATCAATCAACAATAAACTTCATAAACTCATACTCTTCAAAAATCTTCTTCGAATTCTTTCGAAAAGCATCCATTGAAGATTCAAATTCTGATTTAGAATATGAGGTTGTATTCATAAACTCTTTGGGTTTGTCCTCTATTCTGCACATGTTTGACTTGGAAGAAACAACCTTATCTGTTTCATTCAACATATGATACGTCTTCTCCTCAATGATAAAAACATCATGATCTATTTGCTCCTCCTCACTCTCCTCCTCCTCTTCCTCCGCAATGTAACAACATCAGGTTCAGTCTCCTCCTCCTCCTCTTTTGTAACAATAATAACTTTAGGAACCTCCTCCTCCTCCGCAATGTTAACAATACTACGTTTAGTCTCCACATCCTCCTCCTCCGCCACGTTAACAACATCAGGATCACTCTCCACCTCCTCCTCCGTAACGACAACAACATCAAGTTCAGTCTCTACTTCCTCCTCCTCTTCCGCAGCAATAACAACATCAGGATCATTATTCTCCTCCTCCTTAATAGTAACAACATCAGGCCATTTCTCGTTATTCAATTTCTCATGAGTCCACAACCAAAGGCCGTTTCTCGTGAGTCCATGATGGGATATCCACAACAAAGTCCATTTCTTTTGAATCCCATCGTTCACCCATGTTTCACACCCACATTCACATGTTGTGTATCCCAATTTGGTAATCAGACTATCACAATTTCATCACAACTATCTTGAAACAGAGCCATCCCTTAAATCTATAAACAAGGACCTGAGTCAAATCGCATAACCATTAGCATACTGAAAATTGATAAGAAAATAGTTAAGTTCATTTTAGACTTTCAAAATGACAAATATTTTGAGAAAGAGGAAGTCGTACCAAGAGAATAGTGTACCATGTAAAAGTGATATTACTACACATCACTTTATATGTGAAAGAAATCTTTTATATACATTTGTAGAAAAAAATTGATGTGCTATATATTCTCTCTCATTTGTCAGTTCTCCTCCTTAACAAAACCTGAAATACCAGCCACCCCCTTTTTTTGTCACGATTCTTTTTCTCATTCTATATTAGTGTATGTTTGTTCGATCAGTCCTTGCATTTTGTTTTTGTGTATTTAGAATAACTTTAACAACATTAATTGTTTTATCGTTTAATAGTTCATGTGTTATGTACTTATGTTAAACTTGTATTATTACTTCAATATTTGATGATACTACCTCTAGAAGTACTCCAAATACGACATATTTCCGATAAAAAGGAACATTTTGATTAATAAAAGATAAAATATATTGAATCATATATTACAGGTGTCAAAATCAAAATTTATTACCAACTCAAATACGAAACATCCCATATTAGCCTTTGTGATTAATTTTTAATTATGACATCCTGGTCACAATATAGTTCATACTATTGCTAACCCACCCCCGCTATTCTTCATGTACGAACTATATAAACTCGTTTTTATACAGTAACTCAACAATCATATCAGAGTTATTAATTGTATTAGGCAAATACGACGCAAAGAACATGACGCAGAAGACGTTGTCAAGTGAAATCATTTTATGGCCTACCACTTGCTATTAGGGATATTCAAAATCAAATCTAAATCGATAATCTAAATCGATAATTTGGTTATTGGGTCAATGATTCAGGTTAATGGTTTAACATTTCGAGTCTCAGTTTACCATAGACTTCTTATCGGCTTATTAGTTCGGTTCTCAATTTATCCATATTTCTAATTGAGTGCCCGATAATTCGATAAGAAATTTAATTAATTATATTTACATGAGTTAAGGCCTTAGACATGTTTAGCCTTTAGGGTTTAAGTTTAAGTCTTTAGAATCCTTACGGTCATTTTATAGTTGACACTAGAATTTCACAATAATAATAATTTAAAGTTTTGAATCACTGTCACTACTCCCAAACCAGTGAGTTATATTGAATATCATTTTCTAAGTGTCTAAATTGAGGTTTTTATGGTTGGTTTTGTTACTTTAAGTCTTTTTTTATCTTCTCATTAAAGTGAACGATTTAGTGAGATATGCCTGCAATGTTGTAATATTACGATCTGCAATGAAAAAGTTTTATTAGTAATGGTCTCATGATCATTAGTGGTTTTGGTCAGTTGCGCTGTAATGGTTTCTCTTTATAGTTCATATCAAAGTTTGCTTGGTTGTTATGATGAACAATTATTTTTCAAAATTATTTCGTTACTAATTTACTTTTTCTATGGCTATAAATAAACTCGAAACCTTTTAGATCAGTAGTCTATAATCATCGATCTCATTCTTTTTCCCCCAAAAAACCTAATATGAGGGTGCCAATGAGGATGTCCGTAATTGAAATATTTTTCTTAATCGATCGCCAATTTTTTACTTGAAGTAATTATACAAATTTACACAAATAAGAGCAACGACATTCAACTAAAGGATATGAGTTAAAACTAAAGTGGTTCCCACTATTTTATTAAAAAATTCACTAATTAAATTAAAGTGGAAAAAAACCATTTTTTTATTTTTTTTCCCCATAATACCCTTTCTAAAGAAAGACAATTCTTTATTGACAATTCATGTGACTAAGTTGGAAGAGCAAACATTCACGCTTTACATTATTGTGATTCGTTTGGAACATTGTATCACAGAATGCACACACTTTACTTAAGTTTTTTCTGTCATGCTAAAAGGGCTTCTCTAACTCACGTTTTGTTTGTGCTCTTACTCTATATATATAGTTGGGTTTATTCATTCAAAATTATTACTCTATATGACTCTATTTTTCTTTTACAGTTTGGAAGAATTCAAAGCAATCCATTTTTATTTTCCAGTAGAAAAAGGTATTGGTAAATGCAGTTCGGTTTTTGTATATGCTTGTTAATTTTGATTGATAACGAGAGGTGTATTTTGATTCAGGTGAGGAAGATGGAATCAGGGGACAAATCTGTTTCAAAGAGGAGAACTAGACAACAATCTTTAAAACATATGGTGGAGATAGTTGAAAAGAGGAACAAGTTCACTCAAAGTGGGGATTCTACGAATGGAAGGAAAAGAAAAAAGATGGAGACTTCAGGAGGTGACGAGAGAAATGTGGAAAACAATGGGAGGAGGAAGTTCGTTGAGGAAGTACCTGATGATGATGATCTATCATCGGAGGAGACTGATCCTGATCCTGATGTTGATATTGTTGAGGAGGAGGAGGACAATGATCCTGATATTGTTATCATTGCGGATGAGGAGGTGAAGACTAAACCTGATATTGTTAACGTTGCGGAGGAGGAGGATGAGGATGAGGATGAGGAGAGTGATCCTGATGCAACCTCATACTATAAGTCGGAATTTGAATCTTCAACTGATGCTCTTCAAAAGAATCTGAAGAAGATTCTTGAAGAATCTGAGTTTCTGAAATTCATTGTTGATTCAATAAAAAATGTCGATGACCGTAAAGAAGTCATTCCACCAAAAGAGAAGGAACATGTTCCTGTCAAAGAAATACTTCCTTTGGTATTCCGATTTGAAGACGAGGAACCTCTTCCCCCTGAGAAAGAAGAATGGGAAAAGGAAATAGAAGATCTTTTCTCTGAGATGAACATGTGCATCTTGGAATCAAATATTGGATTTACGAATCCATCAGTTTCGCCGATGCAGAGTGGAGAATTAAGTGAATGTCAATTGGGGAACTACAATCTTAAGCTAGATGAACAAATAGGACTCTTCTGTTCAGTTTGTTCATATGTCCATCTGGAGATGAAATACATCTTCCCAGATTTTGTAAGTATACGAGTTCTTTTCTTTTAAGCCCTTTTATATTCAAATATTTTTGTAAATACATCTTCCCTCCAATTTATTTATGATTCACTCTTAAATTCTTCAACTTATGTGTCATCTGCAGGCTCGAAGAACTCAAGGGAGGTATGAAAGAAAATGCTTTGGAGAATCCCCATCAGTCTTGGATGTTGAAGCCTTCAGAGTTCCTGATTCTTCAGCAGCTGGGGATTCTCCCATTTTTGGAGAAGGAACCGTGTGGGATTTGGTTCCCCAAAGTTCCAAAGCTACTATAAATCCTCATCAATGTGAAGGGTTCGAGTTCACGTGGAATAACATCGATGGAGATATAAAGATTGAAAGGCTGAGAGAGCCCCTATCGGAGAGTAAGGGAGGGTGCATTGTCTCACACCTACCTGGCATCGAAAAAACACGACTCACCATAGTGTTTCTTCAGTCATATCTGAAGTTGTTCCCAAAGTGTCGGCCTGTAGTTATAGCTCCATCAAATTTACTTCTTAACAGGGAAGCGGAGTTCCAGAAATGGGCGGTGGATATTCCTTTCCACAACTTGAACAACATGAACTTCTCTTTAAAGGAAGATGAAGGTACTGTTGGTATCTTTCGCTATTTATCCGGTGCTGCGAAAAAAATCCACACCTTATACGGATTGTGAAGCTGAAAATCCTGGGTAAAAAGTAAGAGTGTTTCAGGAATTAGTTAGGACTTGTTCAGGATTCTCACAGGAGAAGATGGAGAGGGTTATAACAAAGAGCATAGAGAAATAATCCTAAAGTTTCCTAGTCTGCTGGTCTTTAAAGAGGGGCACACTGCTCGGAATGAGAACAACCTTGTGTGGAAAGCACTGGAGAAGGTTGAAAAAGAGAAGCGCGTACTTCTTTCTGGAACTCCATTCCAGAATAACAAAATATGATGTCTCTGATCTCTGTTCATCCTTCATTAGTGGCAAATAGGAAGGAGTTCTCTGAGTTAGAAATTCAGATCAAGGAAAGAAGATGTCGGTTGGATCTTGATATTGGCGTAAAAATGAAATTTGTTATTGAACTGATCAAACTATGTGGTGGGTGGAAGGAGAGGGTTATAATATTTAGCCAGTTACTTGATCCTCTAAACCCGATCAAGGAGCAGATCAATTCTCTCTTTATCTGGACTTTAGGCCGAGAGATTCTCTATAAAGATGGGAAAATTAACGTAAACCAGCACCAGATATCAATAAATTCTCTTAATGACCCTAAGAGTGATGTCAAAGTGCTTCTATCATCGACAAAAGCCTGCTCAGAAGGTATAAGTCTAATAGGGGCCTCAAGAGTGGTTTTGCTTGACGTTATCTAGAATCCATCGGTAGAACAGCAAGCCATCAGTCGAGCCTACAGGAATGGTCAGACAAATTTTGTTCATGTTTGATGTCCAGTGACATTGAAATGGGAGGTTGACAAGAGAGAACAACAAACAAGAAATACATATCATTCAGATGTACTTCTGTCCAGGAATGAAGAGAACACTTCATGTTCTGTGTCAGAGGAGAACATACTTGAATGCATGGTCAAGCATGAGGGCCTCCGTCATATTTTTGAAAAGCTATCTCATGCACCTCATGTGGTGCCTACGACATGCTTTAATTCTGGTAGCCAACCTTCAAAAGGGAGCACTTAGGTATAGAGGCAGTCCGACTTGTTTAATGTATTTTGTAACTTGCTAGTCTTTGTAAAATGTCTCAAATGTTTTATCTCTTTTTTGTAAGGCTAGGATGTTGTTACTGTGAGACATTTTATCTTGTAATCTGATTCTTAATTTTGAAAAACTAACTCTTCTTTTACTCCTAGCACAATGATCTGAGCATGCATGAACACGGTACTTTAAGTCAAAACTGTGAATCAAGTACTTCAAACTAGAATCACAATAGATTGTTAGAAACTAAACACTGGTCTGTCGAATGGTTCAATTTTTTGAAGCCTAATATGTTCTTTGAAGATTTTCTTTCAGACTCACTTGTGTCAAATCGATTACAACTTAATTACCATCGAGACTTCGAGGTGTATTGGTATGTTGCTTCACCATTCACAGGTGTAACATCCTTCAGTTTATCTTTAGATGTTACGAAGCCTATCAAACTATGAGGAAGAACCAATAGTAGATCGTTGGGTATTTGAAGCAACAAACATGCAGCAACATATTTAGACTAACTTCTCTGATGGAAGGAAGCACAAACTTCTCTTTCCAAATTAAAAAAGGAGTATTCAAATTCAATTATAATTTTTGAAGTCATAAATTTGGTACATAGAAATCCGATATGAGTATACACATAGTATGACTTCAAAAATGTGTATATAATCAAACACATTCAATGTATTATTTTAAATATAAATCAACTCTTGTAAGAACATAGAACATCCTGTGGGTGATGCAAAATCCTATCTGCATTCTTTGTAAACCAGGTGAATCTGCACATTCTTGCAGCTCCAATCTGCATTCTTCGTAAACCAGGTGTGAATCTGCACATTCTTGCATCAAACTTCCTGAAACCAGAAGGGAAGGAATAAGATTCAAAAATAGGTAGTTAACAAGTCAGATTACTACATGTAGCAGCAAACGAGAAGAATTTAAAGCACATACTAACCTAATTAACTGCTTGGTGAATGAGATAGTTCTTCAAAAATATGTCGCTTAACCATGGATTATAGTATGTTATCCTCTGACACGGAACATGAAGAATCCATCTTTACTTCATTCCTAGACAATATTTACAATTGACTGATAACTTTTTCACGTCTGTTGTTTGATCTTGTCAACCTCCTAGTTTGATGTTACCGGATAGTAAACATGTACGAATTTAGTCTGACCTTTCCTATAGGATCGACTGATAGCTCATTGTTCTACCGAGGGATTCCAGAGAATGTCAAGCAAAACCACTCTTGATGCCCGTATAAGAATAATTCCTTCCGGACAGGCTTCTGTTGATGCAAGAAGTACTTTGACATCACTCTTAGGATCATTAAGAGAATTTATTGATATATGTCATTTCTTTACATCAAGTGTCCCATCCATATACAAAATCTCCCGATATAAAGTCCATCCAAAGAGAGAACTGAGTTGTTCCTTGATAAGCTTTAGAGGCTCAAGTAATTGGCTAAATATTATAACCCACTCCTTCGGCCCATCGCAGACTTTGATTAATTCAACAACAAACTTTGTTTTAACTCCAACATCAGGATCTAGCCGATATCTTCTTTCACTGATCTTACTTTCTAAATTAGAGAACTCCTTCCTGTTTGCCACTAATGAAGGATGAACAGAGATCAGAGACAACAGATTTGAAAGGGATCCCAGATTCTCTGAAATTCTCTTAACCAACTCCTTTTGCAAATTTGTGGGCTTCAAGTGTATCAGTGTACTCTTTAAACCTGGATGTCTTACATTCTTTACATTTTCACTGCACGTATGCACAATTTTTGAAATAATATCCATAAACTCATAAAATGCTTGGCGATTATTGTCATTCGAACTGCTAAGAGAAACCCATTTCTGCTCCGAATCTGCAGCAAACTTTGGAAAACCTATGCTCAGAGTGTTGTAAAATTCTTTGATATTATTCAGGAACAGAGTTCCCGACTAAAGTATCCGCTTCTCTATTTCAACCTTTTTTCAGTGCTTTCCACACACGGCTGTTCTCATTCCGGGCAGTGTGCCCTTCTTCAAGGACCAGAACACCAGGTAATTTTAGAAGCATTTCTCGTATCACTTTGGCATTAATGTCCACATCTTCTACCGTGATATTCCTAAACAAGTCATAACTTATTCCCAAAACACTATTACTTCCATCCCAAAATTTCAACTTCAACAAACGTATAGGTTGTGTGTCTTATCTTCCTGCATCGGATAAACATCCAAAGACATGAACTGTAGCTTCTTCTTCTTGGGAGGAGAAATTTTTACTGTTCAAATTGTAGAAGGGAATGTCGAACTCCCATTTTTGGAACTCGGCTTCCCAGTTAAGAAGCAAACTTGATGGAGCTATGATTACAGGACGACTCTTCGGATAAATCTTTAAAAGTGACTGAAGAAACACTATGTTGAGTCGGGTTTTCCCTGTTCCAGGTGGGTGTGAGATAATGCATCCTCCCCTACTCTTAGATAGGGGCTCTCTCAGCCTCTCAAATGTTATAGCTCCAACAATGTGTTTCCACATAAACTCGAATCCTTCACATTGATGAGGATACATTGCCACTTTAACATTTGGGGAAACTAAATCCCACACTGTTCCTCTTCTTCATAAATAGTTGAATATTGGTCTGCAGAAGAATCAGAAGCTCTAAAGATTGATAGCGACTCTCGGAGATATTTTCTTCTATGCCTTTTTTGAGGTCTTCCAGCCTGCAAATGACACATAATTTCATGATTTTAAGAGTGAACTAAAAAAACTATCATACATTTAATTTTTTTAAAAAAATAAAATTGCTCGACAGAATAAAACTCGTATACTTATATAATCAGGGAAGATGTACTTTTGTTCCAAAATCACATGTGAACAAACTAAATAGATGTGTCAAATTTGTTCATCTAGCTTAAGCTTGTGGTTCTCCATCTGACAGTCACTTAATTTTTCACTTTGCATCTGCAAAACAGGTGAAGAATTTGTAAGGCTTATTCGTTCTTCCAACAAACACATCTCCATTTCAGCGAAATGATCTTCAATTTCCTTTTCCAATTCTTCTTTCTCAGGGAGAATGGCTTCCTCGTCATCAAATCGGAATACTAAAGGAAGTGTTTCTTTGACAGAAACACGTTCCTTCTCTTCTGGAGAAATGACTTCATTACGATCATAGCACTCCTCTTTTTACGAGCATTTACACTCCTCGTAATCTGACACCTCCTCACACGACTCCTCATCATTAGATTCCTCCTCATTCTTACTCTTAGACTTGTTGTGGTTTTCACTCTCAGCAAGCTCCACCACTCTTCTTTTCCTTCCAACAACTTCACAGTCCTCTTCAGACTCCCCCTCATCGCTAAGAAGAATCGGACCTTTATTGTTAAGTAGAGGACTTGCCAATGGGCTATCCACAACGAGCCATTTCTCATTAGTCCCATCGTTCACCCATGTTTTACACCCACATTCACAATCTGTGTATCCCTTTATGGTAATGGGACGCTTACACTTTTGACAAAACCATCTTGAACCAGAGCCATCATCCCCTAAATCCCTAAATATGCACCTGAGTCAAATCACATAACCATTAGCGTACTTAAATTTTTGAGGGAGTCTTATTAAAAGAATAGTGTGAAACACTAATGTGACTAAAATGTTGTAATTCTAAACGCATTACAAAGAATAATAACATGTAGGAGTGACAAAGAGCGAGTTGAGTCGATCAAAAAATGAGTTAAACAAAAATGGATGAAGTATTCGACTCATTTTTAAATCGATAAAAACTAGTTACCCGGTGGATAATATGGATACCCATGTTATAGTGCAGATCTTATTAAAAGCTTTAAATACAAAATACTTTTAGAGTGTTTTTTATCAGCCCACACCCCCTACCAGCTCCTATCCCAAGAAAAAAAGTAAAAGAAATTGTTTGTTTTTTAATTTTAAATAATTAATTCTTGGGTACAGAAAAATACATGTTTGAATTATTTTTCATTTGGGTTAGGTCATGAGGGGTAAAAAAATGGGTGATATAATTTATTAAAGTTAGGTAACTAATAATTTTTGGATTTTTTTAATTTAGTAAAATAGATTTGTTAATGGACATAGTAGATAAAATTTCATTTTGTATTAAGTTTGACTGTATCCTTCAGTCTTATAAATTTAACATAATGAACATTGATATATCAAAAAAAAAAATTTGTACTCATATGAATTTTATCGATTTTACGAAAATTTATATTCACTTAACATTTCTTAAGTTTAGTTTATCACATGAAAATATATTTGATCTCTTTTTAAAAACACCGTATAGTTGTAAAAAACAAATAAAAACAAAAAAAATTGATAAAAACTGAAAGAACCGACCAAAACCACCAAAAACCGACTTTACGTGGTTTGATTTGGCTTTTATATTTAATAAATTGACATAATTGATTTAAATTTTTTTAATAAAAAACCGAACCGACTTATGTACACCCCTAGTTAGGACTAACATAAATGAATTGCAAATACCTCATTTAGCATAAATGACATACCTCAATTGATAGCGTTGATTATTGCTTTCTTGATCCAACTTCCTTTCTCTATTACATCAACAGAAAAAGACTTGGGGGTGTGAATACACTTGCGCAAATTCGAGTGATGGCTACAAGGGAGAAATCAAAAGGAAATTGTACTCGAGAGGTGGTGGGGGTGGGGGATTTATCTTCTATCTTGTATGATTGATTAGCAGGGTATCTAAGAGGCAATAATTTACGCTGCGGCGCTCTCTCTAATTTACAATACGAAAAAATCCCAAGTGCTCTCTTTCAACATGGGCCCAAATTTGGGTCAGAGCAAATTGGGTTTCTTGTCTAGGGCTTATCATTTTGATACCCATTGATAGAACTGTCAAAATAGGTTTTGTCCGTTATGCCGGCCCACCCAACCTTTGAATTAAGTGGGGTTCGGCCTAATTTTTTTGGCCCATTTAGGAATGAGACTGTTTAGTCCAGCCTCATTTGGTCTGCTAGCCTTGTAGGCCCAACCCGCAAGCCTCAAATGTCAGCCTGTAAACTATGAATATTTAAAAAAAATTATAGATATATTTTTAGTAATGATTCGTTTATAAAGTTTTTATCAATAGATATTTTAAAAAATAAAAAATCAAGTCTTTTAAACTAGATAGTTTTTTGTGGGAGGAATGGTGGAATTTTCAATATTTTCCCGCTAAGTCTTACGTTGACTATTATGTATTTTTGCAAGTATTAATTGAAGTGTGTGATTTATAAATGTGTTTTTATAAGTATTCACCGAAGTGTGTGATTCATAAATAAAAATTTGTATGTAATTGAAGACGTGTTCATAAACGTTAACATTCAATACTCTTAGATACTCTTTCTAAGATAGTAATATTTTTCATTCTTTTATTGAAGGGTTAACTCGTCCCAACCCGTGGCCCGCTTAGGGCTCGCTTAGGATGCTATTTTATAGAACCTTTAATTAAAAGTGTCATCCCGTCTCAACCAATTTAACTTTCTAGCCCATTAGGGTTGGGTTGGGACAATCCATTTTGACAGTTCTACCCATTGACCTGCCTAGGTAACTTCAACATATATCAAACATAAAAATCATATTTGTATTTTATAACTATAGTTTGCATAATTACTCTTCATAGAAAATTTTATGGTTCTATGGAGTTTGTGATTTGTATAATTCGCTACACATATACGAATGACTATAAATATATATATTTCACTATGCATATATGAGTGACTATTACGATGTATATTTCAGTATACGTATATGAATATGGTTATTCATATGTATATTTCGATATACACATACGAAACAATTGTATATCTGCATTTGTATAAATTGAGAAAGAGAAAAAGACAAAAGAATACTGGGTAGGGGAAGATCTTTATTTGTAACATTTTAAGTTTATAGGATGAAAATATATGTATTTATATTTGTATATACAATTTTCTCTCGATTTATATAAATAGAAACACAATATATACATTTGTGTTTGTATAAAGTGAGAGGTGAATAAGAGTGGCGAGCGAAACACAAATGCATTTTATACATTTCTATTTGTAAAAGTGAGAGAGGCGAAAGACACTGCCCAACGAGAACGAGAGTGGCGAGTGAGATTCATAAGGGAGAGAGGCGAAATAGCAACAATTTACTATGGAGTACAATTAAATCAAACTATTGTTACAACATTTAATTTGAATTAATAGTTTGCTATTATATATATTTTTCCCTATTTTTATGATTGGTCATTATACATTTTTCTTTTTATGTACCCTTGTGCCTAGACTTTTATCTTCTCACAATAGGCTCAAATCACGATCGTTTCTAAACTGGTCGGTGGCGGGATAAGAAAATTTATCAAGAATGTCAATAATTTTTTTCGATAAGCGAAGTGAATGTTGTTTTGTTTAGCCTAATGATTCTGCCATGGACAATCCCAACATTCTATCAAATACAAATAATTAAGATTTTTTTCTTTTGCATTGATTTTATAATATAAAAATATATATGAATTACTATTCATAAAGTGAAATACTAATTGAACAAAAGAGTCTAGATTTCTATAAAACACAAATAACACAATCAAAGAATTTTTTTTTAAAAAAAAAAGTGAATTTTTCAAAGTGCATTTTGATGTTGGATAAAATTATAAATACAATTATTATCTATGTAATCACATATTTCAACAAATTATTTCTTTATTCCTAATTCTTATATTCTTAATATATAGAAAAGTCTAGGGAAACAGTTGTTCGTCAATATGCTTACTTCCCTAACCAAGGGTAAGATGAATATTTTCGTAATATTATGCTTAAAATATGTTATATGTTGTACTTGGCGGATTTATAATTGCACTTTCATAATATTGGACATAAAAGTCCTTCTAGTCTTTTTCTTCCTTTTCCCCTCTATCGATTTGTTAATAGAGTAATTAATAAATATAAGTCTAGCTTTAAAACAAAAATTACTTTACTTGTTGTACTACATTTTCACAAGAGAAAAAAAATTATGTTTAGAGTGAAAAAGTTATATGGATATAAATTATGTCTTTTCTTTAATTTTTTTTTACATAAGTAATACTATAAATTATAATAACTAACAACTTAAATATTAAAAAGTTATATTTAAAATTCAATTGACTCTCAAAATTTCGTTCATACCATATAAAATGAGTTAGACAATAATTATATGTTGTTTGAAAGTGAAGTAAAAAGTATTATAAATTAAACTAGTCAACAAATTCTTAAACAATTAAAATACATAGAAAAAAGGGATATATTAGCAAAGTAGTCACAATTCCAAACATAAACAGGTAAAACATCTACATTTAAAAAAAAAAATATTGAAAATGTCATTAGTTTAGCAAATCTAATACATCTTAATATAATTAATTTATTATCCTTTTATTTTTCAAATCAATTACCTAGTTTGACACTATTATCGATTAAAAGTAAAAAAAGAACCCACATTCTAATATTCTCTCTAGATTTCTACCTCAAATCTCTCACCCCCCCCCTCTCTCTACTGTTTCCATCACATTATCTTACGATTTTTAATTTGATATTTTGATTGATGCTTTTTTTTCTATGAGGTTGATCACACTATAGGTGCTCGTGAATATATTACCTCTTCACTATTGAACGGAACGTCTTTTGTGCTTAGTGGGAAGAGAGATTTTTCCTATCGAAATGATATATGGAATATGCATCAGTTATTTTGCTCATTTTATTTTTTTCAATATCACTTTGTATACTAGATAGTATGTATTTATATTTGATTTTGATTTATTTTCAATTCTAAATAACAAAAATACCATTTATTTACCCTATTCATTGTCTAGGTATTCATACTAATTGCATTAGCACTACAACAAAAACAACTTTTAGCGGCATTAAATAATGACATTAATAAGGAGTGCTAAAGACTTTACCGGCATTAGTTAAATGTCATTATGACCAATGTCGCTACAGGTTTTAGGGACATATACAAAGAGTGACAATTGCCGTTAAAAATACATATTTAGCGGCAACTAATGATTATTTGTGTTGTAGTGTAGTAAAAAAGAATTTGTATTTTATTTGGCTCATTTTTTATTTTCAATATCAATTTTATTTTCAATATCAATTTGTATACCATGTAGTTTGTATTTAAATTTGAATTTGTATTTTTCCTAATGGTTTACAATCAGGGTTTGAATTGGATAACATTATTTTATATTTTATGCACCATTATACAAAATACAGTATAAAAAATAGAACAAATACATTACAAATACAAACAATATGCATATTAAATGAATACAACTTAGGAAAGGAAGCAAGATTTTGAAGAGAAAAATAAATACACATTGAAAAAAATATACGAATACAAATATATTTCTTAAATAACTACGTAATTATTTGACATACATATTGGAATGAATACAAACTAATAAAGAAATACAAGTTTCATTATACAAAATAACAGCATGAAAAAGAATGAATACAAATACAAATGCAAATAGTATACATATTGAAATGAATACGGTTTAAGCAAGGATACAAAATTTTGAAAAATAAAACAAATAAATTATAAAAAAGTATGTCAAATAAAAGATCAAACTATAGGTTTTCAAATTTCAAATTAAAAAATTAAATTCAATAGATAAAACTATAAATTATCATCATAAAGTTTCATAACAATAAAATTGGTGGATATGAATTTTTTCGATTTCGTGATTTTCATAACAATAATTAGTGAAAATTGGCTATTGAAAATTTTATAGAGGTAATACTTCTTTAATTTCTTGATTTTCATAACAATAAATAGTGAAATTGAATATCGATTTTTTTTAGAAAAATGGTGAAATATGTATTTTTAAGAACATGGTGAAAGAAGAAGAAAGAAATGGAAGTTGGTGCATTTTGATAAATTGTAACTGATGAGACTTTTAAGCATTTCTTCCTTTTAAACAAAAATCCCCCCCCCCTCCCTTAAATTCCTCTAATTTGTTATATAAAATTGTATTTTTAAAATAAAAAAAATTATAAAAACATAAAATAAAATACATGACAAACTAAAATTTTGACATTTTTACTAAATATTGAAAGTGTTGCTAATGAGCCATCTTAAATGTTAAATATTGACATTTTCAAAAAATTTCCTAGAAAAAATCAACCGACTCTAAAAAAATCTATCAACATAAATTGAGACATGAAAAGTAAAATATAGTATAATTACAATATTACATTAAAAAGGTACTATAAATTACAAGTTGTATGATTGATTTAGCGGGGTACGCAGCAACGCTCTTGCTAATTTACAATACGAAAAAAAACACCTCGCTGTTCTCTTTCAACATGGGCTTGAATTTGGGGCGGACCAAATTGGGTTTCTTGTGTTTGGCTTCTCCTTGTGAGACCCCATTGATAGAGCTATCAAAATGGGCGGCCGGTCCAACCTAGTCCTTGAATTAAGTGGAGTAAGGTTATGTATATGAAATACAATACTTCTATGGGAGCTACTCTAACCGACAACAATCACTTAAGAGCTAAAGTGATGATACAACGTTACTCGGCCAACGCTTCCCAACCATCCTATCCTTGCCAGAGTATAGGACCTGAATTGCCAAATGGATGCACTAGTAAACTATGAAAAGGGTTCATTTAAAAAGATGACCCTTTTCTACCTATGATGGCTACATGGTTTACATGGAGACTTAAGTTAATTTGAACTCGCATACCCACATCGGTGCTTAATAGTACTCCCAATATATATATATATATA
>NC_028644.1:54512277-54514516 GCF_001406875.1 Solanum pennellii
TATATATATGTATATATATATATGTATATATGCTAGCTCTTATGTTTTAAAAACATACTCATTCTGCGATTTGAGATTAATGTTCAAAACTTAGCTTTTAAAAAGCTCTCTTGAAAATCATAGTTTCCTCTTTTTTCTATTGAAACTAGCCATAGGCTCTGTGGAAGTCTAGCTTCCTTTTTTTCGCAAAAGTTTTAAAACATTTTAGTTTAAGCTCTGAGGGACTACTTAGTTCCCTTATAACTCTTGAGTAATGAACTCAACTTTATGCTCTTTGCTTACTCGAAACTTAACTCTTAAGGAATACTTAGTTCCCTTGTAGCATTTGAGAATTTAATTCAACTCTTTACTCGAACCTTTAAAATAAGTTATAAACGTTTGTTAAGACACTTGAATGCTTTAGGACTTACTTTGACTTGCTTCTTAACTTTTAGACTTCACTCTTAACTTGCTTCACTTTGATCTTAACTTTCCTAAAATTGGATTATGGATTCAAGGATCATTATCTCATGTTTATGGATGATTTCATGATATTTAGATGTACTTTAGAGTGTTGGAATCAACTAGGAATGATAGGTACATGACTTAGGAACTAGTACAGGAAGATAGGGGAAAACGAGGTCTCCAGGGGGTCGTGGCGCTCTGAGAGACGTGGGGCGCCAGGGCCTGTCGGACAGACCCTATTATGGGATGCTCTGAATGGCGGGCACGCCAGTGCCTGTCAGATAGAGCCTGCCCTGAGAGGATCTGGCAGGCGCGGCGCCTCATGGGCTATCTGACGGGACCTCCAGCTTTTCTTCTCCGTTTTTCATCTGTAAACCTCCTAAACTTCCATTTATCCCACCCCAAAAATTTAGAATCCATAAATATCTCATTACCCAATATATTATACTTGAAAATAGTCTGGAAACATGAATCTAACCTACTAGAGATCAACTACATTTCAACCAACAAGAACTTCACAACTTTTTATCAAGAACTATAAGATTTTCATTCAAATAAACTCTAATTTGATGTATTGAATCAAATTGGGGTGTGGGTGAAAGGAACCAACACCGAATGATCTCACATACCTCGATAGGGATCAACCCCGACAAAATCCACACAGCGATCTTAGTGTTTCTTGGACAATTCTTGATCTTCCTCTTCTTTTCTCTTTTCTCCAAAGCCCTAAGTGTTCTTTGTTTTTCTAAACTGATTTGTGATTTGGTTTTAACCCTAATATAACCTAAAAATGAATTAGGAAATACTAGGGTGAAAAGACAACTTTACCCTTACTAAAATCAAGATTGGATTTTTGTCAGTCCAACAATCCAACTTCCGAAAGACATATCTCCCTCATACGACATCGAATTTTCGCAAAATCGGTGGCGTTGGAAAGATCTTCTCAATGGATCTCCATTCATATAAAGAACTCATCCAAACTCCTTCTGAGCTGAAAGATATATCCATTTCGAAAGTGAAAAAAACTCACATTTGAAAGTTAATTTTTTTTCAAGATTTCCCTACTTACTCCCAAATTGATTGTTCTTGGTTTCTTAGCTTATTATTAGTTAATTCAAGTTATTAGATGTTACAAACTTGGAGTGACCCTCGTGGATGATAAGATGTGAGAAGTTGAGATCATTTGGACATGTAAGGAGTGAATATGTGTGGATACCTCGGTAAGGAAGTTTGGTCATAAAGGGCTTGAGCAGGGGTAGATAGGTATATGATGTATTGGGGCGTGATGACTAGATAGGATATGATGTAATTTTAACTCACCAACGATATGAACCTTGATACGACGGTGTGGAGGTCAAGGATTAGGATAAAATGTTAGTAGGTGGCCGAGTGCTTTGCTTTCTCTTTCCCGGGGTACTAGTATTACTTTGTTACTATTTTCATATTCTTAGATTTCTATTAGTTGATTATTTTGTCTCTACTATTGTATCTTTAGTAGTTGTTTTTGTTTATTGATATTGTCCTTTTAATGTTGATTAAAGAACCAATGATTCGTTATTTTATGAATAATTCATTCATTAGAGGTTCTTGAGTTATGTGATAATGAAAAATAATCAAATTCATGTTGGAATATTGTAAATAGTTTTTTAAAAAACTATTTTTTCATTATTTTTAATGTATGGATATTAGTAAAAAAAACTATTTGCAAGATCAATGCAATCATTATTTATAACTGAGCGAAGCGAGGAAAGTTTACCTAGTATATATATATATATATATATATATATATATATAT
>NC_028644.1:54514850-54541708 GCF_001406875.1 Solanum pennellii
TATATATATATATAAAGAGAGAGAGAGAGAGGGAGAAAACTAATTGAGTATGTGACAATCTTATAACCAGCAATAGAAATAGAAAATCTAGTGTGATGGTTTATAATTATACAAAATTCATTTATCCATTAGTAATAAAAACATATACAAGCATAGAAATAGTGTTATCACAACAAGAAAAATAAAATCCAATATTTACAAGATATATAAATGAAATCTAAAAATATCGATGTTAAAATCACAAATGAGATTAAAAAAAACTTCATATCAGTTAAATCTCATGTAAATTGAAATCATATTGAATTCAGTTATATAATAAAAATGAAAGACTGCAAGTTCTAGACATAATTTGTAGAGATGTTACCTCTGTAGGCATAAGACTTTAGAAAATAATGATATTTGTGACAAAATCCTGATCGTTATCAACCAACAAGACATTAATTGTCTATATCATACCATAAAAGGGACTTGTCATTGCATTATTTTTTTTTCCTTCAATTATATCAGATCTTTTCTTTTCAGATGTAACAAGGAGGTGGTATAAGAATTTTCTTTTTTTTACATCAGACTGAATTTATAGAGAAACCCTAACCTTTTTGGTAAGTGCTTTATATAGTACCTATTGGCTAGTGGGTATGTTGGTATAATTTTTTGACCTATTTTCTTTTTATTTCTTGAATCAAGACAAGGTATAATAAAATCATACTCTACCTGTTCAGTATGGAGGACAATGCATTCTTGATAAAATCATTTTCAGTATTTTTTACTTAAACGTATTTTCTGGGGAATCATTTTAAATTAAAAGGGAAAATAACTTCTATCACTTATGGCATCCGAGTGAGTCTTTTAATTTTATTTAAAAAGTATAATAGTTGCATTCTTACCTTATATTTATTGTATCAACCAATATTTATATATCAGTTTCAACCATTAGCATTCAAAAGAAACAAATATCTCCTTATCACATAGTTCATATTCTATCAATAATCTCGTAGTCATTTTCTTGATTTGATATATTTCTACTATTTTATCCTTTTTCGAAGCTACAATGTTGTTTTTATGAATGGTTGAGATGGGTGGTGTAATTCTCCAGTTGTTCGGGAGAGTATGGAGAGATTGTTCGGGAGAGTATGGAGAGATTTTTCTTCACTTTTGAGCGTTTGTGCTAAAATGGTTAGCTTTATATGATATTCTTAGTGGGATTAGATGATATTTTTTCTGAGTCGTTAGATTGACGACTATGAAGTTTTTTCTAGTATGGTGGTTTGTGTCTCCAGGTTTTTGAATTGATTTTTTATGTTTGATTGTTTTGTTTGTCATAATTAATATGTTGAGTATGATCAATATTTCATCAAAACAACCTCTGATAGTTTTAGTCAGAAATTATCATTCCAATTCGAATACATATATGGTCGACATTCATGAGACTCCTATTGAGTCCGGGCATCAAATTCCAATTTTGGTCTGTGTGGTGTCTAGTACACTGCAAATACAATGTTTGTTTGCATTCGTGATAAAAAAAAAGAACTGCATTTAGAAATATTCGAGTTGTGTCAGTAGACCATATTTAGGTTATTGTTTTTGCTTTTGCAGTACTTGAGAGGGGTTATATCAACTTTGTTCCATTATTTTTAAAACTCATTTCCACCACTATTAGAGTTCATTGTAAGAAGATTATGCTCAATTATTGTTGCATACTTCAACATTTCCACTATGAAGGGTGTGATGAGGTGTGGTAAGAAAGGGATAATCAGTAATTTATTTTTAGCCCAACTCTTGTAACAACATAGCCCTCTAGTGATATTGTCCATTCTTGACCTAGACCTATACAACTTTAAAACGTGTCACAAGTTGGTAAACACAATGATGAACAAATCCAAATAATACTTGAAAAACCTATTCATCAAATTTATAAAAGTTGCAGGAGCATTCGTTTGTCCAAAAGACATAACAAGGATTCATAGTGATCATACCAAATACTGAAGGTTATCTTCACAATGTCACATTCTCTAGATTTAGGCTGGTGATAACAAGATCTGATGTAACTTCTCGAAACTATAAAGAACTGGAAAAGAGTTTAAAATCTGGAATAGACTTGTTTCTGGAAAGTATAAGGAAATCTGGAAAATTTAAGTAAGTTAAAAGTGCATTTTTTGTCAACTTCAAATGGTCATAACTCCTTACTCAGGACGAGTTAGGTGTAGTTATAGATATGGTTGGAAATCTCTTCGAAGGTCTTTCCAACACCGCCAGGTTTATGCGATATCGACTTCGTATGAGTGAATTACACCCTTTAGAAGTTGAGCTGTCGAATTAAGGAAATGTCCCAATCTGGAATTTTTAAAGGGTATGTTATTCTTTTCACTAGCCTATTTTTTTAAATTCATTTTTATGAGTTTAATAGGGGTGAAATCAGAACTTAGTTTTAGAAGTTGGGAATTTTCATTCTTGGGCTAAGGAGAAAGTAGAAGAAGAAAAAGGGAAAGATTCGCCAAGATCGTCGATATAATTAACTTGTGGGTTTCGTCAACGTTGATCCCTAAAAAGGTATTTTGGCCTATCTCAACGTTGGGTTCATTCACCCACGTGTCAAACATGTTTAATTTAATGTGATTTCATTCTAAAGGATTGAATTTTGAATATTTTTGAATGTGGTCTCTTGAATTGCTTTCGTTCTTAAACATGAGTTAAGATTTAGGAGTTCTTTGATGATCTAAGTGTTATCCTTGAATTCATAGGGTTAAATCCTTTTATATGTTATGTGGGTACCTGAAATCTAAGTGAATTTGAGAAAAGAAATGGAAAAAAAAGAATGATGTAAGTTCAGAAAATGAGTTAAGAAATTCGTCCGGTGTCACCTAGGTAGGGCCAAGTGTGGTGCTCCCCATCTGCGCTAGAGGGCCTGGGGCGGCTCGCCTGTAGTGTGCCAGAATGTGGCCTCTGAACTTGAGGCCTGGCATAGCGCGCCCAGGACGCGCCTAAATCATCATCTTTTGCCCAGTTTTTGTAATTAAATCCGATTAAGCCTTTCTAAGTGTTTTAACACTTTCTAATGATTCTAACAACTCTAAATGACTTCTAATCATATTGAAATTATCTAGAAACATGAATTACAACCTTGAAACCATAACCTCAAATTCAAGGAAAGCTTAGAATCAAGTCTAGAAAGTTCTTAGAGTCCTTATAAGAAGTCTCTTACAAATACTTTTGAACATTGTTTTAATACTTAAATATCAGGTTGAGTAAAGACTAAAGATATGAAGAAGAAGTTTATTTCAAGTTTCATAAGTCTTTCAAAAACGTTTTAAATGTCTTTTTAATACTTAAGTTTGACGTCAGTTCAGAGTAAAATGAAGTCTTTTATTCAAAGAAGTATAGGGGGAATAAGTATTACCAAATAAGTATAAAATGTTTTCACATTTAAAAAGAATGGAAACTGAGATTCCAAAGAGTCTTCGGACTAATTTTCAGAAAAGAGTAATAGGTGTCTACATGAAGCAAACATGTAAGACCCCCAAAATGAGTTCGGGTATCTAGAGACTAACATGTTTTTCTTAAGGTTATAAGGTACTAAAATGAATTATAATATGGTTTATATGTAGTGTGTGAAATATAATGTGATTTGGAAGTCAAGCGTCAAGGGACGACCAAGACGTTTAACGACTAGTCACCTATGTGTCTCATGTGTCCATGTGTGTATACATATTGTATAACATGAGCTTATGAAGTCTTAAAATGACTTTTAGTGATGTTTAATGGAAGTATATGGAGTTTCGTGAAGTTTGGAGGTCAAACATCCTAAAACGTCCAACACATTCAAAAGTTAGCCCTTAAGACACTCAAATGTGTCTTGATGGGACCTAGCCTGTTTGGACGAGTTACGTATATTTTTTTCGGGTGAAACTCATGTGGGAGGTCTAAAAATTTTTAAGGTTTGTATTTACGTTGGAAAAGTTCGAGTAAAACCTATAAAGGGCTCCGCAAAAGAGCCCACAAGAAGGACCCACGGCTGCGCAGTGTCAATTACAAACCAAACGACGGACAGTTGGTTGACCAACGGCCCGTTGGTGAGGACTCGTCGATGGACACTTATCCTGGGCAGTTATCAACCCAAAATCAGGCCAAGGTCCAACCAACGGAAGCCAAAGGACAGTCGGTCGATTGACCAACGGTCAGTCGATGGTGGCCTGCAACTGGTGCCACTGTTTTATTAAGGGGTGAATGGGAAATTCACCCCACGTCCTAACCTGACCCTAATAGTTTTAATTATATATTTTTGGGAGTATATAACGGATCAAAAACGTGATCAACCCCACTCCCAATACAATTCACCAAATTAGATTTTTCCCTCCAAAAATATTCTCTCTAGAACCTCCATTGAAGGTGAAGCGCAAGAACAGCTTGTAGATTGGATTCTCATGGGTTCTTCACCAAGTTTTAGAGGTTTTCAACTAGAAAAAGGTATGTTGATAATTTATCTCTAAGTAACCTTTCACTTGGAGAGTTTTTCTCAATGTTTTCAAAGAAAATTTCATGATCAATGTTCTTCTTCTTCAATCTATCCATGGGTTCTTTTTAAACACATGTTAAATGGTTAAATCATGAAGAATTGATGTTAATGTATTGGTTTGAACGTGATTTTAATCCAATTGCATGATGAACCCATGTTCCTTCCCTAAATTGATTCAGTCCTTGCATGGGCTTTGTGATCTTGACTTGTTACCGATTAAATTGTTATTATATTACGTTGAAGTGGTTATATCTACTATTATTTACGTGAATTGATGTTGAAGGATCCATGTGGATCAATGTATGAAGGTTTGAACATGCCTAGACTAGTTATCAATGTAATCACTGTAATATGGAACTTTTAAGGTATAAAAGTGGAAATTGATTATGTGATGGTTCTTGTAGCTACTGCCTTAGGCTAATATTTTGGTTCAATTATGAATATAAACATGGTATGATCAAATTAAATAAGTCTCGTTATTAAATGATCTTTGTGTTCTAAAGCTATTAAGTAATAACTTGTGATCACTGTAACGTTGGTGTTTAATTGTATAAAAGTGGATTTCGAGTATGTTAAAATGCTTAGCTCTACTGCCTATGATGTAATGTGATCATAATTGTATGTAAAGGATCTAATGTGGATCAATGCATGATAGTTGAATAGTATTAACTTATGTGGATTCATCTTCCGTAATTTCCTAGTATAAAGCATATAGTAAATTTGACTTTGTTGGAAATTGTAGTAGGATCTTGTTTAGTTTATGAGTTCTTTGTCTAATTCCATACATGTACATTATATAATGAATCTTGATTGATAAACAAGACTAGGGAAATTGATTGATGATCTATGCCTATCTATTCTCTAGAACAATGGTAATGTTTTGCACTAGTTGTATCATGATCTTGTAGCGACTTGTACATGGTTTTTCTATTTCTAAAGTACATTTATATACTTTCATATATATGAATTTTTGATAAACAAGGTGTATTTATCAATCATGATCAAAGGGTGAGAATTTGGTAAGAAGGCTTATCTCCTCTGCTTTTCTATATTAATGTAGTTGATGAAGCCTTGTATGTCATTGTGTGGTATGGTCCACGTATGGTGACGGTGTTTACTTTATTTTCAATCTATATGTGTTTTTACCATGTCCTTGAAGACAAATTGATAAGCATATGAGTGTGTGGTTATGATTAACAATATTGTGAAGATTATGCCTACTTTCCTATTCTAGTTGTGATTTAGGTTGCATGGCTATTGTATAATCATGTGTATATCTATGTTAGGGTAAAGTATAGGTGCTGTCATTGATGAGTTAAAATGGTTAATAATCCCTTACCTATGTACCCCTATGTGAATGCATTAATAGTACAAGTTAGGAGTCTTAAGTGTAATATGAAGTTGACTTGTCCTATGCTATTGTGTGTTGTGTAATTTATGCTTGATAGAGTATTATGGTCTAAGTGGTGGATGCCTCAACGTGTTTTTGACAGCCATTATGTGATCATGTTGACCAATGTACACACACACTCACTTTACATGCATGTTACAAGTAGTATAAGTCATGGTGTCTAAATGAACGGTAGTTCTCATACTCACTAGTGTCTACAACTATGCATACTAAGATGATGTCTATGAAAGTATGATATGTGTTTCCGTAACTAGGATGACTTGATAGGTGTACTAGTATGTGCAAGGGTATGGGACCTTGTCTATGCATTGCACATGTGTACCTTGATAGGATAGTTCCTAGGTTTGGTTTCTATGTACATGAAAATGAATGAATGGGCATGTCATGAATATGTCCTATATGCTATGATGTTAAGTATATGATTTGATGAAGTATGAATGTGCATAGTGTCTTGGAGTGTTGAGATGAAAGGATTGCTCATATAGGTACACATATAGACTTATGCATTGATATATGAACATTGTGATATTATGTGTTATGTGAAAGGTTTGCTCACATATGAATACACACACATGACTGATGATCTAGATAATAGAGGGGCCTTGAGAGGTGTGCCCAAGATTACTCTAAAACTAGATAGGTGCTTGAATATGCTATAAGCATATGAGGAATGAATATCCTAAGCCTATGTTTTATGAAAAATGTAATAAAGGTTTTTCAATAAAGGCAAATTAGCTTAGCACCGAGTGAACTTGACATTGAGAGGTGTTGACTTCCCTTGGAGGAAGATTCACCATTTGTTCCTTATAGAGTGTTGACTTCCCTTAGAGGAATACTCACATATGGATCCACATGAGGTGTGACTTCCCTTTGAGGAAGATTCACCCGTGTTTTCTCATGAGAGGAGGCCCCAATTGCCCAATGGCATGTAAAGGGATTATACCTATCTCTTAGTTCCATAAACTATGTTTGCCACGTAGGATCTAGCAAAGTGAATCCACTTAGGATGATAGGATGTATGTTAATGTTCTACCTTGGCTAGGTAGGAACACCTTCCATTGGTGTAAGGCTCTACGACACCAAATTCCATGTTTAGCACCCATGATCTTAGTGTCGGTTAAGGCTATAGTTTCCCTAAAGTAAAATTGAAAATGGAAGTAAATGAATAGTATCCTAACTAGGAGGACTTAAGGGAGGTTACTTAGTATAGGTGGAAGTAATGAACCCATCTAGACATTCCACAAGTAGCTCCATAATAAGTCCTAGGAAGGTGACCTAATGTGTATTTTTGTGCTTATGTCCATATGCATGACTTTGTAGTATTTGTCTACTTATTATGAAGATGTGCATGGTATGAATTTATAAGATGTGGTCCTATCCTTATATGCACTATGTTGGTCTACATGACTATATGATGAAGGTCTTTTATTAACATGAATGAAGTTGCCTCTACTTACTTGTTGATGTATGAATTGAATGTTAAAGTTTGTGGTCTCATGAAGGGTTTATTAAGCATGTGTGGAGTTATGGGGCTTCACATGTGCATTGCACTAGTAGACTAAGATTGGGGTCATGAACAAGGTCTTATAATAATGTATATGAAAAGAAGTAAAAATATTATAACTTGAAATAGCTTATTGTAATGTGCCTTAAAAATGCATTAAATTCTATATGTGATTTTCTATGATCTTTAGCCTTTGCATATGTCTATATGAAGTATGTGAATGATATAAATGTTATTGGATAAATGTTTTATGAAGCTTTACTCAAAAAGGCATGAAGTGTGGTTTCAAGAAAATGTCCCTTTTAAATGCATGTTTTTGCATGGTTGCCATACTTAGTGCATTCTTGTACTAATCTCATTCTTCTCTACTTTTTACACAGAGTGTATGCTATGGAAGCTTAAAAAGGATGTTTATGATTAAGGAGCTTGATAGATGATTTTAATCTCAAGGAAAGGGGTCCTTAAGTTCCAGGGCTTCCCTACTCATGTATTACTGTAAAATGTTTAAATATTGTATACTTGTGTTATAAGGGTCGTGTTCCTAATGTATTCTAATGTTGTTGAGTCAAGATGACAAAGAAACTTAGAGTCTAAATATGCATTATGACGTGTGTATATATATATATATATATATATATANATAAAGTTAAGTTTCTAGCATATGATGTGCTATGAAAAGTTCTAAAATTTTCCGCTAAATTTACTATGTCAATGCGATAAATGATAACTATGGGCTTGTATAAGACCTCCGAGAGGTCAAGTACGCCATGTTACTTCTAGAAGGTGCTCCCCGGATGTGACAAAGCAGGAAACTAAGATTTCCAACATAGCCTTTGAGCTAAGTTTTTGAACACTAATCTCAAATCACATAAGTAGTATGTTTTAATAACATAAGAGCCAGTTTATTTTTGGAGTAGTATTGAGCACCGAATTGGGGACGAGCATGAATTCAGATAACTCACATCTTCATAAAACCATGTAGCCACCATGAGTAGAGAATGGTCATGCTTTTTAGATAAACCCTTTTCACAATAAACTAGTGGATCTATTAGGGAGTTCACGTTTTATACCTTTGGCCGAGTATAGGATGCACTGGCAACGTTCGGTAGATCACTGTATCAGCACTATAGCTCTTATGTGATGGTTGTCGGTTAGACAAACTCCCACAGAAGTAAAATATATTTACATATATACATCTGTTTATTTGTATTTCTACATACATCTAAAAGTTAATTTTATCCTTGCATACATACAATGTTTACAACATGTTTTCAAACAGTTTTTCTTTATATTGCAGTTGCTTCTAGATTGCTTTATATGGAAATGAGTTAGTTATATTCAGTTGAGTTGCACCATGTGAGTTCTGCAGTTTCTTTCGGATTCTTTCTAACTATGTTGTTTAATATTCCAACTCGTACAATCGTACATTTAATGTACTGATGGCAGTTAGCCTGCATCGTATTATGATGTAGACGCAGGTAACAAGGATTGGCATCCGGCGCACCGTTGATCCAGTTGATCACTCCAGAGTCAGTTGGGTGAGCCTCCTTGCATTCTAGAGGACTCCTTTTATTATTATTTTTAGTATTTTCTTTATTAGGATTTTGTGGGTTCTGTCCCAACATCCTTCAAGGTTTTAGAAGGTTGCATAGATAGAGAGTCAGATGTTAGTCCTTTAGTATTTTCACTTCTTTCTATTTGTTAAGACTTGGGTCCACTTTTGTCCAATTGAATGTTTTAAACCTTTACATAATTATGGGTTAGTATGCTTTATCAATTCATTTGAGTTTTGATCATTATATTTATTGATTATTGTCTTCCTCTGAGTTAAGTAAGTCATACCAAGGGTTCGCTCGAGGCCAACAATGGTCTTCGAGTGCCGACCACCCCAGGATGTAGGCTCGGGGCATGACATCTGAGTTCAAGCTTTGAAATGAATTTAGCACCCTGAAGTTGATCGAATACTTATTCCTTATTGTGACCTTGTTCAACTGTCGATTGGTAATGGACATTCAGAGAAAATAATATTTCTTATGAACAAAGAGAACTAGAGTACTCATTCTAATGAAACTCTTATCCAAAAAGTCTCTTAATTGGTCTTTCAACTTCTTAAGCTCCGCTGGAGTCATCTTATAAGGAGAAAAGGAAATTTGTCGGGTATCTGGAAGAAGGTCAATTCTAAAAATGATTTCCCTTTCTGGAGGAACTCCGGACGGTCATTTGGAAACAGTTTCATAAACTCATTTAGAAAGTGACTCTACAGCAGGGGTTTTGGAATTGGTATCCTAAAGAAGTAGGTTGATCATGTTGACAACCATCTCTACCACTACTAATAAGCGAGGGGAAATCTCTAAACCTATGATGTATCTCACCACAACCTAGCATCCATCCATATTGACTAAACACATCCACTAATAGCTCCTACTACTCTTTTGGCAAGTGGGGAAAAGATGTCCACAAAAACCATCATTATGTGACTCAAGGTTGGGCACCTTATCTTTTTTTAACTTCAGCACTAGAGCACTAGCAATAATATGGATTTAGTCCTCAAAATCTCTGTCTGAATTAAGATGACCACCACCAACACATCTCTAATGAGAATAGTCACCACTGTCGAATTGAGCCCTCTTACACACCCTAGCACTCTTCTTAAGCTTCTCTTCTTCATTCTATTGAGTATAAGTCATCAACCTAGAAATATACATCTTTTTTTTGTCAACATAGTGGTTCTATATTCTTTCACAGCCATCTCTGAGACACTAGAAACAAACTTGTGTAAGATCTAAAGTCGAACACCATAGCATGAGCATTCATGGAGAGTTGAATCAATTCATAGTATATTCCTTCACACTCATATTTCTTTTTCTTGATTAAATGAACTCTTACACCTTTTCCTCTCTTATCTCAATAGGGAAGAATCGATCTAGGAAAGCACCTTGAACTTGTTCCATCCAATGGATCCATATCAATAGCCCTTTCTTCCTTCCATCACTTGATCCAAATTTGAAAAAACCCTTTCAACTAATAAGCAACGAAGTCCTCAACTAATAAGCATCTAAGTCCTCACTCTCAATCGAAGTGACACCTTTGATCTTTATAATTATTTGCATTTCCTCAATACATTCTTGTGGATCCTAAATCATCTTAGAACCATGGAATTATGGAGGATTAATCCGATTGAAATCCTAGACTCTAGTCGTTGGCATAACCACAAGTGGGTTTAAAAGAGCTACAACCTTATGGTTTGCTTCAGCAATCATATCTTGGGCCAACACTCGGAAAAAACCCTAAATTCCATATAAGTAACTTGCCCATCCAAGGGATAAATCAGAGCTTGTGGTTCTTCTTGTTCCTCATTCAATTTCCTTCTAACAAGAGCTCTTCTTGGAGGCATAGTTTTTATAAATCACGAACATAAGTTTGAAGGAAACCTTATGGAGTTCAACTCTATCATATAACTTAAGAGTTATGAAAGAAGAGAAGTTTATTAAACGTCTAGTAGCATCTCATTCATAAATGTAGTATGGTATCACACATATGAACAGTAAGCTAATCAACGCGTCTCTCAGACACCATAAGACACTTGAACCTAATTCTCTAATTACCAAGTTTTCAAAACCAAGACTACCTTCTAGACATGAAATGGTATTTAGAATTTTGAGGTAATCCAAGCTAACCATATGGCATAGAATGACACTATGAAAACATACATAACTTAAATATCATAATAAGAGAAATAAATTTCAAATCATGAACTCAACATAGTAAGAAAATCTGAATACAAAGACTCCTAAATGGAAGTACTAAGTTCTGAATAAGCCCCTATCATAAGTGAGTTCATAGGACAAGCCCTAGCTCACTTAAAACATCTGAAACTGAAATAAAGTTTGAAATTATCATAAAGAAAACATAAGTAGTACGTCTCCAAACCATTAGAACACACTAATACTTAGCAAAGATTATAAGAGTTCATACTACCACAAGCCTAATATGGAGTTTTAATACTTGTAACACCTTGAAATTCGATAAAGGTACGATGGGTTGAATGGGAAGGTCCATAAGCCTAATACCAACCATGGACCCTCTATGTTGGGTAAACGGTCCTCTTAGGCTATCGTTGTTCATTTAGAGGTAGTGGGTTAGTTGTTTAAGACAATCTTGATCATCTATAAAAATCCTGTACGAATGGCGGAAACTTATACGGTTCATTTAGGCTTACATATATGCTACCGTCACCTTTTTAAGTCAAATATATTTTAGTATTTCCCCATGTGTCTAATATCTAAGTTATTTTGTTTTAACCCCTATTATAAGCCTTATGTAATAGGTTTAGGTCCTAAACTACCCATTCTAAATCATTCTCCTAAATCCAAAATATCCCTCCAAGTTCATCCCCTAAATCCTCTCTAAAGCTAAGGAATAATAAGTTTGGGTTTCACTTCAAGATCTCCACTTCACCCTATTTATTGGGACTTGATCACCAAGGTTGGCTAGCATTTACAAATGGAATCATTTCCTCCATAAGTTTACCCAAAGATCTTCCAATTTTACAAGTTTCATTCTCGATTCAAAATTAGGGTTCTATCTTATGGGTTCTTTTCAATTATTGTTCAAGTGATTATTTTCTATCTTTTAATGCATGAATTGAAGTATTTACATGATTTTGAGTTGAATTATATGAACTCATGCATGATCCATGATTTTAGACTATGAACACATAATTAAGCTTTGTACTCAGAAATATAACTTTTATAAAGATATGTGTACTTCTATGAAATTGATGTAAAACATTTGATGATGTTTTGAGATAAAAATATCAATGTTGTTGTGAATGGATTTTCTCACATACTACTAAGATTATGATTGTGAAATTTTCTCACATAAGGATTCATAAGGTTAAAAGGTTTTCTCAGTTAGGTTGAATCAATTTTTAGGAGTTATTTAAATAACTTTAGCTTGGATTGGTTGCTTAATTGGACTTTATGTAACACCCCAGAAATTTTTTGAACTAAGACTCGAACCATCCTTCGTACTAAGTAAGTTTTTTGCTAAGGAATTTAAATTTCTTTATTATTATGTTCAAGTAACTATATGTATCACCTTGAGTTCTAAAAGGAACTAAATTGAAAATGACAAAAATCTGAAATTTGGATAGTTAAGATGAGTATGAGTTTTGTATCGAATTCAAACGACAATAACTTCTAGCACAGGATGAGTTAGGTGTGCTACAAGATAACATAGAAAAGATCTATGAATTATCTTTCCAACACCGCAAGGTTTGCTAATTTTGAGTTCGGAAGAGTGATATATGACCTTTTGAAGTTAGGTTGTCCAGTTTAGGAAAGTTAGTCGAAAATAGTGAGGGGTATTTTTTGGTCCTTTCCTTACCTAATAAGATTTAATTCATTTTTCGTACTATTTTATGGGTCTAATACTTTTAGGTTCAGTTTTATAATCCTAATAAACACCTGGGGTTTTAGTTGAGAGTTCACGAAGAGAAAAGAAGAGAAATGAAAAGAAAAGATGAAAGGATGAAGGCGTTCATCGACATTCTTGAGTTTATTTGCGGATTTTTGCCATGGTTTTAATCCCTAAGAGGTATTTAATTTTTCATAGTGTTGGTTTAGTTCACCCACACGCCAATCATGTTATTTTTCAGCAAAATTTCATTCTTAAAGTTTAAATATTAGAGTTCTTGATGAGTTCTTGATAGGTGTTCTTGAGGTTCATTCTAAATCTTGTTGTGTTGGGTTTTTGATGAATTCTTGAGATTAAATTAAGTAGTTTTAGTGTTGTTTTCAGTATATTATAGTTGAATTAAGTTAAGTAATCAAATCCAAGTCATTGGAGAAGAAACCGTTTGATTTTAGGCGAGTTAGGGTGAGAAAATAAGCAAGGACGTTAGGCAGATTTTCTAGGTTGGGGTCTGGCGCGGCGCGCCTGCCAGAGCTCCCTAAACCCTTCTCTGTACTTCAGTGACTGGCTCCCCGCCCCACCCATAACCCCAGGGTCTTCTGTCCCATCCAGTTTGCCTCCGGTTGCTCCATTTAAGTTCGTTTAAATTTCACCTTCACTTCTTTTCGATTCTAACTAATATAATCTACTTCTAAACACCTAAAATCATTCCTAACATGATCATAACCTTGAATTAACAATTCAAATTCAAGGTAGAATTGAGAATTAAGTTTTGAGAATTTTTTCGAGCATACTAAGAATGTCCCTTTGAGTCCTTTTGAGGAGTCTTCCACAACTTCTAATAATTTGTTTCAAGACTCAAGTAAGTTAGCATGAGGATGAAAATAATTCATTCATGAGTCTACCTTGTCATCATGAGATCTTCCATGTTATGAAGCGAAACTCTTGAATTCACAATTCACATTTAAGAGAGAAATAAGAGAAGAGTTCAAGAAAGCCTTTAAGTTCAATTGTGAATTCTTTGAGATCCATCATTGATTTGAACTAAGTTTTGAGGAAGTAAATAAGAGAACGAGAGAGTTCATATACATGAGTTTCATCTAGTTACTTAGACCTTCAAGTCGAGTTGTTCATGCCCATAACTTCCGCACGAGTTCCATAAATTGAGTATCATTGAGAGGAGTAGTATCTCCAAGTTCTAAGTCTTGAGTATTGAGTTCCTTATTACTTTTGAGATTATATTCTAATCATGGGACTATTATATGATACCGATGAAGTCCTTGAGTTGAATAAGTCAAACAATCTTGCGTTAAGAAGTACTTATTTGTTCTCGAGTTGAGTAGTTCATGCTCATAATTACGCATGAACCCTCCAAGTTGAAAATCATGAAATCATCCATAAACATGAGATCATGAACCTTGAACCCATACTTCAATTCAACAAAAGTTAAGGGTCAAGTCTAGAAGTTAAGAGCAAGTCAAAGTAAAGTTTATAAAGTTTTCTAAAGTCTTTCACAAATGTTTTCACTTTGTTTTAAAGACTTGAAGTTCAAGTCAAGTAAAGAATAAAAAATTTAGTCATTTCTAAAAAGATATAGGGGAACTAAGTATTCCCTATGAAGTTTATATGTTTTTACATTTGAGTAAAGGAGAAACAGATTTCCCAAAAGAGTATTAAATAATAAAGGGAAACATTAATTCCAAGAGAGCTTTTTTAAAAGATAAAAAGGGTTCAGCAAATTATCTCAACCCAGAGAAAGAAGTTATTTTAAAAGCATGAGCTAAAGTATATTTTGGGAGTAGTATTGAGCACCGTCATGGGGATGAGAGTTCATATTAACTCAAGTCTCCATATAAACCATGTATCCATCATGGGTATTAATGGGTCATACTTTTTAGATGATCACGTGAGTTTAGCAGTGGATCCACTAGGTTGAGGATGTTCTATACGACGACAAAGTATAGGACAGTTCTGGCAATATGGGCGAGACGTTGTATCATCACTTAGGCTCATAGTGGTGGTTATTGGTTAAAGAAACTCCCACAGTATTAGTTACATGATTCCTCAAGGGGTTCTGCTTAGAATGAATGGAGGTATGAGATTTCGTTCATGCATTACACAAGTATACTTTGAGATTTAACATGATATCTCTTTGATGATATTATTGTCTTGAGTTAACATCATGTTTTTGAACAGCTTTTATTTATATTACACTTGTTTTAAACTGTTTAATATTGAAATGGGTGTAGTTAAGTATCATGAGTTGAGTATTTCGAGTTGAGTACCTTAAGTTGAGTATCTTGAGTTGAGTATCTTTGAAGTTGAGTATTTAATCTTTGAGTTGAAATTCCAATCTTTGAGCTGAGTATCTTATTCTTGATTTAAGTTGAGTTGAAAAGAGGTAAGTATGTTTTCCTTAATATCAAGTTCAAACCTATGTTTTATGCTTTAGATTTCCCCTTACATGCTCGTACATTTCACATACTGAGCCAATTGGCCTGCATCTTCTCATGATGCAAACACAGGTATTCAGGATCATCAACAGGAACTTCTTTGATACATCTGAGAGTTCGAGTTAGCTATGGTGAGCCTCGTTTAATCCGGAGGATTGTATTTACTTTTCAGTTTAGTCAGGATGTCGTGGGTCTTGTTCCGACTTCCATCTTTATCAGTTAGTGGCTTCATAGAAGTCAGTTTAGTTAAGAAGTCTGTATTTCTCATTTATTTTATTAAATATTTTAAAGACTAAAGTTTTTAAATTTATGGCTAGTTGAATATACTAATTTGATTATTCAAACTTTTCATGTGAGTTAAAAAATTGTAATTGAGTTTCATAATTTAAATCTGTTTTAAGATTTTGCATGCTTAAGTTAGTCTTCGATTTGTAGTCAGCCAGGATGAGGGTTCGCTTGAAGACCAGTAATGATTCTTGAGTGTCGGCCACGTCCAGGGTGTAGACTCGCATCGTGACACTTTCGATTGATGATAACATGACTATGATTAATGACTATTCTATGGAATTTTACTTAGCACCAAGCGATCTTTGGGATGGGGGTTTATGTTTAGCATCTGTGGACCTTGTGTAGAGATCCTTAAGTCCCTGAACTATGTGCCACCATAGGATTTTGTTTGTGATAGACATTAGCTAGTGGATGCACTTTAGCTCAGATTCATAGTTTTTACCTTGGCAAGTAACACATCTTTTTTTGGTGTGGGATAGACATGGATTCCATGTTTTAGCTCAAATGGTCTATGTCGGTTAATGATAAACTTCTCACAATAATGAACTACGGTAACTTTTAAAGTATCTCACAAAGTGTTTTAAAGTTGTTAAGCTTGCATTGACAATGATTATTACTTTTTTTTTAGCATTTTATCTTATGATTTTTCTTGGGTATTGCATGTCATGTAAATTTTTTTTAGCATGATTTCCTAACTTTTATGCATTATTGTCTTTATTACACTTCATGTAGTAATGCATACTTGTATCTACATTATTTCACTAACGTAAGGTTTGACATTCGTAACTATCATACTCGTGGCTAGTTGATCTCTCTTGGAACATGAAGAGTAGTGAATCCTCATGATCCAAGGAGCGGGATACTTTTCCATCTTTTCTTTTATTTCAGTTTTTAGACATTGTATATGGTGTATGGATTACGTCCCAACCACTTCTTACGAGTTAGTACATGGCTTGTTGAGACTATGTTAGACTTCTACTTTTGTCAAACTCTTTTATGATATAAGATTGTTTCTTTGAAATATTTATTTCTACCATCTTGTATGATGTATGCTAAGTTGCTTGTGTAGGACTTTTCGGGGTTCTATACGTCTTGTTATGCCTAGAGTATACTTTGAGTCATGACAATACCTATATTGTAAGACAATATATGTACAACAATATATGCGGTCAGTACTCAAAATATAATGAATATAGGGAAGATGAATTACATGACATAATAACATGACGAGTCTAAAAACATATAATGCAATTACCAAGTAAACATAACATGATGCTGAGAATTTTATTCTGAAAATATAGTACAAGGTCAATGCAATATTATGAAGATTATAATTATAACATATGTAAGTGATAATTTTAACCAACATAAACCATGTAAGTTAAAACATGGAGTTCAGTGTATTGCTCCCACACTAAAAGAGAGTGTTCTACTTGCCGAGGTAAGGACCATAATCATGATCTTTGATAGATCCACTAGTCAATTAAGATCAAGTCCTATGAGGGCACATAGTTATCGAATAAGGGGATTGCTACTAAAGGTAACATGCCTCTACTAATGCATGGGCTTTATCCCAATATCCACTTGGTGTTAAGGAACTTCCAACGAAAATATGCATAATCATACTCATACTCATGTTCATATTAATATTCATTGAAACAGTAAGAATCTGATAATACTGAATCATTCTGGTAAATTTGATAATATTAAAAATAGCTCCTTGAAATCAGCATTTCATAGCATAATCATTGAGACACTTATCTGAAGCATCTAAATCATGATATTCATACATAATGCATGCATCTTAAGATAGTTTAAATCGTAATATCATAAAATACTTAGATAGCATGATTCATGAAAATATCACTGAAAATATTAAATTATGATTAAATCATGCATAATTATAAGATCAATTATGAGAAATAAACTTAAATTCAATAGACCCCATAAGGAAATCATGAAATCCTAAAATTTGGGTAGAATCATAAATAAGAAATTGCAGTTTTTTGGGACTCAATGGGTGAATGACGAAATTTCCACATGCCTGGATATAAACCCTAGGTGAAATCTTCAGTGGAGACTTTAAATCCTTGGAATCATAGATAGCTTGAAGGAGAAGACTGGGAGGGATTTTGGAAATTGAGACAATGAGAATGAGGGAGGGAGGGAGGGAGGTTATGGGTCTTAGGAATCAGTTATACTATTCGAAAGAGGCTTAAAACCATGTCTTATAGGTATTAAAAGAATAGGAAAATATCTATCTACTCCTAACTAAAATCTGTCGAACAGCTTCTACAGGTTCCTTCCACAGTTCATAAAAGTGTACATGGCCCGTCAATGACCTTATGAGATGCGAGATGAAATTCGAATTTTTGAAGTTTAATTCCATGGACCGTGAACTATTCCATGATCTGTCTACCCTCTCATCCTATCAAAGCCAATACTTCCAACTTTTCATCCTTCATTCCATGACAAGGTCTATGTCTTTTGAACCTTTACACATGTCATGCAACCTTCCTTATAACCACCCTAATTCCAATTACTTAAAGCTTTAGTGATATATGGCCTATGGAACCATCCATGGTCAATAGAACCCTCCATGGCTCGTGTAACCCCGAGCCATTTGTCCTATCAACCTTCATTTTTCAATTCTCTGATGGCTGATCAATAGACTAGTCTACAGTCTGTGAATCCTTGTACAGACCGTTTAAGTGTTTCTGGTCCCTGACTTGGGACTTACCAAATCTTGAGTTACCTTCCACAGACCGTGAAAGCCTATATGGTTCCATGAACACCTCTCATGAAGGAAAAGTTGCAAACTTTAGCAACATCTTTTGCATTTTCCCACTTCAATTGACTTTTGCATTTCTGAGATGTTACAACAGTTGATGGTGTTTGAGGCTGAGCTTTTTGGCGTCTGGATTTGAATTATCTTCTTCTATATATTTTGATTAATCTTTTTTATTCTGAGTAATTCCATTTACTTATATTTTTGTTGTCAAGTACTCCATCTTAATTTGTAGTAATTTTGTAGTGATGCCTACCAAGTCTTGGGATGGATCTCTTGTAACTGGTTTCCTCCTTCATTGTATATATATATATAAATATATATATGTGCCTAGTTATTTCCACTACTATTTGATTTACTTTTATTATACCTCCTTAAAGTTGGTTCTTCCACTCCCTAAGTCTGTAACTCTCATCCTTGGCTAAGTGTTGACTTATCTAATGGTGATTTGTTGTAGGTGTCTAATGACACATAGTTTTAGGTTGAAAGTATGATGCCGACATTCACCCTTCGAACAAATATAGTGAGGTTGTCCATGGGGAGATTGGCATAGAACTTCGTTACCCAATACCTTTTGTTAGTGCATGACTCCTACACTAGTGGTTCCCATATCATCGTAATGTTTTTGATATCACTCTAGATCGTATATTGCATAGTTGTATATATTTAGATCTATAAGAGGGCATAGAATGGTTGCGCTTACTCTTCCACCTCATCCATAATAAGGCTCCCCTCATGTATAAATATTTTTACCTTCTACTCGAGGTAGTGCATCTTGTGTTGATCAGCCATGTTCTCCATAGGGATATTGTCAGTCTTTTCTTCAATTTCGAAAACATTATCTAAAATGTGAGGGAGAAGTCGTTAGATGATGTGGTCTAGCGTTGATAATAAGAAGTAAGTGTAAAAAATGAAAACCTAGAAAAATCCTTCAAAAATTTAATTTCTTTTTGAACTTCCCATGGGTTACTGCCTAAAT
Organism: Solanum pennellii; assembly: GCF_001406875.1. Classification (NCBI taxonomy): domain Eukaryota; kingdom Viridiplantae; phylum Streptophyta; class Magnoliopsida; order Solanales; family Solanaceae; genus Solanum; species Solanum pennellii. The sequence goes on from NC_028644.1 coordinate 54,534,199, forward strand.
GTTAGTGAAGAAACATTTATCACCATCTTCTCCATTGGAGCATGTGATCGGGAATTTCGACACAATTTTGTTGTTGAAATTCCTCACAGATCGAACCCATTTCGAGCATGTAAGACTCTTCACCAGTGTTTTTATAATGATTTAACACATGTCCATGGTTCACTGTTGTGAGTATAAAAGTGAACTTGGGAATTTAATAGAGTCAGTTGTATATGTATTTCTCGTAATTTTCATTATGAAATAATGTTGTACTTAATAGGCATATTGTGTGGAATTAAGGGTTGTTTAGTAGTAATGATGTGTTACTTGGGTGAACCCAAAGGAGAGTTGCGCAATTAGTGAATCTTAATGTGTCAGCTGCAACTATTTTAGTTGGGGGTTTTAATGGGAAATTATTAAATAAACCATATTACTGAATGTATTTGCACTCAATAATTTAAGAGTTGAGGTTCTTAGATATACAAAGATAATTTATCATCAACTCATCATGTTGATGAGTTCATTGTGCAACAGTGATGAATTGATTAGTCTCCTAAAGCCTCCCATCCCAATTAAGAGAACATCACCCCTAGTCTTTGCTGGCACTTGGGTGTTGAATTAATTTGTTCATTTATCATTGGTTGCCCCAAATACATGTTAATTATCTTTTTTCATAATCTTAACTTCTTTTACTAAGCAAGTAATAGTACATACTAGTTCTTGATGTTTGCTACCATTAAAAAATATACTGATAAAAGAATCTTAATACACAGTGATCACCCCTTTCATGAGAAGAATTTATTAATATAAAGAATCCATTATCCTTGTTCCTACTCTAAGTTCCATAGCCCTTGTTATGAATTTTGTTGCTCATAACTAGATACGAATAATATTAAAAGTAATATAAACAACTAAAGAACATAAAGTTGCAAGAAAGTAAACTAAATCATTGATCAACTCAACTCTTGCAAGAGTACCTTGTTCGTTCAACGATAATCTTCTATAAAAAGCAATAATTAAATTAAACCTAAAAACTAAAGTAGCTTGTATCAAAGAATTGATGTAAACTCTATTATAATCATAGTCCCTAACTTCTAATGATAATGTGTAATCCTAATAAATGTCTTTCTCATGAACTATACATAGTAGAAGAGTCAAAATCTAAATCATTGTTAGGCTTTGCTTTCACTTGGTCAACTGTAGATTTATAACATAGGGGGTGCGGTGGGAGACATATTGGGGAGAAGGGGGTCCTATCACTGGTCTGCATGCCTAGATGCAACTAATGTAGTCATAATTCACCAATTCTTACTATCAAGTGTCTTCACCATTAAAGAAATCCCCTTCTCACTCATCATACAGGTATATGACCAATTGGGGTCATGAGAAAATCAAACACACTCACTCCCACAAGAAAATTTAGCACATGACAAACCATAAGCATTCCATTATTCTATTACCCAATAAGTCAAAGTATTAAACTGTGAGATTTCTTTTATTTTTTATTTTTGGCAAGAACCCTACCACATCCATCATTGTTAGAATTAATGCATTAATACCTTGATGTATAGTATTTCAATATTGTATCTTAGTTTTTCAAGAAGTCTTCAGAATTTTATAATACATGTATCTAGTTAATTGTCCAAGACTTTTTATTTTTAATTTTGAATAGTATAAATAGTGATGTAGTTAATGATTGTAAACATCTCAAGTGGTCTTAAGTAGCCTATATAAAACTTGAACAATCTCTAAAAGATAGTATTCTCCTTCTATATTTCCTACAAATTGGTATCAAGATCAGATTTTCATTCTTAATCTGGGGTTAGGTGAAGAAAAAAAATATGGCATCCAAAACAAATTAAGGTGTTGATTCTTCAGTTGTTCTTACTCCATTTTTTATGGAATCGATTTAATAGTGGAAAATAAGAATGAGAACACATCTAAAAGCTGAAGGTTTGTGGATTATTGTTGTAAATGGTTATTAAGAGCCAGAAAACAATGGTGAACTTTCAGTAGCAGAGATGAAAAATCTTGAGGCTAAGTACCGTCAAGATGCAAAAGCCTTGAGCAAAATTCAAATGGGAGTCTCAAGAGCGTATTTTGCAAAAACTGCTACTTGTGAGACTGCAAGCCAAGCTTGGGAGTCTTCAAAAATCGAAGTGTATGTTGACGAAAAGGTACGCATTACAAATCTTCAAACTCTTAGAAAAGAGTTTCAAAATTTGAAGATGATAGAATCTGAAAAAATAGATGAATACTGCACAAGAGTCATGAATATTGTTAATGAAATGAGAAATCATGGTGATACAACATATGACAAGTAAGTTGTGGAAAAATTCTAATTAGTGTCACAGAAAAGTATGAGTACATTGTTGATATCACTGAGAAGACGAAAAATCTTTCCAGTCGGTTCATTTTCTGTACACTAGAAACGAAGGTTTTTTCGTAAAGATAAACCCAAAGAGACGATTTTCCAGTCTAGAACAAGTAAGAATTCTCAAAATTTCTCAAAAGATCAACAAAAAAGAATTACAATCCAAAAAAATGCAGGATCATGATGATTTTTCTAAAAAGGTTGAAGAAAAATGTGAGAAAATTACTAGTTTTTTTTTTTTGTAAAATTTGCAAAAGGACTAATCACAATGCAGAAAAAAATTGACATAAAGGCAAGTCCTGACGTAACTTTTGCAACAAAAGTCTGCCACATTGAGAATGATTGTTGGTACAAGCAATAGGAGCAAACATATTTCTCTAAAGATCAGGAGGAAAAAATAGACGAAAATCTTTTATTTGCTTCTCAATGTGATCTTTCAGCAAAAAGTAATGAATGATATACTGATAATGGTTGTAGCAATCACATGACTAGAGATGGAAAAGCTTTTCTCTCAATTAATAGTAGCATCGCTACTAAAGTGAGAATGGGAAATGGGGACTTAGTTGATGCAAAAGGTAAAAGTACCATTTCAATCAACATAAAAGGGAACGGTAAACAAATTCGTGATGTGTTTTATGTTCCTAAATTGGAATAAAATTTGCTTAGTGTTGGTCAATTCATGGAAAATGGTTATTCTCTTGTGTTTAGAGATAATTATTGCAAGATTTATGATTAAATTAAGTCAAATCAAGTCATTGTTGAAGTAGAGATAATAAAAAGAAAATTTCCTTTACAATGCATTCAAAAATGAAATTGTAGATAATTGATGGCTTTGGCACGAAAAATTTTGTTACTTGAATTTTTATGGTTTGAAGTTTATCAAGCAAAAAGACATGGTGTCAAACCTTTTTAGATACATACTAAGATTAAGGTAGATAATACTACTATAATATCTTTAGATGTATCAAATTAAGAAGAGGACAAGGAAAAAGAAGATGTCCCTCAATGAGGAGAAATCTCATACTCAGATGATGAAGAACCACTTTCAAGAGGTACAAAAATGTTGAGTGACGTTTATCAAAGATACAACTTTGTTGGTGTAAAGAAAGAAAATTATGAGTAGGCAATAAGCATGACGTTTGGAAGAAAGACTTGGCAGAAAAAATTAGAAAGATTGAGAAAAATAATACTTGGGATTGTGTGAGTATACCCAAAGAAAGAAGTTGTAAGTCTAAAGTGGATTTGCAAAACCAAACTCCATCAAAAAGGAGATATTCAAAAATACAAGAGAAAGACAAAATTCAGTTACAATTATTGCCAAACAGGAGAACAACTTGTTGATATCTTCACCACAACACTTCCAAGTGAAAAGTTTTGTCATCTTCGAGAAGACATTGAAATTTTCAAGCAAATGCATTAAGGGGAGTGTTGGAATTAATGCATTCACACCTTGATGTTTAGTATATCAATATTGTCTCTTAGTTTCTCAAGAAGTGTTTTAGAATTTTGTAATACATATATCTAGTTAATTGTGCAAGATTTTTTTATTTCTATTTTGAGTAGTATAAATAGTGATGTAATTGATAGTTGTAATCATTTCAAGTAAACTTAAGTAGCCTAAATAAAACTTGAACATTCTCCACAAAATATCCTACATTCACTACATATAAAATAACAAATACATAAGTTGGAGGGGTGCATCAAACCTAACCTCCTTTTACATCATAGAATACAAAAAATATCTTAATAGAGTTTATGATCAGAAAAGGATCTTAAGTCATTAATCTCCCATGTGATGCATCCAAATAAAACACCTACAATGTAACACACAGAAGAAACAAGCGAGGAAATGAATTCTGGAGGGTCATAGTGCCAGAAGAGTAAATGATCGGCTCTTATATAGTAGTAGCATACTTAGCAAGAGCATCTACAACTTCATTTCCTATCCTATAACAATGCTTTACTATTATGTTTCTTTTAGCAATCTTATTCTTGATGTCTTCAATGAGGTTGTGGATCCTCCAAGGTGGTTTACAACTCCCATTAATCATTTAAACCACTACTTGAGAATCCATATCTACCTCCAAAGCTTCAAATTGTTGATCAAGACACCAAGAAATACCAATTAAAGCTTTTTGAGCCTCACTATAATTGCTAGTGTAGCATTGAGTAGGGTATGATAAAGCTATGATCATGTCCCCTATTCTATTTCTAACAATTCCTCCCGCTCCAACTTTGTTTTGGTTTCTCATGTAACTCACATTGGTACAGTGTCAGTGTTGAGCTTCCAATTATTTCCATTAAGATTGTTCCTCAGTATATAATCCTGCTTGTGATTACTGCTTTAAAGTTTTCCGCCATAAGATATACTTTGCTCCAATTCCAGGTGTAATCTACGAATTTGAACTTCTTTCCAATAGTTGTTTTAACCTGAAAAAGAATTTGAAAGCATATATTAGAAGCAGTAACTTTTTTCTTTTCATATCTCTGATTTCGCAACATGCCATAATAGGAGTGATGAGAAAAATATATTTGTGGAGGTTGATTTTTTTTGGGTGGTCTTGGGCCTTCTCAACCCAAAAGCTAGCTCAAAGGTTGAGGCTTTCCCTCACACTTATAAATTGACCACCAGCCCCTTCCACTTCCAATGTGGGATAACCCAACAATCTCCCCCTTCACACATCGGGCCTTGGGCTGGAGAGAACGACAACTCAGTTTCTCCTGGTGGGCTGAGACTTGTTGACAACCTGGGCTCTGATACCAATGTTGGGTGGTCTTGGGCCTTCTCAACCCAAAAGCTAGCTCAAAGGTTGAGGCTTTCCCTCACACTTATAAATTGACCACCAGCCCCTTCCACTTCCGATGTGGGATAACCCAACAATTTTTGGATCGATTTTTCCTCCACCATTGCCACACGTACAATTGAGTTGAACGTGTTTGCTGTGATAAAGCTATTTGGAAATTAAGTATAATGGTTATTTCTCTTGTTCAAGATTTCCATTGATATGGGATATTGAATAGGTGCTAAACTTAACATAATCAGGTTTGGGATTTGGATTAATTATGTGAAAATAGAGAATTTACCTGAGTCCAGTTATCTACCACCAGAACATACTATTACCTGAGTTTATCTCTCACAGAATCTTTAGTAGCAATTATCTTAGAGTTTGGATTACTCCTTTGGCAATACTTGGCTTATGAAAAAAGACAAGGTTTTTTCCACCACCTTTTAGCTGACAAATATCTATTGAGCTTCTAAATCTAAAACACATGTTTTTCCATGATAGCTATTTTTTCCATCTCTCTGTCCACAAAAAAAATTACAACTAGAATTCTATGACCATTTCAATAAATGCCCAGAGGTGAGAAAACCCCAAGACAATTCATCATTAGCCTTAGACATATCTAGTTTAATCATAACATTACAACTAGAATTATTAGACCCTATATTGTGGATAATTTCTTGGGTAACAAGAATATTCTCAGTGATTTGCCTACCTTTAACGAAAACAGATTGGTTCTCAGAGATAATTTTTGGCAAAATCTTATTAATCCTTAGAGCAATGATTTTAGACAAAATCTTATTTGAGAAATTTCTTAAACTTATAGGTCTAAGTTTTGAGAAGCAATCAGGAGAAATACCTTTAGGGATTAGAGCTAAACACGCATGTGTATAAAACTAAGTTTGTTAAGAGATTACCTCCTTCTTGATGATGTCCCAAGTGAATTGAAAGAAATGACCATTGAGTCCATCCAGTCCTGCACAACTATTGGGATCCATGGATTCTATTGCAATATAAATTTCATTTAAGTCTAGCTTTTTGGCTGAGAATGGAGTCTTGCATTTTCAACCATGCATCTAGTGTATTCTACTTGAGTCTTGTGAAGATTATGTCTATCATTTTCTGAATCGGAAACTGAGTATTATACTTCATAGGCAGCTAATTGAGTTTCATTTACTGAGCTCTTTTGCCAAGGCTTTGGGGTTTTGTGTAAGATCCACATTGAGTTGACATGACCTCTGTTTCCATACATTTCTGACTATGGAAAGGAAATCTTCTTCATCAGTCCAAAAGTTAAGAAATTTAAAATATCTAACCGCCCGCTGATCATCAGAAGAATTATAAATCAATAGTAAATTATGATCAGAGCATTTCTTTGCCAAATATTTTACTTTAATATTGTCCATTCTTCATTGTAAAGAAATCTGCCAAGCCTCATATCATATGTATCCTGGCTGCTACTCCTCTCCCATTACAGCAAGTGTATATATTACTTACAAAACCAGGGTCATGTTGGGTTTTATTTGCCCCGATTTCTTACCATAAATAGTTTTCCTTTTAGGAAAAGGTTTTGAATTGACTAATCCTTTTCTTGTAGGAAAAGGTTTAGGACTCTATAAATAGAGGCATGTTCCTTCTAACTTAATTAACATTCACAATGTAGTCTTAAGGGCTTTGAGAGTTTTGATTAGGGGGAGAAATTGTGGGTCACAAGTTCGATACGTTATCACTTGTGTGAACCTCCCATGTATTCTGAGTGATTTGGTTGAGGTTGTTTCTCTCTGTATTTTGTACTCTCATATTTATTGTTAGTGGCTTTGGTTTGAATTGAGCTAAGGTTTTGTTTCTCTTGAACACTATTCATCTTGCTTGTTTGAACATCAAAAGATGCAATCTAATTTTCTGTAACTGCTGGATTTCTTGCCTCTCTATATTGTTGCAATCTGAACTTCTTACCTCTTCTATATAACTGCCAATATCTTATTTGTGTAGGGAAATGGAGGTGATCAAATTTGAAGTGGATGATGAAGAGTTTTTGAACTATTGTAAAAGTTTAAATACATATTTGATTTATTGTGTACACATTTAGAATATTGATGTATAAGTATGGGTATGTACACAACACATACTATCTTTTGGTTGTACATGAAATATTTCTCGAAGTTTATTTGAAATATATAGCTTCAATTTAATGATTAATTAGTTCATTTTGTGTTTTAGGTCACTTGTATGTATGTAAATATATTATATATATTTGTGCTACATGTAGGCTTATAAATGTTGAAGTTACACTTTGTAAGTGTTGCTCTAGGTAGATAAAAAGTTACACTTTGAAAGTGTTGCAATAGATGACCAATAAAAGGCAACACTTTTT
>NC_028644.1:54543372-54641889 GCF_001406875.1 Solanum pennellii
TTATTACCTCGTACCAATCAATACTAGCCTATTAGATAGTATACACTAAATCTATGTTGATAATTCTTTTCCTATTATCTACCTCCTTGGTCCGACAAGTAGCATTAAGACGAGTTCTAACGTTGGCCACCTGTTAAAAAGACTTCTAAATGAAAGAATTATCAATACATGCAAGACACTATTCTAGAATTGTTATTTTAGTTAGGTTTTACCTCATTTTTAGCCTATGGTTCCCACAACCCTAGTTATGGAGTTTAGTTACCCATAGTCATAATCACAATGTTCAAATATATGGTATCAGAATTCATGTACTTACTTCAATGAGAAAGAGTAAAATCCGAAAGTTCGCTTGATTAATCAACAAAAATCACCAACAATCAATTACAAATAATCAAGAGTCTAACAATAATCAAGGGCCTAACCAATTAATCCAGAGTCTAACCTCAAAAACGAGGTTTTTCGAACTATTTATAAAAAATAATAACCTAATTACATAAGGACTCTATTTGCTGGAACTCTGTCAAAACGCGGCTGGGTCGACGGACCTAGCGACGGGACGTCGTGGTCACGACGGGCCGTCATGGACTCCGTCGTCCCATACTATGCAAATTTCTTCTGCTGCTCTCTTCATTACCCTCGACGGCAGGTATGACGGATCGTTACGAGCACAACGGTCCGTCAATGGTCTCCGTTCCAAAACACTTGAACTCTTGGAATATGGGTACTGGGGCTACTTCTCTGATCTTCATGACGAACCTGCAGGACGGACCGTCATGGCTACGACGGTCCGTCACGCTGTCCGTAACCCCACACTTGGTCAGACTTCTCCATCTTCCTTCAGCAGCTGCACTACGCTGCCACCTACGGACCGTCACGAGCATGACGGACCGTCACAAGCTCCGTAAGTGGTCTCTTCTGCATTTCTTCGCTCAAAAACCTCCGCATTCATCTTTGGACAGATTTCCTGCAAATATGGAGAAACTTATATAAAAATTAGCACAAAAAGGCTTTTGGACACACTAAACTTCAGGAAAAAGTATTAATAATACCGTGAAACCACGGTATATCAATACACTAGATTCTTTGCTAGTGCTTGTGCGAATTTATTATCAACAAAAATCATTGTGGCTTCAATTTGTGGCAAATTGAGTTCCTTTAATAACCGTCTCAACCAAATAGCATGACACGTACATGATGTTGCTGCCACATATTCAGCTTCACAAGTCGAGAGAGTAACAATTGATTGTTTCTTTGAATTCCAATAAATAACACAATCACCCAAGAAAAACACAAAACCTGATGTGCTTTTTCTATCATCAACATCTCCCGCATAATCACTATCACAATATCCCACAAGATTAAAATCATCAGAAGAAGAATAAAATAGCCCAAGGTCGATTGTACCTTTTAGGTAGCGAAGAATTCTTTTAGCAACCTTCAAGTGAGTGGAGGTAGGAGATTCCATGAAGCGACTTACTACTCCAACTGCAAAGCGTATATCTGGTCGCGTACATTTCAAGTACCTCAGACTTCCTATGAGACTCTTGAACAAAGTGGAATCCATTTCTTCTCCATTGTCAAACTTTGACAATTTTGTTCCACTTTCCATTAGGGTGTTCAGAGGGTTGCAATTCAACATGTTGAACTTCTTCAAAATCTCCTTTGTATAGCTTTCTTGAGATATGAAGATGCCTTCCTCCATTTACTTCACTTCTAGGCCCAAGTAATGTGACATGAGCCCTATGTCCGTCATCTCAAACTCAAGGGACATATCTTTCTTGAAAGCTTCAAATAAAACTGGGTTGTTACCCGTTAGAATGAGATCATCAACATAAAGACAAACAAGAAAAATACCTCCATTAGTATGAACTTTAATGTAAAGAGCATATTCATGGAGACAACGAGTAAACCCATTGTCTTGAAAGTATTTGTCAATGCAACTATTCCAAGCTCGTGGAGCTTGCTTCAACCCATATAAGGCTTTCTTCAGCCTCAACACCTTATCTTCATAATTTTTAACCACAAAACCCAATGGTTGCGTAACATAGACTTCTTTTCAAGATATCCATTCAAGAATGTCGATTTGACATCTAGTTTATGGATCTTCCACTTCATTTGTGCCGCTAAAGAGGTCAATAGACAGATTTTCTCCAAGCGGGCAACAGGCGCATAAACTTCTTCATAGTCGATGCCATGCCTTTGTTTGTAGCCTTTAGCCATAGGTCTTGCCTTGTATTTTTGTACTTCTCCAAGGGAATTTTTCTTCGTCTTGTATATCCATTTGACTCCAATTGCTCTATGGTCCTTTGGAAGAGTTGTCAACTCCCAAGTGTTGTCCTTCTCTATTGACTGGATCTCCTCCTCCATGGCTTTTCTCCACTTTTTGTCAGTAACAGCTTCATCAAAATTCATTGGTTCACTATCAGCAAAGAGACAACACAAAAAATCAAAATTATTAATTTATCTGTGTCATCATAGAGTTCTTGGATGCTCCTCATCCTATGTGGTCTTTCACTTGAACTCGCTTGAGAAGTTGGAGATGAAACATTTGCTGGTGAAGGAGGCGGGGTTGCATCTTGTGCAGGTGTCGTGGTCTCCTATTCTTCTTCATCTCCGAAGTGTGGAAGAAAATCATATGTTTTTTCTTCCGGAGCCTTCCAATTCCATGATGCTTCTTCATCAAATTCAACATCACGACTCACCACCACCTTGTTATTGCTTGAATTGTACAATTTTTAGCATTTTGAAATTGCGTCATAACCAACAAACACATATTTGACACTCCGATCGTCAAGTTTAGCTCTCCCTTAATGTGGAACATGAGCATAGGCTATGCTCCCAAAGATTCTCAAGTGCTTAGCACTTGGCTTTCTTCCGCTCCATGCTTCTTGAGGTGTTTGATCTTGTAAATTTCTAGTTGGAGACTTGTTTCTCAAATAAATTGCACAAGAAACATCCTCGGCCTAAAATTCTTTTGGTAGATGCTTAGCTTTCAACATACATCTAGCAATATTAAAAATTGTTCTGTTCTTTCTTTCTGCAACTCCATTTTGTTGGGGCGAGTAAGGTACCGTTAGAGGGCGACAAATTCCATGAGATTGACAAGAGTCATTAAATTCTTTTGAAGTGAATTCGCCTCCTCTATCAGACCTTAATGCTTTTATTTCATAGACACTTTCTTTTTCTACAAGTGCTTTGAAATTTTTAAAGGCAACAAAAACTTCAGATTTTTGGTTTAAAAAGTATAACCAAGTCTTTCTACTGAAATCATCAATAAAGAGCAAGAAGTATTTTATTTTACCAAAAGAAGGTGGATCGATTGGACCACACACATCAATGTGTACAAGTTGAAGTGGCTAACTTGTTCTTGATGTAGTCTCTTTTGGAAAACTCCTCCTTGCATGTTTATCAAGAAGACAAGCTTCACACAATTGATTTGGATGGTTGATTGACGGTATCCCATCAACCATGTTCTTGTCTCCCATTGATTTGAGAGCTTCAAAGTTCAAGTGCCCAAATCTCATAAGCCAACACCATGAGTCATCTTGCACATTAGCCTTCAAACACTTTGCATCGATAGTTTGAATATTCAAAGGAAACAACCTACTATTTGTCATATGAACTTTAGCAATTAAGTTGTTACTTGAATCTCTTAGCCAAAGATACATTTTTTTTCATATGAATATCATATCCTTTTTCAAGAAGTTGACCCAAACTCAAAATATTACTTTTCAATTTTGGCACATAATAAACATTGGTAATCAATTTATGACCACCATCTTTACAGGATATCAGAATCGTACCTATCCCTTTAATTTGGATCTTTGAGGTATCTTCAAAAGACACATTACCTTTCACGGTCTTCTTTATCTCCAAAAATTTATCTTTATGGCCACACATATGATTGATTCCTCCATTGTCAAGATACCATGAGCTGCAATCATCTTTATCTTCTTCTTTGAGTGTTAATAACAGTGTTGACTCATCTTTATCTTTGTTGTTGTCAACAAGATTAAATTTCTCTTCAACATTACTACGACATTCCCAAGAGTAATGTCCCATTTTATGACAGTAATAACACTCAATTTTAGATTTGTCATACCTCATTTCATTTGTACCTTGATAGGCTCCACGTCCTCTGCCTCCTCGTTGACCACGACCTCTGAATGACTGGTGACCTTTATCTTCATTGTTAAAATGATTTGTATAACTTCTTCCTCTTCCACGGCCTCGCCATTGTCCATTTCCTTTGTAACTTTTCTCACCTTCAAATCCTTTGAAGGATGCATGAGTTTTAAGAAGTTGCTCTAGTGGCTCTTCTTTTCATTTTCTCTTCATGGGCTAGTAAAGAACCTTCCAATTGTTCTACCGTCATAGAGTCTATATATTTAGACTCCTCAATAGCACACACCTCATAATCAAAGTTAGGTATTAAAGAACGAAGGATCTTTTCTACCGCACGCACATCATCTACTTCCTCCCCGTATATTCTTAGTTGATTTACAACAACAATCAATCTTGAGCAGAAATCCAAAATGGATTCGGATTTTTTCATTTTTAAAAATTCAAACTCAGCCCTTAGAGTTTGAAGTTTTATCTTCGTTACTTTATTAACTCCTTGGAGAGAATTTTGTAAAATCTCCCACGCTTCTTTTGAGGTGGTTGCATCAGCCACCTTCTCAAACATGCCATCATCCAAACATTGATGGATAAGAGTGAGAGCCTGTTGATTTTTCTTTCTTGTCTTTAACAAGACATCATTTTCATTTGAGGCAAAGTTTCCTCATTTGCGGGTTTTGTATACCCTTTGTATACAATATCCCAAATATCTTGAGAGCCAACAATAGCTTTCATTCGTAGACACCATTTTTCATAATTTTCTCTTGTGAGACGGAGGTATTGAAAGGACAACGGACTATTATTTGTCATGGCTCTGATACCACGTTGTTAAACAAAATGATAATCATACCCAGGATAATGTCCAAACTAAATAGCAATAGAAAGAGAGTAACAACGACACCAAATATTAAAATGGGTAAATATGATACCCGAATAAGTAATACGATAGTATTGATGAAAAACTTGGTGATGTCAAAAGACTACTACTCAACACTTTTTTATTTCTTACAACTAACAATAATATTACTTGCACACTATTTTTCTCACAAACTAAGAAGTAGTTTGTGGATTACTCTCTCTACTCTCTATTGCTTCTCTATTTTGGTGTGTCTTCAAGTGTTCAATTAATACTCTATTTATAGAGTTTTTGAACACTTGTTTACATAATTAATGACATAACATGGTAGCCAATTTCAACAAAAAATTTGGCTGCCTAACTCTTTCAAACTTATACCAAACTTTGACTACCTACTTCCACAAATGTGGCTACCAACTTTCACATTGGTGGCTACCAATTTTCACATTTGTGGCTTGTAATTTCAACAAGTATCGCTGCAAAATTAATTGCTGCCAGGATTTATTTCCACACATGTACCATGAGACCACTATTTACACCTTGTGTTAACTGCATTAGACAACATCCTAGGTAGATACGCCTGGGTTTAGATGCTTTTTATTGGAATAGGCGTGATTGTCAATTTATGCAACATTGCCCGAGCAGAGATCGGGGTGATATTGCCCAACCTATAGTTGTTGGGTGATTTTTTTCATCGATTATTTGTCCCCCAAGAATTGGACCATAGTCTGGAATGGGTTGCAGTAAACATAGAGGAGGAGTATACATATAAGGCTGTTTTCGAACCCTATTTAGTTACTAGGACTTGGAGACATCGTCATAGTACATTGATTGTTTTTACTCATGTTGAATGCATTGATAAATCATGTCTTTATTCTTTCATACATTACCCATTCATTGTTAGTAAATTTTGGGGTATACCAAGAGTTATTGCTCATAGCATTTGTTATATCTACGACGCTTTAAGAATCTATTATAGATAGAAAATTTCATCAAGATTGTGTTGTGTAAATTTTCCATATTCTTACACTGGATGACCTGATTGAGTTAGATATGTTTGACTTTCATGTCATCAACGTTATGGATTTGTTAGTTGCATGGTAGGCTAATGTTGATTGTAGAGATAAAGTTGTAAGTTTCATCTTCCAAATGAGTAGTCTTGTAATGGAAAGGTAATTCAAGGGTAGGTTTAATTCATACCTTAAGGCCCAAAATATGATTCATGGAGGTTATATCTATCATCTAATTTGACTTAGAAGCATCGAGGATAAACCGTAAACTATCTAGTTAATTCTTATGGTTGATTTGGGGTGCATTTACGCATTCAATTACCATAAATGTAACATAGCTATATTCTAAGTATAATCCTATGAATATCAATGTGTTGTATGCATAATTTTTGTGATGAGCTAACAGATATGATTAGAAAGTTTTAAGGCTAAAAACAACAAGGAGTGACCTAAAATATGGATTAAAATGCAAAGAGAAGTATCCCAGACTCAAACGTAGTCTAAGAGACTGGTAATGGTGTTCACGATGCAAATGTACCTTCCATGGTGTCCACAATGCAAAGGTACCTTCCACAAAGGGGTGGCTGGTTTGTCTTAAAAAAAGCATCCCCAATTTTAGGGGGGGGGGGGACTTTTAGTTAATTAGGTACGATTAAATTTAAAAAAAATAGAACTAAGACAATAAATGCAAACGGCTTAATAAAGTGATAGTCAAATAGATATGGCTATGACTTTTCAACTTTCCAATAAAAAATTGTGTACTTATTTATGTACAAGTTATCTTTTTCTTTTTTACCTTATTTTTTTCTAAGTTTGTTTTTACATATATTCTATCCTCCTCTTTTTTATTTCTTCTCACTTTCTCTTTTCTAATTTTATATCTTTCTAAGAATTTACTTGTTCTATTGATAATTTATATTTTATATTTGGAGAAAAATATATTGCAGCAGCCGAATTCATTTTAGAAAATCAAGTCTTCATAGCTTTTAAATTCGATAATATTATTTTAATTTCTAATATTATTTTTATTTTGTATCTTATATTTATTATATTTTTATTTGATATTGTAAATAGTGTTTAAAATATTTGGTAGATTTTAATATGTCAACTAGAAAATATGAATCCGGTCATTCAAAACTTAAAAAAAAAGATCGATTGCTCTTGATAAATTTTGGAAAACAATGTAAAAATTAAATCAAAAAAGGTAGGAAAATGCTCTTTAGAAGAACAAGTTACTAACTTAGTTGAAGTTGAGTTAGACAATGATATAAACCAAAAAGAAGAAGAAGGAGAGGAAATTAGTGAAAAGTCGGATGTAGATTCCCAAGAAAATCAAGAACTTATACATGAATTAAATAATCATACTTCTAAAAATATCTATGATCCTAGTCAATGGAATATTATTGGTACAAAGTTAAGAGACTTACTATTTGTAGAAAAGGGACCAATTAGAATTATCGACACATGTTTTTCAAAGGATAAATTTTTAAGGCACTTTTCAACTACATATTATTTTCAAAAAAGTTGGCAAATGGAGAAAGACACGAAAAAAGATGGTTAGTTTATTTTAAAGATTTGAATAAGGTATTTTATTTTTGTTGTAAGTTAACTGATACGACCTTTAATACAAAGAATAATAAGCTTAGAACTCATGAAACAACTAACCAACATATTATTAATATGAGCTCATGGGTTGATATAGAATTTAGATTACGTAATAATAAAACAATCGATAAAAACATCCAAGACCAAATTAATAGAGATAGAGAACATTGGGAAAATGTGTTGTCAAGAATTATTTATGTCAAAAAAACTCTTTGAATAAATAATTGACGTTTAGGGGGAAAATGAAAAAATCTATCAAGAAAATAACGAAAACTTCTTGAGTCTTATTGAAATGATTACAGAATTTGATCAATTATCCAAGAACATATTCGACGAATCGAACATGATGAAATTCATAATCATTATCTTGGACATAATATACAAAATGAATTAATAAATTTATTGGCAAGTGAAATTAAAAACAAAATTATTGAAAAAGTTATAAAAACAAAGTATTTCTCTATCATACTTGATTGCACGCCAGATACAGGTCATCAAGATCAAATGTATTTTATAATACGGAGTGTAGATATTTCGACAACTCCAATAAATGTAACTGAATATTTCTTAGAATTCTTAAAAGTGGATGATACAAATGGAAAAGGCCTTTTTGAAGTCATTTTAGATGAAATAAAATGTATTGGACTTGATATTGATAATTTCAAAGGACAATGATATGATAATGGGTATAATATGAAGGGAAAACACCAAGGCGTGCAAAAAAGACTTATTGATATAAATCCTAGATCATTTTATGCACCATGTTGTTTCATTATCTAAATTTGATACTTTGTGATATGGTTAATTCTTGTACAAAAGCTATAATCATTCTTTGGAGTGGTACAACGTATATATTCACTATTTTCTTCATCTACTAATGGTGAAAATTTTTAAAAGATAGTGTACCTAGTTTAACTCTTAAATCATTGTCACAAACATGGTGAAAAAGTCGTATTGAAAGTGTTAAAGCAATAAGGTTTCAAACTCCACAAATAAGAGATGCTTTATTTAAATTAGATAAGTTAGTGATGATCCATAAATTAAAAGTAAGGCTAATTGTTTAGCAATTTTTGAGCTTGAAAATTTTGAAGTTTTATTGAGTATTACTATTTGGAATGATGTATTATTTACCGTAAATTCAATTAGAAAAAGTTTACAATCAAAAGATATGCATATTGATGTCGCTAAAGATCAATTAAGAGGTTTAGTTTCTTTTTTAAAAACATATAGAGAAGAAGGATTTACAAGTGCTATGATTTCGGCTAAGAAAATAGCATTAGAGATGAATATAGAACCTGTATTTCGTAAAAAACGTGTGATTTATAGAAAAAAAACAATTTGATGAGAATGTTGATAATGAAACCACAAGATCTCTCGAAGAATCATTTAGAGTTGATCACTTCTTATAAATAGTAGACCAGTCCATCTTTTCACTTCAAAATAGATTTGAACAACGTGAAGTATATACAGTGGTGGAGCCAGAAATTTCTTAAAGAGTGTTCAAAAATAGCAACTTGTTATGTTAAGGGTGTCCAAAACATATTATTTAATCATTTCGTATATCATTTTACTTGTATATATGCTATTTTTTTCTCCGACGAATTGGACACCCATGACACTATGTGGCTACGACACTTAGTATATATGAAAATATTTTTTGTTTTCTATTAAATGGAGAAAATTGAGATCATTAGATAAGCAGAACTTAAAAAAATATTGTCTTGATCTTGAATGTTCCTTAAAACATAATACTCACCCCGATATTGACGGTTTAGACTTATTTTTAGACTTAAAAGTGTTAAGGAAAATCATAAAAGTAGAAGACAATACTCTAATTGAGATATTCAATCAAATAAAAATACTTTATTCTTTTCCAAATGCTTACATTGCTTATAGAATAATGTTAACAATTCCTGTAAAAGTCGCCTCAGCAGAAAGAAGTTTTTCAAAATTAAAAATAATAAAATCTTATTTAAGATCGACAATCGCTCAAGAAAGATTAAGTGGTTTTGCTATACTATCGATTGAAAAAGAATTATTAGAAGAGATTGACTACACAAAAATTATCAACAACTTTGCATCTCAAAAAGCTAGAAAAATAGATTTAAAATAAAAACATTTATAATTTTTTTTTAAGACCTCTAGTTTGATTTTGGCCTTAGGCGACCAACGAATTTGAGCCACCCTTGCTTCCACACAATGGACCACGTGTTGCACCTATCGAAAAGTGAGATTCCAAAATCTAATACTTATGTGATGCACGGATAAGAAATTAGGAGTCCAAGATGGACCGAGTTTTGCCACCCCCTCCTCAGGATCATGTAACCGGCCTCACATAATGATCCTCTATTTTTTTGGACCTAGGTTGATCAACTCAAATCAGAGTTCGATCAACATTAGGATTTTTACCTTACTATCATGAATATGTTTAGTATGATAACATTTTTAGGGTTATCAATTATCATTAGGGATTACCATTAGTCATAGAATTTAAGAATTATTACTTGCCTAGATTTTTTGACATTCTTAGATTTTTAGGACTGATTATTGTTTCTTAGAAGATTATCGTGGAATAAATAAGATACTCTTAGTAGAGATGCATTAATTAAAGGGTTTATTTACTTTCTTTTATATTTATGTTCTTTAGTTGTGAAGAAATATTGATTGTATTGAAGTGTTAACCTAATAAGGGAATACATGGGAGATATATATAGGAGATATAGGAAGGAGTACTAATCCTAATAGGACTAGGATTAAGGAGTACTAATCCTAATAGGACTAGGATTAGTACACAGTAAATACTAATATTATTTAATACTATTTATTTAATACTATCTGTTATTATCCCCCCTCA
This sequence comes from Solanum pennellii, assembly GCF_001406875.1. NCBI lineage: Eukaryota > Viridiplantae > Streptophyta > Magnoliopsida > Solanales > Solanaceae > Solanum > Solanum pennellii. The sequence continues at coordinate 54,553,817 of NC_028644.1, forward strand.
AGCTGAGCTGAGCGGAAGCGAACGGAAGCTTGGAACTGAGGTAATCGTGCTGTCGGCTCGGGAGAGGCTTGGTGAGAATATCAGCCGGTTGTTCTTCAGTGGGTACATACTGCACAGTCATGGTGCCGGCCTGAACTTCATCGCGAACAAAGAGACAATCGGTATCAACATGCTTCATTCTGGTGTGTAGGACGGAATTCTTGGCCACACAGATGGTTGATTTGTTGTCACAATAGAGAGCAGGAACAGTGTGAGTGGCGCGGAGTTCGCGAAGAATATATGTGACCCACATGGTCTCAGCAGCAAGAAGAGCAAGGGCGCGGTATTCAGCTTCAGTCGAGGACCGAGAGACCTTGGGTTGTTTTTTTGTACACCAGGAGATCAGGTTCGGCCCCAAAAAAACGAGAAACCCCGATGTAGATTTTCTGTCATTTTTATCATTCGCCCAATCTGAATCTGAGAAACCCCGAAGCTCCAAGTCCCCGGGTCGAATGAGTAAACCACGACCAAGAGTGCCAAAAATGTACCTGAGAATGCGTTTTAGACAATGGTAATCATGTTCACTTGGTTGATGCATGCGCTGAGCAACTCGGTTGACAGCAAACTGGATGTCAGGACGGGTAATGGCCAGATACTGTAGAGCCCCAATGAGGCTGCGGAAGTGGGTGATATCGGCAAAGGGGGTGTCGGCTCCATTCGTAGACGAAGAGACTGCCATCGGTGTTGGTTGACTGGTGCATTTTTCCAGTCCAGCTTTCTGCAACAGATCTCGAGCATATTTTGACTGATGAAGAAACAAGCCGCTGCCTGTCCGAGAAACCTCCATTCCCAGAAAATAATGTAACGGGCCAAGGTCCTTCATTTTGAAGGTAGTATGCATAGCTCGAGTGACATCCTGAATGAGAGCTGCAGTAGAGCCTGTAATAATGATATCATCTACATAGACAAGAAGAATGACTGTACCGTGTGCTGAATGTCGAGTAAACAGACTCGTGTCGTGTACGCAACACGTGAAGCCGAGTCCCTGGAGGAACGTTTTCAGACGTGTGTACCAAGCACGGGGGGCTTGCTTGAGCCCATACAGAGACTTCTGGAGTTTGCAAACATGTTGAGGGAAGCGGGGATCAACATAGCCCGGTGGTTGCGTCATGTAGATAGTTTCATCAAGCATGCCATGAAGAAAAGCATTGGAAACATCCAACTGATTGATGAGCCAATTGTTGCGCACGGCGAGTGACAGTACCAGGCGAATGGTTTCCTGCCGAATAACAGGACTGAATGTCTCGGAGTAATCAAGCCCATACTCCTGATTGTAGCCTTTAGCAACCAAACGAGCCTTGTACCTGGAAATACTGTCATCCGCATTGTGTTTAATTTTGTATGCCGTTTTACAGCCCACTGGGTGCCGCCCATGGGGCTTAGGTACAAGAACCCAAGTTTTCTGATCAGTCAAAGCCTTAAACTCGTCATCCATAGCATGACGCCAATAAGCATTTTTTGAGGCAACAGAGTAGGTTGTTGGTTCACTATCGGGAAGGGGTGTATTTGGTAGTATGGTAGCCTGAAAGGTTTTGGGTTTAAAGATACCGGCTTTGCCACGGGTTAACATGGGATGAGTATTGGGGGGTGGCACGGGCGGTGGTGATTCGGGGGTGGCCGGGAAGGACCCAAAACGGATCGGGCTGGAGATGTTGTGGGTATGGGGTGGTTCGGGTTGGTTGTGAGTGTGGGTGGTGGTTGCGGGTGTATTGTGGGTGACGGTCGAAGGGGTGATGAGGGGTGGTTGGGTAGTGGGTGGAGGTGTGGGGGAAGGTGGTGAGGGACCCTGTGAGTATGTTGGAAAAAGGGGAAGGACGCCAATGAATGATGTATTTGTGGAGGAGGAAATAGACTCGTAGGGAAACTCATTTTCGACAAATTTGACATGACGAGATATGTAGACTTTATGAGTTTGTGGGTCAAGACAGCGATAACCCTTGGAGGTAGGATGATAGCCCAAAAAAATACAAGGACGGGATCGGGGTTGTAATTTGTGAGTAATATGAGGGCGTAGCCAAGGGTAGGCAAGACACCCAAAGACGCGGAGGTTGGTATAATTGGGAAGTTCTTGGTAAAGGAGTTGATAGGGTGATTTGTTGGAGAGAGTGTGACTGGGCATTCTGTTAATGAGGTAGTTTGCGGTGGCTAGAGCTTCTACCCAAAAGGAGACAGGGAGATGAGATTGATGTAGAAGAGTAACCACCGTTTCAATGAGATGGCGATGCTTACGCTCAGCCACCCCATTCTGTTCGGGAGTGTATGGACAGGAGGTTTGATGTATAATTCCCAGGGATTGCAGAAACTGGCCAAAGATGTTATTGACATATTCCTTTCCATTGTCACTTCGAAAAAGTTTAACATGAGAATTGAATTGTGTTTTAACCATTTTTTCAAAAGTGACAAAGGTGGTGTATGCCTGTGATTTGTGTTTTAGTGGGTACAACCAAGTGTATTTTGTAAAATCATCCACAAAACAAATATAATAGCGAAAACCAGCAAATGAAGGAACAGCAGTAGGACCCCATAGGTCAGAATGAATAAGTTGAAAAGGTGCAGTTTTACGCTTCTCAGATAAAGTAAAAGGTAATTTATGAGATTTAGCAATTGAACAGGAGTCACAATTGTTTACATGAATGGAAGAAAAACCTAATTGAGACATTAAAGAATTTATTATTTGAGTAGACGGGTGACCCAGACGACTGTGCCACAACAGACTGTGGCCATCAGCCGAAAGAGCCACCGGAGCCACAGGAACGCTTTCTGAAACTGGGTGGGCAGACGAACTTGTGCCAGGAAGAACGTACAGACCATGCTCACAGGGGCCCTGAAAAATCACCCTCTTGGTAGTATTGTCTAGGATCTGAAAATCATTAGAGGTGAACAAGAGTGAGCAATTATTGTCTTTTGTGAATTGGTGAACTGAAAGGAGATTGGATTTAATAGAAGGGACGTGGGTAAGGTTACCTAGGTGAAAGATAGCGGTGGGGGTTTTAATGGTACCCGTGCCAGTGTGAGAAATATTAAGGGACTCACCGTTGCCAACAGTAATACCATTGGAGCCATGATATGGATTTGGAGCGTTAAGCTTGGATAGATCAGAAGTAACGTGCATGTTGGCCCCAGTATCCAACAGCCATTCAGAGGAAGGGCCGGCTTGAGATGCATAATTGGCACGGTTATCACTATTTCGGCTCTCCTCATACCGAAACCAGCAACGAACAGCGGTGTGTCCTGTTTTCTGACAGATTTGACAAGTTGGACGATCCCGCTCGTAAGTGCCCTGCCCGCCGCTGGAAGATGACTGCCCGCCGCTGCCGAAGGAGTGCAGGCTGTTGTTGCTGCCGTGCTGCTGACCGTCGTACGGCGGACGACTGCCCTGCCGACCGCCGCGCCCGCGGCCTCCGCTGTTTCTGCCGTAGCCGCCGCGGCTCCCCTGCCGGCCGCCACCACGCCCCCCGCGATAGTTCTGGCTTGCGGTGAGGGCGGTGGCCGGCTCCATAACAGCGGCTTCTCGGAGAAGAAGTTTGCTCTCCAGATCCACGTTGATTTCTTCACTTTTTAGCCACGAGGAGAGAGTATCCAGGTCAACGGGCGTTGGACTGATGCGAACCGCCTGTTTAATGGAGGAGTAAGCTGATGGGAGCCCCCGAACGACGCACATGACGAGATCTTTTTCGGGAATGATTTTGTTCACGGTGTCGAGGGCTGTGATGATGGTGGAGACCTCGTCTAAATACTCCGCCATAGTTTTCGTTCCTTTGGTAATTGTGTGGAGACGATCACGCAATTGAAAAATATGAGAGTGGGAAATTGATGCATAGCGTGTTGCGAGGGCCGTCCACAGGGCTGAAGCAGTTGTGTAGGATCGGACGTGTTTCTGAACCGTGGGAGAGATGACCGCAATCAAACATGATCGGATCTGGCCATCCACGGCTTTCCAGGCGGCATGGGCCGGATTGGTTTTTTCTGATTTGTCCGTGGCGGTGATGACTGCCGGCGGCGGTTCTGTGCTTCCATCGACGTATTTGAGAAGGTAATTGGCCTCAAGGGCTGTAAGAACGGTGATTTTCCATGTAGGGTAATTTATGTCTGATAATTTTTCGGGAATCAGGGCATGAAGATGCCTGAGAAGGAGTTTAACGCCAGAAGGAAGTGAATCGAGAGGATCCACCTCGGTTGTCATGGCTGCCGCCGCCCAAGAGAAGAGAGGGAACGATCGGTGCCCTAAAGAGAGAAAAAACCTAGAGAAAAGAAGATCTAGGTTTTCTGGCTCTTGATACCATGAAGGAATATTGATTGTATTGAAGTGTTAACCTAATAAGGGAATACATGGGAGATATATATAGGAGATATAGGAAGGAGTACTAATCCTAATAGGACTAGGATTAAGGAGTACTAATCCTAATAGGACTAGGATTAGTACACAGTAAATACTAATATTATTTAATACTATTTATTTAATACTATCTGTTATTAAGTTGTTCAAATTGCTTTAGTAATTATTTCCATCAACTCATAACTAGGGTTATGAAACTTAGAGTAGAAATGCCGATGGTAGATTATTTACATTAAAATCTTCTCATGAAGAGATGATCGTTGTATATTAAGGTTTGTTCATGTCTTTCCAAAGAATTTAAAATTAGGAAAATGAATTATTAACAAGGATTGAGAGCTACCAACCTCCATTTAATAGATTGAACTAGATATATGATAGCTAACTTAAGACACGCAATGGATGAACAAATTAATTAAACTCCCAGGTGGCATTGTGTCCTTAGGGTGATACTCTGGTAATTGGTTGAGATGCTTCAGAATTTTCAATTTTGAATAATGAACACACCTGAAGTATTTGGTAGTAACTTATTTGCTTGAATTCATATCTCCTAGAATTATAACCCAAGTTCGTCTTTCATTTCTTGATTGCAAACTCATTAGTTAATCAGTTAATAATTCTCCATATAAAACCACAAACTCCAATAGTAGTTGCTAATTTATATTTCAATAAAAGATTATAAAGATCTTTCACCACTCTCTTTATGAAATTTGACCTCGACGTTGTTGTATTGTCTTCGGATTTTGTCTATCTCAATATTATGGGTTCTCTCCCGATTTTTCAGTTTTTAGCTTTCACATATGTGTTTTAGTTTTCTGTTTGATTTTGCTGATTTTAGTATCATTCCATGCCACGAGGTTAGCTTAGGGACACTTGTGGCTTTAAGCACCTTGTCACGTCTAGGGATAGTCTCGAGGCGTGACATAAACACGTATATGACCATCGTGTAGATGGATCTATTAATATCATATGGTATTTAAATGATCCACATGAAGGGTGAATTGACTCATATATCTCCTTGTATATGTTTCAAAATATAGGGGACTCAATCTTAACTAGAGTTGTCGATGGTCTAATAACCAACTTTCTTTGAGAACGAACAAACAAGAGAATATTATTATTTAATTCTTCAATATATGTTCATGTGAATTCTCAATAATTTTGCATATCATATTAAAATCAAAATCAAAATCAAGATGACCCAATTGGTCATGATGCCAAATGATAAAATGATTAGGATCAGTAAATCCTTTGTTTATTATGGCATGTGATTCAACTTTAATCATGTTAATACTTGCAGGGGCGGAGCCACCTTGGTACAATGAACCTCCTTCGACCGAAAATTATACTATTTATACATGGTAAAAATAATATTTTATGTATATATAGTAGATGTGGAACCCCCTTCGATTACTCCGTGTGTCTTTCTACGAATTTTGAACCCCCTAATTGAAAATCTTGACCCCACCACTGAATACTTGTATGGTGCAATCCATAAGAAAGTATAGGTATTTCATGCACATATTTTTTCCTCGTCTTTATTGTAGTAATATAAAGATATTCAATCTTTCCATCATTGTCTATCTCAACATGAAAGCTATTTGGTGAATAATCATGAAAGTTAACAAATTTCTTTGAGACTATTTTAAGACTGTTTTGCTATTAACAAGTTTCTTAAATAGTCAATATCATTTCCTGAACTACTAGTAAGACTATTTTATTTTTAGAGTCCTCAATTAATTTTGCAATTAACATTAGTCTTTTTCATAAAACGTTAGTTTTTTTCATAATCAAATCAGAAAAATATTTTTTTCTCTTAGAATAGTAGTATTATCAACATACTTAATTTCCCTAATATAAAATGATCAAAGTTTAATTTAATCTCCGAAGAAGTTTTCAATTTTCAAATGAGTAATATTATCGAGGCTGTCAAAATCATAATCTTTCAAAGTTAAATTAACTTTAATTATTATCATGTTTTTGTGAAAGTCCTACCTCAACAATTTTTTTATAAGTCAAGTGTGACTCCCCCGAGCTTAATGACCCATTTGGTTGTTTTGAATACTAGAGCTTGTTATTTCATAAAAGATTCTCGATAGAATCTAAGTTATTTTGAACTATTTGTAACTTTATTATTTCATTAGTGGGATAATTTTAATAATTTATTAGTTAGTAGTTGAAGAAAATAACATTAAAAGTATAGGGGTTACTTTTACCACTTATATAATTAGTCTTTTAATAATTAGGGTAGTAAATAATCTGTAGAAGAAAAGAAAAGAGGGAAAGAGGAGAACAAAGAGAGGACTGCTGGAACAAAAACTAATTGGAAAACAACTGCCTTCATGTAAATCTTCAATTAGCCGCAATGTTTTTCTATGCATATTAAATGGATGGGTGGGAGATTATATATGTCATTACATATAATACTTAATGTCATGTTATGGTAGAAGGAATATTAACAAAAATCAAAGTCTAAGTGGATAATTAATGATAAGAAATCACTGGAAAATTATGGGTTGGTATAAGTGTATTAGCTAGTGAATACAATGATTTATTACTTTCTGTAGTCAAAGCTAAATAGGATTTTTCTATATAGTAACATTATAATTTAATTCATATATTGATCGATGTCATGTTTTAATTAATATATTAAATGAGGAAGAAGAGAAAAAGGGATATTGAAAAGTTATTCTTACGTGGAAGCTATATGTTGCTGTAACATTTACCTGCAATCATTGGTAATGATTACCAAATGATTGAGGCATCAATAGGTATATCGGAAAATTGGTTTCTGTGTGTTATATACTTACCATTTTGGTGGGTTAAATTTGTGTTGTAATTGTCTAGTGTAACCTTAGTAAGGATAATAATAATAATAATAATAATAATAATAATAATAATAATAATAATAATAAAATGACCGGATGGTGCATAGTTCATAGATAATAGGCATGAGGTTTCATCTTCTCCTCTTTGACATACTGATGTACATAATCATATGACTTTGGGCTGTAACTTTTTGGATAGTTATCATATCATGACCTAAGTTTTGATATATTGAGAAATATATAACTAAAATAAATGTATTATATAATATTAATATCATTATATTAGGTTACTTGGAAGAATATAGACTTAACTCTACGCTTGAAATTTTGACATGTATGAGACTTGATAAATTAGTTGGTATCAAAGTTTAGGAACTTGACTGTAGAACTGGGTGAGTTTTTGGGTCTAGGCTAGAGTACATATAGTAATATGCGTGTTTGTAGACTCGTTAACTTACAAATTATGCATATATATTTGATAGATTGGAAAGGTTCAGAAGCATTGATGAAAGGAAAAATATTGGAGAAGTAGCTTGCTTGACTTCGGTTCTTCGGTGGAGGTAGGTTATGGTTTATGTAATTTGACCGTAAAGTCTTAATAGTGATTGATATGCATTGAATGATATTGTGAAGTTTTCTATGTACTTGATTGTGTGCTTGTGTGACTTGGTTGTGTATTATGTGATTGATCTGAAATCCTGAGATTGTGGAATTTATATTCTTGAATCCTCCTTATCGAAGTGATGCCTTGAATAAAGAAGGCTTGATGAAATATTATCAATGAATTGAAAGTGGTGATAACAAATGATAAATTAATGATATTATTGGTTTGGAGTGTCACATTCTAACACGGTATAATTGGATCGGAGTGTCACGTTCCGACACAGTAACATTAAAGGAAAAGGATATTGAATTAATTCAATGTACTCAATCTCAAAGAACTCATTTCTCAACGAACGTGGTGTGGAGGCATGAGTCCTCGTGTGTGCTTGATATTGTGATTGATTACTTACTTTCTTCAGTTGTCACTTGTTCATGTTGTTTGTTGCTTCTCACCTATTAAGTACTATAGTTGATTTTATACTATTATTCTTTGTATATTAGTTACTATTTTTGGTTGGTCTATGATGCCTACTTAGTACATGTTGTCCCGTACTGAGTCCTACTTGTGTTTTTCTTTGTTTTCCTTTTATTAAATGCAACGAGTGTACCAATTACTTCAGATTTCCCTCAGCTCTAGCTAGCCTCCCACATATCAGGTCCTAGGATGAGCTATTCATTCAAGCTCGTGTTGGATTCTCTCGGTCATGACATGTTGTCCTATACTTTCGGACACATACCATTTTATTCTTTTATTTTAGTGTATTTGATATTCTTAGACTTAGTATTGGAGATTAGATGTCCTTGATGTGTGACTTTCAGGTTTTGGGAAATGATATTTAGTAACATTTTAGTTTCCGCGTTAGGTTTGTATTTTGTAAGTTAGGTTAAATTGGTTGGTTCGCCTATTTAGGAGGTTAAGTGTGGGCGCCACTCACGACTCGTTTTGGATCGTGACACGAGCATTAGAAGAAGAGACACCATTTTTTATTTTATTTTCTTTTAAATGAATTTTTATAAAGTCTAGTAAAATGTTCATACGCTAGACATCATTCTTTTAATAACCTTCCATGCCACAACAATAACAATTGTCTCTTGAAGGATTGTTTTGAGAACTCATATTGTTCTTCCTTGGTGATAGCCACCAAGATGAGTATAAAAATCTCACAATTTGTGCAAAATATTAAAACTTCTTCAATAGATAAGTATTCTGTTCAAATGGCAAATCATAATTCATAAATCAGGTATGTAAATATTCAAAGGCACCATATTGATAAATTACGCATCTCCCTATTCCTTTTGTAAATCAATAATTGTGATAACAAGTTATTAAGAATTTTTAAATACATATAATTATACAAAAATCCACTAATTAACAAAAGTAGTAACTAGCTATTCTTTGATATATCTTTCCTCATGTATGAACAATCATTTCACGTCAAGAGTAAATTTCTTTTATAAATTTAAAATGATAAATATTTTTTTACAAAATATGAATCTGCGGGTTAAGGATTACACATTTAAAAAAAATGAAATCACAATCACATATGAAATTTGAAATTCTACTTTTTGTATATTTAAATTTAAATCATCATTTGAAATGAATTTTTTGTACAAATTGTATCAATAAACATAATTTATAATCAAAATTTAAATTTGGAAACCCAAAGCCAAACACATGTTGATTAGCTTCACAAAAAAATCTTACAAGGAACGAGAAGTTAAAGTTTCTCATAGTTGCGAAATTATTGCAAGAGGGAACAATATATTGTATTACTAGTTCACACATTGATAGTGAGGGAATTTCTCAAATAATCATTCAACTCCATGACATTGACTATCAAAGTTATTTATTTGTTTTTATAAAATAATGTCACTTAATTTATATCATATTTTCACAAAGTAATTCTTCTCAACAAAACTAGAGGATGGCAAGCCCGCACAAGCACGGGCCTCATGGAAAATGATTTAGTAATAAAAATAATTATAATTAGATTAATTTAAATAAAATCTGTTGAGTTATGATTTAATTAATTTAAATAATATTCGTTAAATTATAATTCAATTGATTATCATATTTTTCACAAAGTAATTCTACTCAACAAAACTAGAGGATGGCAAGTCCACGCAAGCACGGGCTCATGGAAAACGATTTAGTAATAAAAACAATTATAATTAGATTAATTTAAATAAAATCTGTTGAGTTATGATTTAATTAATTTAATAATATTCGTTAAATTATAATTCAATTGATTACAATAGGATTTGTTATTTCCCAAACTCTTCGAGATGTGTTTCCGAGTATTCCTTGATCATTTCGTCCAAGAAGAGGAGTTCCTCTAATTCTCTGAATTTTTCGAGTTCTGCATCATGAACTTTGTACTGCGCACATTACTTAGACGGGTTCTAGAAAGGCATATAGGAAGGAATGGAGAAATCGAGAATAAAGAAATCTAATATGAAAGAAAAGCCAAAGAAATGAGATAATATCGATCTTTCATGAAGGGTTTAAATTTCGATAGTTAATGTGAAGAAAGTTTTTTTCATGTTTCATTCTTAATATTATTTACTTATTCCTCAATTTTTCAAGACTTAACAATAAACACCAATTATTAGAAATAGTGTGGTAATTAAATAGTCATGCCAGTTATTATTTTCTTAATAAATTTGTCAAATTCAAGTATGATAAATAAAAATAAAAAGTATTAAAAAAATTAAACTTAAATTAGTAAAAGTATTATTTTTATTTATGTACTTTTAAAGAGTGTAAAAAATTATAACAAATAATATGAAAGAATAGAACAATGTATAATGTATTGTGCATAAATAATTTTGTAGATATCCTAATATTATGCATGTGGAATAAACAAAAAAAATTACTAAATACTAATCATGAAATGACAAAATATCACCTAAAAATAAAAAATAACACCAAGCACAAAAATATTAATAATAAATCATGAAATAAAAAAATATCACCTAAAATAAAAAATAATACCAAACACACGTGTTAATACAAGAAAGTTAACTCACTCTTCTATAATGTTACTAGAAGGATGATGCCCGTGCATTGCACGGGCCCAACGTGTCATTGAAATAAATAAATTATTAAAAATTGTATGTACAACATTCGTATATTTTACAATATGTGCAAAAATAATGCTGTAAAATTTAATTGAGATTATTGTCAATCCTTCTATTTTGCAAAAATAAAATTCAATTAAATTTTTTCAAAACATTTGTATAAAAAGAAAAAAGTTGCAAATCATATCATCGTTGACCACTTCCTTGTGGTTTCGTGGAGCTATCAATGTAGACATTATGGAAAACGTGGTAGCATATGTCCCTGTAATCACAGCTGAAAAGGCATACCATGAATAATTATTTGTACCTGAGATAACAAATACAGTTTTTGAGCCCTCAAGCATGATGGCTAATGTAATTCTAAGGCATAGAAAATAGTGAAAATTACGCGGCTCAGCAAATTTATATTATTTTATTACTCATCATAATTATAGTTTGCTATAACTATCACTTGCGACTAAAACTATACATTAATTATGTGGGTTGACTTTGAGCTTGTATATTAATCATGATTGTATATGTATAATTCGCCAGGATATACAAATGCATATGTATAATATACAATTATTTAACTTATATACATATACAAGTCACCTCTCTCCCACTATATACCCTCTCTCGCTCGCCTCTCTCCTCCCTCTCTCAATCTCGTTGCCTCTCTCCTCCCTCTCCCAATCTCGCGTTCCATATATACAAATGCATATGTATAATATACAATCATATACCTATACAATTCACCTCTCTCCCACACTCTGCCCTCTCTCGCTCGCCTCTCTTCTTCCTCTCTCGATCTCTCTCGCATCTCTCCACCCTCTCTAGTCTCGCTTGCATCTCTCCTCCCTCTCCTAGTCTCGCCTGCCTCTCTCCTCCTCTCTCAATCTCCCTTGCTATATATACAAATACATATGTATAATATACAATTATCTAACCAATGTACATGTACAATTCACATTTCTTCCACTCTTTCCCCCCCTATCTCTCGCTTCTCTCCTTCATATAACATGTAGCTATAAATTGTAATTATCAAACTATAGCTATGGAGAGTAATTAATTATTTTTAAGTGGATATATGTGAAAGTTCCCAAAAAAATATAGGCAGTTATAAAATAAAAGGTTCATTTCTCCATATAACATGTAGCTATAAATTGTAATTATCAAACTATAGCTATGGAGAGTAATTAATTATTTTTAAGTGGATATATGTGAAAGTTCCCAAAAAAAATATAGGCAGTTATAAAATAAAAGGTTCATTTCTTACTTTGGCGCTTCCCACAGTTCACGATCAAACCAGACCTTGAGTTTAAATAACATAATATTACCTTCGTGTCGTATAAACCTCTAAGAAAATCCGTTTATTGCATTAACATATAATAGAACTTAGTCTTCATCAAGAGCTCATGTTCTACCTATGCTTATGCTTCTTAATTTGATGGTAGTAGAAAGAGTACTACTCAAAATATCGGCTTCTCATATATAAGAAAGTATGAGGTTTATCCCACATATATCTCATATATAAGAAAGTGCCTCTGGTGAAATACAAAATAAATATTTATTTTACTTCTAACTAGGGACATAGAAAGAGTAAGAATATTCAGAAAATGAATGTGAGATTAAATTACCTAAAGTGTTTGCAAAAGATACTGACCAACATTTTAGAGCTCATACTTGGACTAAAAAACCTCATTTTTTCGTCTTTTGTATTTGGCAATAAGCAAAATATAAAGAATAATATCAATTAGTAGTTGAAAATCTTAAAGGACATGAAAAAAATATATAGATATATGAAAAAAATGGTTGACAATCGTTTGTTCATAGCTATGGCTACATTATTTACAATGGATGTTTACATCCTATACTATTAATGTACTGCTACATTTTGGTTGCTTTCGAATGGTAGCGCCTCAGAAAATGTTCCTGCAGAAGAGGTAAAATGAATTTAGTTTAAACAGAGATCTATAGAAGTTTTTTTCAAAGAGAACCACACTTCCGTGGAAATTCAAGTTCCTGACTCTTCACTTTTAATATCGCATCCGTGTAATTGAATACTTTAAATATACACTAATTTTGGCAAATCTCACATGCACCCATTGACATTTTGAAGAGTCCAAACAACAATAGGTGAAAACTAAAAAAATAAAAATGAGTTGCACTAACTCCTCTAACACATCTAACGATTAAAAGTAACCAAGTAGTTCATTGAACAGGAGCAAGACCGCATACACTGACCTAGGGAAAGGTAGAAAGAGCAATGGCGGTGGCACTACCAGACTTGCAAAATATAGAGGCATCGTTAAAATAATATTTCATACTGATTTATTTATTTACTGGGTTAACTTATGTTTCTTAGTTTTCTAATAACAAAGATAAATTTTATATTTTTCTAACCAGAAAGATCATAGTGTGCTACTGGTCAATTGCTCATCTCTATAATTCTCAGCTTGGGCTATAACTAACTATAGTTGGAAGACTTTTTTAACCCCCTTAAGGACACATATTTCATTTATTTAAAACAACTACTTCAGATAAAAAAAAAATAACTCAACAAAAGCATATATTTTCTTAATTGTTCTGCACAAGGGCTAAACAGCAACCAGACAGAAAGAACATTCAAGAGCAAAAACTTATAACTCAACTGCATATAGCTAGAGAACATAAAGGCAGTAGCAATTAATGTGGGAATCTCAAAGTCTCAGCAACTACAACATGCATAATAAAGACAATAAAGGTAAATACCAATCGGGCAAAAGAACAATCACGAGCAATAATATATAAATGAAATGCATATAAAATATAAAATCAGTAATAATTAGTGTGAGAATTCCAAATCTCAGCAACTATAAAATGCATAATGGAAGACAGTAAAAAGTAGATATCAAATGGCAAAAGAACATCACGAGCAAAAATATATAACTGCATATAAAACACAAAAGCAGAAACAATCACGGATAGAGCTAGCTTATGGCCACAAATTGTTAGGTAATGGAGCCTGATTAATTTTAGGTTTTCCTATTTATTCTCTATTTTAGGTTTTCCTATTTATTCTCTGTAACCAAAAATACTCTGATTTATTAATATACTCACGGGGTTTTACCATGAAATATTGGGTTTTCTCTCTCTCTCTCTAGATTTCTCATCTCTTTCTCTTAAAAGTTCTTGTGTTCTTCATTCATCTAGTGTGTGTGCGTGAAATCGATTCTAACAACTGGTATCAGAGCTAAGGAGATTCAACACGATCACTGAAGATGGATAGTTCAAAGCTTGGAATCGAGAAGTTTGATGGATCCGATTTTAGTTTCTGGAAGATGCAGATCGAAGATTATCTGTACCAGAAAGATCTTCACGAACCGTTGACCGGGGTGAAGCCGGAATCCATGACGGAGGAGAAGTGGAAACTCAAGGATCGCCAGGCTCTAGGGTTGATCCGGTTGACTTTGTCAAGAAACGTGGCGTTCAACATCGTGAAGGAGAAGACTACGTCCGGTCTGTTGAAGGCACTGTCAAACATGTATGAAAAACCATCGGCTATGAACAAGGTATATTTAATGCGTAGATTGTTCAATTTACAGATGTCTGAAAATGGATCCGTTTCTGATCATATAAACGAGTTCAATATGATTGTGAGTCAACTCAATTCTGTGGATATTAATTTCGAAGATGAAATTAAGGCGTTGATTTTGATGTCATCTCTGCCCGAGTCTTGGGATACTGTTGTTGCTGCGATTAGCAGTTCCCGTGGATCTGAGAAACTGAAGTTTGATGAAATCCGTGATGTTGTTCTTAGCGAAAGTATTCGCAAACGAGAAGTGGGAGATTCATCGGGCAGTGCTCTCAGCGTTGATCGAAGGGGGAGAAGTAAGACGAAAGGCCAAAATCAACATGGTCGATCAAAATCAAAGAATCGAGGAAAATCCCTGAACAGATCAAACGTGACTTGTTGGAACTGTGGAGAAAAAGGGCACTTTCGGACGAACTGTACAAAGCCAAAGAATAAACAGAATCAGAAATTTGGAGATGACAATGATTCTGTAAATTCAGCAGAGGACATTGGGGATGCTCTAATCCTTAGTGTAAACAGCCCGGTTGAATCATGGATTTTGGATTCTGGTGCATCTTTCCATTCGTCTCCAAGCAAGGAGTTGTTCCAAAATTTCAAATCTGGAAATTTTGGAAAGGTATATCTTGCTGACAATAAAGCCTTAGAGATTGAAGGAAAGGGGGATGTTTGCATAAAGACCACCTCGGGAAACCAGTGGACATTGGAGGATGTCAGATATATTCCTGGGATCAAGAAAAATCTGATCTCTGTTGGTCAGTTGGATAGCACGGGATATGCAGCAGAGTTTGGGAAAGGTTCGTGGAAGATCGTGAAAGGTGCTATGGTAGTAGCTCGTGGCACCAAATCTGGAACCTTGTACACCACTGCAGGGTGTATAAACATGGCCGCTGTTGCTGAAGGTGCTTCCGGTTCATGTCTGTGGCACAACAGACTTGGACACATGAGTACTAAAGGAATGAAGATGCTGGTTGCAAAAGGAGCATTAGAGGGTCTGAAGTCTTTTGATATGGGTCTTTGCGAGAGCTGTGTTATGGGCAAACAGAAAAGAGTAAGCTTCACAAAGACTCCTAGAGAGCCAAAGAAAGTGCGGTTGGAAATGGTCCATACAGATGTTTGGGGACCATCTCCAGTATCATCACTTGGAGGATCCAGATTCTATGTTACCTTCATTGATGATTTCAACAGGAAGGTATGGGTTTACTTCTTGAAGCATAAGTCAGATGTGTTTGCAACTTTCAAGAAGTGGAAAGCTGAAGTTGAGAATCAGACCGGTTTGAAAGTCAAATGCCTAAGGTCTGACAATGGAGGAGAGTATGATAAATCAGAGTTCAAGACATTCTGTGCAGCTGAGGGAATCAGATTGATGAGAACAGTTCCTGGTAAGGCAAGGCAGAATGGAATTGTTGAGAGGATGAACAGAACATTGAATGAGCGTGCAAGGAGTATGAGGATACACTGTGGGCTGCCCAAAACACTTTGGGCGGATGCTGTGAGCACAGCTGCATACTTGATCAACAGGGGACCATCAGTTCCTTTAGGGTTCAAGATTCCAGAGGAGGTGTGGACAGGAAAAGAACTCAAGTACTCACACTTGAGGACTTTTGGTTGCACTGCTTATGTTCATGTTGATCCAGAAAAGAGAGACAAGCTTGACGCCAAGGCTGTGAAGTGTTACTTCATAGGATATGGTTCTGATTTGTTTGGTTACAGGTTTTGGGATGACAAGAACAGAAAGATTCTGAGACATTGTGATGTGACATTTGATGAGTCTGTCCTGTACAAGGACAGAGAGCAGAAGGTTCTAGAGATTACAAAGCAAGTGGGAGTTGAGGTTGAGTTGGAGAAGAGTAACCCCAGAGATGTCGAAGCAGATACTCAACCAACTCCTACTGAAGAATCTGAAGTGGAGCAAGTTACACCTGAGCAGGTGTTAAGGAGATAATCCAGAACCATCAGGGCACCAGATAGGTATTCACCTTCATTACACTATCTATTGCTGACTGATGAGGGGGAACCAGAGTCTTTTGATGAGGCCCTACAGGTGGAGGATTCGATCAAGTGGGAGCAAGCCATGGATGATGAGATGAGGTCACTTGAGAAGAACGACACATGGGTGTTGACTGAGCTACCTGCAGGGAAGAGAGCTTTGCTGAACAAGTGGGTGTTCAGAATCAAGACTGAACCAGATGGCAAAAGAAGGTTCAAGGCTCGTTTAGTGGTTAAAGGATATTCACAAAGGAAAGGTATTGATTATGCTGAAATATTTTCTCCTGTTGTGAAGTTAACCTCTATTCGAATTCTGTTGAGTATTGTTGCATCGGAGAATTTGCATCTAGAGCAAATGGATGTAAAAACAGCGTTTTTACATGGAGATCTGGACAAAGAGATCTATATGCAGCAACCGGAAGGATTTGTGGTTCCAGGCAAGGAACACATGGTGTGCAAGCTCACCAGGAGCTTGTATGGACTAAAGCAAGCACCAAGGCAGTGGTACAAGAAGTTTGACTCCTTCATGACCAAGAGTGGATTCTGCAAAGCTGAAAAGGATCCTTGTTGTTACTTCAAGAAATACACTGATTCATATGTCTTTCTACTCTTGTATGTGGATGATATGTTGATTGCAGGATCTAGTATGAGGGAGATTAACAATCTGAAGACAAGGTTGTCTGCAGCGTTTGAGATGAAAGATTTGGGTCCAGCAAAGCAGATTTTGGGGATGAAGATTTCTCGGGATAGATCTGCTGGCACTTTAAATCTATCTCAGGAGTTGTACATTGAGAAGGTGCTGAGCAGATTCAGGGTTAATGATGCTAAACCCAGGACTACTCCATTGGCAAATCACTTTAAATTGTCAAAGGAGCAGTCACCCAAGACTGCCGAGGAGCGTGATCACATGGCACTTGTTCCATATGCTTCAGCAGTTGGTAGTTTGATGTATGCTATGGTCTGCACTAGACCTGATATAGCACATGCAGTGGGAGTTGTTAGCAGGTACATGGCGAACCCTGGGAAAGAGCATTGGGAAGCTGTGAAGTGGCTTCTGAGATATCTGAGAGGTACATCCAGTACTTCACTTTGTTTTGGCAAAGGCAAGGTGACTCTACAGGGTTTTGTGGATGCTGATCTTGGTGGGGATGTTGACTCGAGCAAGAGTACATCCGGGTACATTTACACCATAGGTGGAACAGCAGTGAGTTGGATGTCCAGGCTTCAGAAGTGTGTTTCTCTTTCATCTACTGAAGCTGAGTATGTGGCAATAGCTGAAGCTGGGAAAGAGATGATATGGCTGGCAGATTATCTTGAGGAATTGGGCAAGAAGCAGAGCGAGAAGATTCTTTACTCAGATAGCCAGAGTGCCATACAGTTGGTGAAAAATCCAGTCTATCATTCGAAGACAAAGCACATCAGAAGGCGATACCATTTCACTCGCAGGGCAGTGGAGGATGGTGATATGTGCTTGGAGAAGATAGAGGGTGCAAAGAACCCGGCAGACATGTTGACGAAATGTGTTGATGTTGGGAAACTGAGGTTATGTAAAACCTCGGTTGGTCTTCTGTAGTTGTTGCTACAGATGTTGCGGTGTGGTAAAGATGTTGATGATGAAGAGATTTTTTTTGAGAGTGTATTTTTTGGATGACTGAGTCAGTCTCCAAGTGGGAGAATTGTTAGCTAGTGGAGCCTGATTAATTTTAGGTTTTCCTATTTATTCTCTATTTTAGGTTTTCCTATTTATTCTCTATTTTAGGTTTTCCTATTTATTCTCTGTAACCAAAAATACTCTGATTTATTAATATAAATATACCTCACCGCTGTGGAAGTTTACTCACGGGGTTTTACCACGAAATATTGGGTTTTCTCTCTCTCTCTCTAGATTTCTCATCTCTTTCTCTTAAAAGTTCTTGTGTTCTTCATTCATCTAGTGTGTGTGCGTGAATTCGATCCTAACACAAAGTTCATCCAAACCCCTTGGCGAAAAACCGATTCGAATGAAAAATTACTTCCAATTTCGATAGTCAAATATGAAATTTCATCACCAGATTGATGCAACAGCTCGAACTTAATCACTCTCCTCTAATTTGCCATCAATTACTCGTAGATGTAATACCCTCATTTCTAAGTCTGTTCTTCTCCTTCTCCGCCAACAATGACAATGAAAAATAGAAAGAGTAAAAAAAAGAAAAACAAAAGCAAAATAATTGAAATTTGGAGGAGATAGAAGGACACATGTGCACTACAGGTGTTTATTCTCCGGTGAATATGGCTAAAAGGGTGTAGTACAATTTTTAATGCTGTTGGTACAACTTTCTAGAGCTGTATTGGTACTCCATGTTGTTGGATGTTTATTTTGTTGATGAGGGATACCGATGATTTAATGAAAAGTTACTTTAATGTACACTTTAGGTTGCTCTTGGTACAACCATCTATTGCTGTGTTGGTCCTCCTACTGTCATTTATTAATAAGGGGAAATCCTTCACCCGAAAGATGATTTGAACTGGTCCCACAAAACTTAAAAAATTAAGATAAACTACTTAATTGAAAAACCACTTCTATAATATTTATTAAAATTTTCAATACTTCCAAATTTTAATTGCACATGCTCCAAACTTATTACATAATTACTCATCTCTCCTCCTCATGGCTCATTTTTTCTCTCGCTCTCTCCTTTTCTTGTCTCTCTCTTCTTTCTGCTTTCTCTACCTCGTATACTATATCTATGCACGAATACATTAACAAATGTATTAGTGTATTTTTTTTCTCTACTGTATGCATATTTTGATATCAAGTACATGCATTTATATACCGGTACACTACATAATTGTATCAGATACAACTGATGAAATTGATAGGGGATACATGGAATGAAATTGGTATTAGATAGACGAAGAAAATGATTTGAGATGAAAAGATACAAGAAATTAATATTTGATACACCTATACATAAAATTTTGTGAAGCTCAAATACATTCTAAAATGCAAATACATAATGAAAGAAGAGAGAGGCGAGCAAGAGAGTCCGTCTATCCACCTATATACATGTGAATCACACTAAATACATGCATCTGGGATACTGTACATAAATGGACCGTGTTGCCTTGAGGGTGCACGTGCACCCAATAACTTTGAAAAATTATGTATATGTATATATACACCTTGAGATAGACATATATTTTATTAGGCATCCAAAGAAAATAAAGTCAATTTGGCTTGCTGGTTTAGAGATGATGTTATTGTGTTTGAATCCCATTCGCGTTTTTTTTTTAAGCCATGAAGCTTAAAAATATCGAATAAAATACTGGGATGACTAGTTTCGAACTTGCAACCTCATGGTAAAAGTGAGATTTAGAATCACCACTCCACAAAGTAAACTTTATTTAAAATATAAATAACTTAACTACACACCATTTATTATCATATTTTCTTATTTTCCCTATCATTAAAAAAATATCAAAATCTCTTCTTTTGTTCTATCATCTCCTTTTTCGAATACATTAATTTGAAATCTAATACCCATGACTTTCCTTCTTTTTTTCACACAACAAATATCTCCATTGCTACCTCCATCAATCCATTTTTTAATTCCAAATCTTTTCTCTTTCCAATTAATGATTTCAAATCATTCAAGAGGTAGAATTATTTTCATCCTTTCTATTTTCGATTTCTTTAAGTTTTTTTTTTTTAAAAAAAAATCATCTTAAAAAATTATTGAATCTGTTACTCCAGATCTCTTACAGAAACATCAATGTACTTGATAACTTGATTGTTGATTCATTCACATACATACTTGATAACTTAGTTGTAGTTAGTTATTGATTCGTTACAATTTGTCGTCAAATTTAATTAAAAAAATTTGACAATTTTTTGAAATAAAGGGAAGAATTTTTTTAAATATTATAGTACTTATCAATACTTAATATTTTAGAAATAGTAATGTATCATGAGTAATATATCCATCTCGAGATCATAAGTTAAAAAATCGACTAGACAACACAATACATGTACTTCAATATCTTTCATTATCATATTTCTTTGCCCTGAAGTTAAAGTTATAAATAGTAATGTATCATGCACAATTTTATGGGTGTGATACATAAATACATAAAAGCTGATAAATTATTGTATCAAGTACATTGTTATCAACTACAAAATGATACATTTATAGATACACTTTATTTCAGCTTACATACACTTCTTTCACATCCTTATTGTATCAAAATGATACATTATATAAAGAATGTATATTATCAACTTGAAATCTTCCTCAATTAAATATCTTTCAAGTCAAACAATGTATCTCCTTCCAGAATCATAGACTAAATAAAGATACTCAGATGATACAATAACATGTTACCATTAAAAAAAATTAGTGATGCCTTCCATAAAATAGTTATTTTTATATATCTATCACAAACAATCAAACAACTAACTTCCTTCTTTGTTAATTTGTGTTTCCTGAGTTTCCATTATGAACTTTCGGAGTTAGCCACCTCAATTTCGTCATCTTTGGAAGATGACCCATCACAATTATTTATTTTGATTTCGCTTCAACTATCTTCTTGTTGGTTCTGTTGGCAACCTTGGATAATGCCACTTAACGTGATTGCAAGAAAATTGAGAGAAGAAAATTTAAATTTTGATTTAATTGAATCTATTAAAATTTGAGAGAGATTGAAATCAACTAGATTAGCGTGATTTGAGCAACTCACATTCGCACTACAACAAATTCGATTATCAGGGACAAATAATTTCGTCATTAATAAATCATATTTCGTCACTAAAAATCTTGTGTGATCAAAAATAATTTGTCACTCAGTCGTCACTAAATGTATGTCTCTACATGTATACAAAGACGATTTAGTGCTTCGTCGCTAAAAGTATTATATTAACTACAAAAAGAAAAGTCGTCCCCAAATGCTTAAACGTTTGTGACGAATTTATTTGTTGTAAAAATTATATTTTTTGTAGTTAATAGTATGTTTTATCACTAAAAAGATTATTACTACCGATAAAATTATATCGTCGCTAATTATTTTACTTCAATCAGTGACAAAATCAATTGTCTCTAAAGTTATATGTATTTCGTAGTTAAACAAAATCTAATCACATCACTAATGACTATATTTTATATACAAAAGATTATTTTGTTATTAAATGTATATATGATAAAATTTATCATTATAAAAATGGTTTATATATACACATATAATGTGTATATCTCCTATCTCAATTTTTTTCAACCTTGGCCAGGAGCTTGCACATTATCCTGCCTTGGGGAATCAAACTCACAACCTTAAGGTTAGAAGTGAAGAGTATTTACCATCAGACCAACTCTCTCTTTTCATTCATTTTTGTTTTTTTTTATACTTCATTCACTTCTTTCAAATTTAACTTTTGTAGAAACAATATATTATATGATTATTTATACTCATACACAAATGAATGAAATTCACCACCACAATTCATTTAATGTAGATTATATTTTTTTTAAATTGTGTATTTTTTGAAATATCCTTAAATATATTCAGTACGATTTTGTCATTTTATTTATTTATTTTTGTAAATTTTAAAAATTATTCAGTACAATAATAAATTTATTTAGAATTAAACTTTTGATTTTATTAAAAAAATGAGTAATCGGTTCAAGTTGAACATCGATACCAATAACTATAGTACTTCATTATAATAATTTGAAATCCTCGTTAGTTCATTTCTTTTGTTTGTGCTTTCATATTTTTAGTTTATTTCAATTTTCACACTGATGGGAAAAGTTAATAGAAATTCATGAAATATATTATACCTTTGCAAAGTCTAAGTTTGTAAATCGATTTTATCTCTGTATAGTTACTCTACATATGCATGTGGAATTACTATTAAATATGTACATATTTATAGACAGAAACAAATAGATGGGCTTAATCTATGTAGTTTACCAATCACAAATCAATAGACATGTATTATCACAAAGACTTGACAAATTATTTTTTTTATCGTGCTTATCAATGAAAGTGTATTAAATAAAAAATAAAAGTGTTAAACAAACAAATATTAGTGATCTAGTGGTAGAACCGTGCCCAATCACAATACTTATGACCCGGATTGTATTTTTCAAATGATGCATTTATAATTGCTTAATTTAAGAAAATTGATGTATTGAACTTTTTCGTTTTTACAAAATCGATCGAATTCATTGATTATAATATTTTGACTTTTCAATTGACGAATGGACTCTGTTTGCTTCTTATGAAGCACTTGTATTTTATTTTTTTTGTAAGTTGTCACTTGTAATGAATAATTTTAGCAAAAAAAATTGTATTTTCTACGAATTTTTTTGTAGCAAATAGTTTAATTATTCACTACAAATTTTTAGTCGTGCTATTTAACACCTTACATATTTTGTGATAATTTTTTTGTTGTCACAAAATCATATATTGATTAGAGACAATAAAATATTTGTCACCAATTATTTATATTATGAGTGACGAAATAAATGTCATAATTAAATTATAAATTTTCATAAATAAAATTTATAATATTTAACTACGAACTCTTATTTCTCGTTATTAACAATATATTTTTTGAATGAAATTATAAGATAAAAAATATTTTGTCATGCATTAGATACATTATAAGTAACGAAATGATGTGTCACATAACTTTAAATTCGTGACTAATACTACTTAACAAATGACGCCAATTAATTATTTTGTGGAATACTTTAGTGGACAAAACTTCGTTACGTATTTTTTAGGTTTCGTAACTAAAAGTATGTGTCTCATATATATAAGCACGAAAATTAAATTTTGTCTCTAAAAGCAAATAATTAGTGACGAATTTGATGTCGTAATTTGTCATGAATTACATACACTATTAGTAACGAAATAATGTGTCACCGATAACTTTAAGTTCGTGACTAACACTACTTAACAAAATGACGCCAAATAATTTTTTGGTGGGAAACTTTAGTAGACAAAAATTTGCTACGAATTCTTATTTTTCGTCACTAAAAGTATGTGTCTCATATATTTAAGCATGAAAAGTAAATTTTCTCACTAAAAGCGAATAATTAGTGACGAATTTGATGTCGTAGCTAATAAATTCGTAGCTATATATCATATTTGTTGTAGTATTCAATTTACTTTTTTTCTTTAAAAGTGTAACTGGTTTTGTTTTAATTCAATTTAATATTTTTTTTCTTTTAACAGTGTAACTGATTTTTTTGATGTATTGAATTTAATATATTCGGCTTCTTTGCTATGTATTCGGATATCACTAATTTTGAGGGATTTTTATAAATTAAAAATAAGTCGGGATAAAATGTAATTTAGATCCTTACACTATGGGATTTATGTAAGTTATATTTATTTAAAAGAGTCATTGAATTTATGGTTATACGTTGGTACAATAGTTTTATATTTTTATGTTTGATAAAATTATCATACGAATCAATATTGCGTACATGCTTTAACTAGCGTGCACTAACCATTGGTGATGCACCCATCGTCTTGAAATCTAGGATTCGCCTCTGATAGTAGATACATTCTGAAATACAGATAAATCAAACCATACTTGGATATAGCGTAAGTGAAATAAATTATATCTAATTTGACTCGTATTTATTCGAGATACTTGTATTTGAGTACACTTTAATTTATCTGATAAAGTAAATGTGATATGAAATTTGCTACTTCACTTTAATTTATCTTCTCCCTCTTATTCATTAATAGACATCATCGCTTTTACATCATAGCCGCGCCATTTCACCAGAAGGCTTTCCAAAATTCCTTCATTTTTTTAAGACATTAGGTATAGTTTGGATACTTATCGTGGAGATATGAGTGATGGTTATGGTGATTTTGTGGAGATGGTATTGTGAAAGAATATGTGAATATAAGAAAAATAGGTTATTGATATATACGATATACATTATGGCAGTGACACTCCCTGAAAATCAGTGTATGCGCCTTGTATATCACTGTATACAGTTCATATATATTATGCATATCATTATGCATAATTAAGGAAAATGACGCAAAAGATTAGAGAAGACATTATACCTTCTAAATATATTTTTCAACTTCATTGAGTACTCTTATTTTCCATTGTAACAAAAAAAAAAATACATTTATCTAAATGTTACTACGTATTAATTTGTGGTGAATGTTTGTGAGAGTAGATGTTATAGCTCGAAAAGAAGGTCTAAGTGCAACGTCTTCATCCCACGAGAGTTGTATAAGTTGTATCAGCTCTTCAAGTTTCTCATCTTCCTGCTCCGGAAGTTGTGGCCTTAACCCATTTTCTGCAACTTCTAATGCTATCTATTATTCCATCACAATGAGTTAGAAGAAAAATAGCTCCGTCTCATATTACTTGTTTACACTACTATAAATGTATATGATCTGAATTACTTGTCGATATATAAAATCAAGATAGAATTAGTTTTTTTTTTTTAAATTTTTCTTTATCCTTAGAATTAGTTCTTTTTTAAAGTATAAATATTGCAGGGATCGTTTAGTAGAGTGTATTAAAAAAATAATGCATGCATTTGTTTTGTGTGTTACTAATGTACCTTAATTGGTATTCTCTTCCAACCTATGTATAACTAATGTATGCATTAATGTCTTCTATATTGTATATTAAGGTGTGTAATGCTAATACCATGGAATTCTAGGTATTAGCAACGCAATGGTTTTAATGTATGCATTAACTCAATTAAAGATCCAATTGCCCCTCAATAGCTTTTTATATTTTTTCCACATCTTTGTAAATAATTTTTTAATGCAATGCAATACATCCAAACAATGCATAAAAATAATCTAAGTATAATTAATGCAAGCATAACTAATACATGCATTGCTAATACAAACATTATTAATATATATACTCTATTTAACATTATTTTTATATACACTATCAAACTAACATTAAAGTTCCGAAAAAATCTGCCATTGTTAATTTTGATATTCATGGATAACGCTCACGATATTTAAAAGAGTTAAAGGTTATGGTAGTAAACATGTATATCCTTGTTATTAATTATGATTCTTGTGAGGAGCATCTAAAAGAGAAAGTGGACCATTAGTAATATGGGACAGAAGGAATACTAATATTCTTTCTCTCTCTTATTAAGGGGTGTGATGTAGACAGTCTATCGTAATACACGTATATCTATAGATTAAGACACAAACTATTTTACCATTACCCCGAGACTCCCCCAAGTAATTAAGGGTGTACCTTAGAAGGATTATAGTGAGTTTGAATGTAAGGATATTCTCCAGTGAGAAGCTCATTGAGAATAATGGCAAAACTATAGACATCCGACTTTTCATCATAAGGTTCTGATCGAATCACTTCTGGTGCCATGTATACATATGTGCCTGAAATCTCAAAACTTTGATGTTTAATCAATAAATATACCACACAAAAACTTATTACTTTCTCTTTTAGTCAATCCCAACAAGCTAAGAATGACAGATTTCTATATTAAGTAACAATTTGACTGTTTTTACAGTCACACAATTAATTTCTGTCATTCATTTTGGACAACAAATTTTAGAAGTCATCATTTCTTTCTTAAATGACGCGTTAAGTCAATCTATCTCATATAAAATGGGACAGAGAGAGTAATTAACGAGAGAATTAGCTAACCTGTTTCTCCTGTTAAAGCCTTTTCTTCATGATTCAAGAACCTAGCATGTCCAAAATCTGCAATTCTAACATGCATAGAATCATCCAAGAAAATATTACTCGGTTTTAAATCGCGATGAATCACCATAGGCTTGTGTTCATGAAGATATTGCATTCCTTGAGCAATTTCCATTGCTTTTACAACTCTCTCTTCAAAAAGTGGAAGAGGAATAGCTCTTTCTTTTCTTCTTTTACCAGGACCATGAAGCCATTCTTTTAGTGTCATTGCTAATAACTCTGTCACTATCCATCCATGCTGAGGAGGATCAAGGCATGCCCCCATAAGCTGCAGCACAAAACGATGACGTTGCCTTGATAACGTCTCAACCTCTTGAGCAAAGAAGCTAACACCATTTTCATTCAAGAGGAAGAACTCAGGCAATACACATTTGACTGCAATTTCATATCCTCTCCATTTTCCTCTGTATATATGTGCTGTGCTTCCTTGAGCCACTTCTTCTTTCATTTCAATCTGTGTTTCCATGAATACACGCGCATGTCATCTAAAAGTTTATGAGCTGGTTTGGCTTTAACTTGTAAAAAAAAAGAATTTTAAAAGTAGTTCTTAAAAATATTAAACTGTAATAACTTTTAAGTCAAAAAAATGAAAATTAGGGGAGTAGCTATTCTAACTGGTACGTTATTTTTAACTTTGTCAAACACTCTCAAAAGCTAAAAATGACTTAAATATAGGTTTCAGCCTTTAAGTCAATTCAAATGGGTTATTACAGAAAAGAAATTTATTATTAACTGCAGTGACTAACAAGGGTTGTGGTCAGTGGCGAAACCAGGAATTTCACGAAGGGTGTCCAAAAAGGGAAAAAAATTGTTGCTAGTGAGATTCAAACACATGAGCACTTAGGACTCTTTCAAGACTTCTAAAATTACTAGGCTATAACACCTTTTTTTTCTTATGAAGGGTGTCCAAAATATGTTATTTAATTACTTTGTGTATCATTTTACTTATATATACGGTATTATTTTCCGACGGAGAGTGTCCAATTCTATAGGATAGCTACACCCGTGGTTGTGGTGGAGTGGTAATTAAGTACTCATTCGTCCTTAGTCAAGAAGTTTTGGGTACGGAGGCTCCTTTGTTAGGGAGCGTTTTACCTCAACGTGGAACTTCCTGAAACGAGTCGATATTTAGTCGGGCTCTAATATGAGTACCGCCACAAGGAATTGTGCCCAACAACGGCCACAATAATATCAAGAGTTCAAATCTTAGTGATTTTCTGGTCATATGTATATATCTTTATTAACTATGTGAACAAAATAGTATTTGTGCAAAAAAGCTGTATTTTTAACCAAACTAAGCCATTATATAAAAAAATTTACCAAAGTAATACATTTTTCTAAAATTTTAACAAAACTAGTATAAACGTATTTCACGGTAACGTCTTAGGGTATATTTTATTTTTTAAAAACTAACAGCATTAGGTTGATATACGTTACTGTAAGTAACGTTTTACTCCTAAAACGTTACTGTAAGTAACATTTTAGGAGTAAAACGTTACTGTGAGTAACGTATATCAATCTGACGCCATCAATTTTTAAAAAATAAAATATATCCTAAAACGTTACTGTAAGTAACGTTTTACTCCTAAAATGTTACTTACAGTAACGTTTTACTCCTAAAATGTTACTTACAGTAACGTTTTACTCCTAAAATGTTACTTACAGTAACGTTTTACTCCTAAAATGTTACTTACAGTAACGTTTTACTCCTAAAATGTTACTTACAGTAACGTTTTACTCCTAAAATGTTACTTACAGTAACGTTTTACTCCTAAAATGTTACTTACAGTAACGTTTTACTCCTAAAATGTTACTTACAGTAACGTTTTACTCCTAAAATGTTACTTACAGTAACGTTTTACTCCTAAAATGTTACTTACAGTAACGTTTTACTCCTAAAATGTTACTTACAGTAACGTTTTACTCCTAAAATGTTACTTACAGTAACGTTTTACTCCTAAAATGTTACTTACAGTAACGTTTTACTCCTAAAATGTTACTTACAGTAACGTTTTACTCCTAAAATGTTACTTACAGTAACGTTTTACTCCTAAAATGTTACTTACAGTAACGTTTTACTCCTAAAATGTTACTTACAGTAACGTTTTACTCCTAAAATGTTACTTACAGTAACGTTTTACTCCTAAAATGTTACTTACAGTAACGTTTTACTCCTAAAATGTTACTTACAGTAACGTTTTACTCCTAAAATGTTACTTACAGTAACGTTTTACTCCTAAAATGTTACTTACAGTAACGTTTTACTCCTAAAATGTTACTTACAGTAACGTTTTACTCCTAAAATGTTACTTACAGTAACGTTTTACTCCTAAAATGTTACTTACAGTAACGTTTTACTCCTAAAATGTTACTTACAGTAACGTTTTACTCCTAAAATGTTACTTACAGTAACGTTTTACTCCTAAAATGTTACTTACAGTAACGTTTTACTCCTAAAATGTTACTTACAGTAACGTTTTACTCCTAAAATGTTACTTACAGTAACGTTTTACTCCTAAAATGTTACTTACAGTAACGTTTTACTCCTAAAATGTTACTTACAGTAACGTTTTACTCCTAAAATGTTACTTACAGTAACGTTTTACTCCTAAAATGTTACTTACAGTAACGTTTTACTCCTAAAATGTTACTTACAGTAACGTTTTACTCCTAAAATGTTACTTACAGTAACGTTTTACTCCTAAAATGTTACTTACAGTAACGTTTTACTCCTAAAATGTTACTTACAGTAACGTTTTACTCCTAAAATGTTACTTACAGTAACGTTTTACTCCTAAAATGTTACTTACAGTAACGTTTTACTCCTAAAATGTTACTTACAGTAACGTTTTACTCCTAAAATGTTACTTACAGTAACGTTTTACTCCTAAAATGTTACTTACAGTAACGTTTTACTCCTAAAATGTTACTTACAGTAACGTTTTACTCCTAAAATGTTACTTACAGTAACGTTTTACTCCTAAAATGTTACTTACAGTAACGTTTTACTCCTAAAATGTTACTTACAGTAACGTTTTACTCCTAAAATGTTACTTACAGTAACGTTTTACTCCTAAAATGTTACTTACAGTAACGTTTTACTCCTAAAATGTTACTTACAGTAACGTTTTACTCCTAAAATGTTACTTACAGTAACGTTTTACTCCTAAAATGTTACTTACAGTAACGTTTTACTCCTAAAATGTTACTTACAGTAACGTTTTACTCCTAAAATGTTACTTACAGTAACGTTTTACTCCTAAAATGTTACTTACAGTAACGTTTTACTCCTAAAATGTTACTTACAGTAACGTTTTACTCCTAAAATGTTACTTACAGTAACGTTTTACTCCTAAAATGTTACTTACAGTAACGTTTTACTCCTAAAATGTTACTTACAGTAACGTTTTACTCCTAAAACGTTACTATGAGTAACGTTTTAGGATATATTTTATTTTTTAAAAATTGATGGCGTCAGATTGATATACGTTACTGTGAGTAACGTATATCAATCTGACGCCATCAATTTTTAAAAAATAAAATATATCCTAAGACGTTACTGTGGAATACGTTTATACTAGTTCTGTAAAATTTTAGAAAAATATATTATTTTGGTGAATGACTTTATATAATGGCTTAGTTTGGTTAAAACCTCAAAAAAGCTCCTAGCTAGTCTTAATAAGAGACGAACAAAAGTAATAATTATACGTACCTCATGGGGTTCAATATACCAACCATTCAACTTGGCCTGAGAAATGAGGTATGTGATATCAGAGTGGGGTTGTTGTTGGGGTGGTGTTTGTGGACTGGAAGTGGCATGGATAATAGTAGTACTACTATTGATTGATTCTTGTTGTTTTTCTTTGTTGTTGATGATTAACTCTAGAAAACCATTATCTTGTGCTACCTGAAGACAATACCTCAAATAATTTTGTGTCCTTTCAAGTCTCATTTTGTACATGCTCTTCATCTCTTTCTGCTTCTCTAATTCCTTCTCCCTTTCTTCCACTTTTTCCTAGTAATTAAAAAACATGAACATACTCATTAGTTAGCCTTAACTAATGGTAATTTCTAACTACTTTATAAGGAAATAGTTGACACTAGCTAGGTGAAGAACCACACCAATTCAACTCTTGTTCATTTTTGTATCTAGGCCCGTACCGCTTTAATATGCATCACCAAGGTCTAAAACTAACCTCCTCATATATCCCATATCTGTTGTGTATTTTATGGATGTAAGATTTGCTAAGAGTGTTACAGGAAAACTAACTAAGTGATACATGTAGAGGCGAACGCAGGATTTGAAGACTTTGGGTGCACCAAATCATGATCTCTACGTTAAACTAGAAACAAAAATAAGTAATAAAATAGAATTTGATGACTTTGGGGCATTAAGTATGATCTTTAAGTTAAAACAAAAATAATGAAATAGAATTTGAAGATTTCGAATGCACCAAACATGATCTCTAAGCTAAACTTAAAACAAAAATTATGGAATAACGCTCCAGCTAGATTCAAACTCTGGTCTCGCTAGTAGTTCCTCTACTTTGTACCAGCCACACATGACAACTGCTATATATGCTCATCACCGGTGCACTATTAATTGCAATATCCTAGTTTCTATCAGATTCTCAAGATATATATAAATACACATGATTTTTTTCAAAATTAACAGGTGCATGTACAACCCCCACTAATAAAAGTGGGTCCGCCTCTGCTGATGCATGTACCATATGATATAATGTAATGGACCAAAACCCCAAAAGTACCATAATAGGCAGAGGGAAATAGTATCCAACAAATATATATATCTTAAATTCATTTGCATGAAATATATAGGCTATATATACCTGTTGAAGGTGGTGATATTGGGGAGTTTGTACAAGTTTTATGTTGCGTGAGACTTTAGGCCCCAAAATCAAACAATCAGACAGGCTTTTACACCATCCGCCGCCGCCGACGTTGGACTTGAGCGGAGCACCACTGCTTGTGGCGGATGGAGAACTCACCGGACTACACATGCCTCTCCTTTTACCCTTCATCTTAATTCGATACCTTAATTATTCTCAAAAGTTGCCTTAAATTTAAAGCATAATATAATATAATTAGTCTTTATGTTATATAGCCAATAATTTTAATGGAGGATGAAGACAGAATTGGCAGACCTTGTAATGAGCCGTTTTACATTATGGTATTTTTTGTTTTCTTTGGACGGCCTTGGGGAGTGTAGAAAATTTCATCAAATGTTCTATAATGTTAAAATAGTTTTTAAATAGGTAAATTTTATTTCAGAACAGATTAAGAAATTAAAGTTAAAAGGTCCCTAGTTAAAATTCATATTCAAGTTAGATGCATTTATGTACGTTATTATTGAGACGATCGAACTAGTATGTAAAATGAATAATTTTAAATAAGCATATTTAACGTCAAAAGATGTGATGCAGTGAATGAGATTGTTGTTCCTTTCTTATCAGACAGTGGCGTACCCGTATGGTAGTCAGACTGTCCAATTCGTTGGAAACAAAATACCATATATACAAGTAAATTAATACACGAAATGATTAAATAACATATTTTGAACACCCTTGACGTAATAAACTGTCATAGCTCAATGGTTTCACCTCTTTGGAATGAGAAAGTGCTCGTATTCGTATCTCAATAGTCAGAGATTTCAAATTTGAACCTGTTATATTAAAAAATTCTTGATAGAAAGTGCTACCCACGAATGGTCCAGACCCCTAATGCAACTATAAATTAGTCAAGCTCCAATAAATTCGAGATTTGAGCGGGAAACTTTTGTAAAAAAAAATAAAAATAATAAGGCCGTGAAAGTGATGGGTAATGCTTTTTAGAATTGTTTGAAATCTGCGGACTTGAGTATTTTTCCTTGTACGTACGAGTCTCTCGAGGCTTGTTAGATACGAACAAAATGTTAGATGAAATCTATAGAGTGTAACACCTGTTATTTTCGATTCCTCCTAGCTCCCAAAAATATATGTGACAAACTACATCAAATTAAAAACTAATCTGAATTTTATTTTTATTGATCGATCATCTTATCATGTTGGAAGTGTATTTTTTACTGACTATTATAAGAAAATGATCATTTCATAATGTTTTACATATATTAAATTATTTCTTTTGTCGTAATTAATATGATATTAATAGTTTATAGAGAATCAATTTAACTAAATTTTATACAAATCAGATTATATCATAATTAAAATTTAGATATGTAAAAACTATATAAAAATATTTTAAATTACAAAAAAAATTATTCATATTTATAATTTTAAAAATATTTATTTATCAAATTTTACACAATTGAACTCTCAAAAGCAAATAGTATTGCAAGAGAAAGTAATGAAACTGAATGGGAAGAAAATTGTTCCTTTCTATTAGAGCTCTAAATATGGGCTGGTCCACCCCATTCGACGTAATTCATATAGGCTTTGAGATTTGGCAGGTCAAGTCGAACTAATCCATTTTTTGTGTGAGCCAAAAAATGATTAGTCCAGCCCACAAGTATGTGGGTACGTGCTTTGCCAGACCATCCTTCTTTTCTTAAAAGTATATTTTTATAATTTTTAAATTAAATTATAATTTCAAAATGTTATTATAAATATCGACAAGACAATATTATATAGTGTTAGTGTTACTACTTTTTAATAAAATATACAAATAAAAATATTTGTATAATATTTATTAAATTTGATTTCAAGTAAAAACATAAATTGCTAATTAGAAATATTAACCTAATTGTTTTCCAATGATCACAAAAAACACAAAAACTATGACAATATTCAATAGGCTATGTATAACCTATGTAGTGAATCCCTAGAAATTTTAGAGAATTTTTATTTTATGTATTTCATATTTTATAAACATAGTTTGTATTTAAATTATAATATTTCAAACTTTAAACGGATTTTGAGTTTAGACTCTTGTTA
This sequence comes from Solanum pennellii, assembly GCF_001406875.1. Classification (NCBI taxonomy): domain Eukaryota; kingdom Viridiplantae; phylum Streptophyta; class Magnoliopsida; order Solanales; family Solanaceae; genus Solanum; species Solanum pennellii. The sequence goes on from NC_028644.1 coordinate 54,586,908, forward strand.
TTTTTAGGAAAAATTGTAGACTTGAGCCATACACATACCCTTAAAGTTGTCATAATATTTCATTTAGCCACCCCAATTCAATCTTTTTGCTATTTAACACCTATACTACGGTAAATTTGTACCTATTAGACATTTTTTGCTGACATGGCACTATGTAATACACACACCTAAAGAGCTTGGAAGACATCATTTACTTAAAGAAAAGATTTTTTTTAAAAAATAAAATAATATCTCCTCTTCTTCTTTGACTCAACTTAACCACCATTGCTACAAACTTTCCTCCATCACCATTCTTTCTCCGATCATTTTTTTCATCTTTTATTTTTCAAGCATTCGTTTTCTTCCCCTTCTTTCACCACCCACCACCGACATCACAAATATTTAAATATATTGTTGTAAGAAATAGAATCAGAAATAATTTTGAGGAGACTCCATTATTTCCGACGAACTGAAATTATTTTTTTTAAAATCGTTAAGAAATTTAAATTCTAAAGAACTCACAACATAGAAGAAAAAAAGTATCAACAAATCTAAATTAATATTTAAGAAAGTAGTGAGATTGGGAGAAATACCTATTACAATAATGAGTAAGATTCAAGGAGAAGGATAGGTGGATGGATGGAAAACAAATTCATATAATTTTGAATTGAAAGGAAAAAGAGTCAAATCCAAAATTACTATCGAAATGCTTCGATTTTGTGTCTCGTGCTAAGGGAAATGGTGAACGGATGTCAGGGGAGGGATGGGGTGGGATGTTCTGAGAAGAAGAAGAAGAAGAAGAAAAGGGGAAAGAAATATTTTATTTAATTATTTTTTTAGTGAAAACATAATTTTTGTTTATTTTATTTTTTTAATGTATGTTTAAGTGTTTTTATGGGCCCAATGCCACATGTCTCTTTTTTATTAGCTATTATGCCACGTCAGCAGCGAGTGTAGGACACTCTCTCTTTACTTTTAGTTAATTGTCAAAATATGTTCAATAGATATTTTTTTTAAATAAAAAAGTGTTCAATCGGAACAAGATTAAGAATAGGTGTCTAAATGAAATACGTGGACAACTTTAGGTGGCTATAGATGACTTAAGCCAAAATTATATAATAACAAACTATTAATTCAGATTAAATGTTATAACCATAGTTTAATTTAATTGTACCCCATAACAAACTGTTATTTTTTTGCCTCTCTCCTGGTGAATCTCGCTCGCCACTCTCGTTCTCTCCCTTACCTCTCCCGCTTTTTATACAAATGCAAATGTATAAAATGTGTATTGTATTTGTATAAGGCGAGAGAAAATTGTATATACACATATATTTTCGTTCTCCTCTCTCCCCTCTCCAGATCTCGCTCGCCACTCTTCCAGATCTCGCTCGCCACCCTCGCTTATACAAACAAAAAAAGAAATGTGTAAATTGTGTTTCTGTTTGTATAAAGCGAGAGAAAATTATATTTACACATGCAAATACATATATATTCGTCCTATAAATTTGTAATTATACAATCAAATATTCTCCTGTCCAGTTTTTTTTGTCTTTCTCTCTTTCTTGTTTATACAAACATAGATTATACAATTGATCTTTTGTATATGTATACGGAAACATAAACACTTTATATACAACTGCTTTCTTTTGTATATGTATAGCGAAAATTACATATTTATGCTTGCTATGGAGCGTAATTATGCAAACTATAGTTATAGCATACAAATATGATTTTTGTGTTTGCTGTATGTGAAAGTTGCTCTTATTTTTAATACCCCTATTCTTATTTTTATTTTTTAATAAATTTTTATTTGACCCACCGGCCGATCCTATCCATATTTCTTAAGCCTCACAAATCGACAGACTTATTTAGGTCGGGCAGAAAAAAACGCTTTATAAAATAATGGGCTTCAAAAATCATAGTCCAATCATATCAAATCAAGGTTAGGTCAGATCGACTCAACAGACCTAACACATATTGACGGCTCATTTGATAATATTCAACATATTGCTTGTAAATTTCACATTATTTTGTCATTTCACAGACAAAACGGAAAGAGAAAGAATATTTATTGGTCAATAAACTAAAAGGAACGTCATAACTATACTTGGAAACAAGGCAAATTACACTTTAACATTGTTTATTCAGTATATATACGTTTTGTATATATAAGCGACGAGTTCGGAGCCTAATGGGTATAAAATGTTAACAAAATTTTTATAACGGTATAAAAATTTTAAATTTAACCAAAACGGCAAAATTGCTGGTATTGCAACGATTTTGCTCGCCGGAAAAAGCAAAATCGCTGCAACACCATCAATTTGCTAAATTTAATAATTTTTTTAAAAAAGTTTAAATGAAATCGCTGCCATGGCAGCCATTTACAATATAAAATTTTTTAAAATGATTTTTTAATAAATCGCTGTCTAGGCAGCGATTTATCTTAATTTCATAAAATTATTTATTAGATTTTTTTTAAAAAAAAACTAAAAAGCAAATCGTTGCGCAGCAATTTGTGTACCAATTTTTTTTAAGTCAATTTTTTTTTAAAAAATAAATCGTTGCTGTTGCAGCGATTTAGCTTTTTTTTTTTTTAAATTTTAACTAAACGCTGCCTTCGCAGCGATTTACAATTTTTCTTTTAAAAAAATTCTAAATAGGCAGCGATTTTCCTTTTTTTAAATTTTAATTAAGCAGCGATTTATAATTTTTAAAAAAAATTAATTAAATCGCGCGATTTAACATTATTTTAATTTTTTTTGTAAAATTGCTGCCAATGCGCAAATTTATTTTTTTTAAAATTAAAATAATGTTAAATCGCACGATTTAATTTAATTTTTATTTAAATTATAAATCGCTGCTCAATTAAAATTAAAAAAAAATTCAACAAAAGAAAAATCGCTGCCTATGCAGCGATTTACAATTTTTTTTTAAAAAATTGTAAATCGCTTCGAAGGCAGCGTTTAATTAAATTTTTCTAAAAAAATTAAGAGAAAAACTAAATCGGTGCAATAGCAACGATTTATTTTAAAATAAATAAATTTTGACTTAAAAAAAAATTAAATAAAATATTTGGCACACAAATTGCTGCCTAGGCAGCAATTTGCTTTTTAGTTTTTTTTTTTAAATTTCTAATAAATAATTGAAAAAATTAAGATAAATCGCTCCCTAGGCAGCGATTTATTAAAAAATTATTAAAAAAAATTTATATTGTAAATCGCTGCCATGGTACGTGAGTTTCACCCATCGATAGAAATGTGGTTGTGGATTTTTAGGGGTACAATAATTTCAATTTCAAACAGTTTAGGGGGTGATAGGACCCCCATAAAGTTTAAGTGTGTAGTTGGAAATTCGGTAATAGATTAGGGGGACATTTGACCATTTTATCTAAGTAAAACTCATTAAGTTTATATCTTAAATTTGCATTTTTTTATAAGAGCATTGCTAAATGGCAAGACATTTTTTTGGTATGAATTGGAAGACTGGGGTAAATGAACAAATAGCCCTTGGCTCCAAAATCACTTGTTTTTTTCCTCCAAAAAAGAAAACCACTCTTGAATTTTTCTTTCTTATTTACTCTCTCTGTTACTTTACTCTTTTTCTTATTCTTTACTTCACTCATCAATTTTATTTTATTTTGTTGAGTCATTTGTTGTTCAAGATTTTATTTTATTGTTAGATTTATATAATCTTAACAAGATGGATCCGAATAGTCAAGTAAACGAAGTACTAAATGATGTTTTGGGGTTTGATGAGGATGATAGTTTGTTATCCCAAATCAAGAGGATTTCGATGGTGCATACGATGTGCCTGAAACATATTTGCACAGTGATGATGAAGATATGATTAACATTCGTTTTGAATAAATGAATCAATCGGAGCAAGAGGCATCAATAAGTATTAGTGACAGAGAGGAATATGAAGTTGAAAAAGAAAGTGATGAACGGAAAGATTCAACCAAGGATGATAATTTTCCATACCAACAATATATAGTAGGCCCTGTTGTAGGTATGGTATTTTCTAGTGTTGAATTTCCTTTTGCATTGTATAAAGAACATAGTCGTTTAAATGGTTTTGGAGTTGTTAAAAAGTCTTGAAAAAAGAGAGGTTGTGAATACGCTAGGTATGTCTTATTTGCTTGTGATAAGAGTAGAAAATCCACTACTAAGAATTCTAGTAAAAGAGTTGATTGCAAATGCAGAGTTAATTGTGATGTACTGTCTGATGGTTCCTGTCGGGTTACTACAGTTACGACCAAGCACAACCATGATTTGCAACCATCTTTATCACATATTTTTGGTTGCCACTGGAAAATAAGTAAGGCATTAAAATGAAATCTTGAAGCCCATGACATCGCAGGAATTAGACTTGCCAAAAGCATTAAACTTTTGGAAGTACAAGCAAGTAGTCCTGATAGAATGGGATGCACTCCGAAAGATTGTCGAAACTACATTCTTCAACAACGCAGGTTGAAGTCAATGTCATGTGATGCTGCTGCAATACAAAAATACTTCGCTTCAATGCAGATCAAGAACGATGAATTTTTTTATGTAATTGACACGGATAATGTTGGTAAACTTCGCAACGTAGTGTGGGTTCACACACATTGCAAATATGCATATCGGGAGTTTAACGATGTTGTTTGTTCGATTCGACATACTTGGTGAGGCAATGGTGCATGCCATTTGCATCTTATCAACACAAACAATCTATTCTTTTTGGTTGCTCTTTGCTCACAAGTGAGGATATTGAGACATACAAATTTTTGTTCTCGACTTGGCTGATAACAATGGGCAATGCAGCTTCAACTGCTATCCTCACTGATCAATGTGAGAGTATAAAGGGATCAATTGTAGAGGTACTTCTAGACACCATCCATATGTACTGTATTTGACACATCATGTCAAAACTCCATGCAAAGCTTAAGGGTGTTTGAGACTTTAAGATTGCCAAGTCTGAATTTAAATCAATAATATATAACAACATCACTATCAACGAATTTGAGGAAAAATGGGTAACCTTCATTCAATATTACGACCTTAGCATAGATTATGATTTCATAATCTATACTTGGAAAAGAATAAATGGATCCCTAATTTCCTAAAGCACAACTTTTGGGCTGGCATGATGTTCACCTAAAGAACTGAGTCAATGCCTGCATTTTTTGATGGTTATATATCCGGATGAATATCTCTGAATCAGTTCGTCAAGCCGTATGAAATAGCCTTTTAATTTAAATATGAGAAGGAACTTCAAGCAAAAACTGATACACGAAAAAAGCATGCAGCACGTGGCAGTGATTTTGAGTGGGAATTGCAGCTTCAAACCTATTATACTCAACCTATTTACGATGACTTTGTAGCTGCCACGCCCGGAGACTACACCCTGGCGTGGTCGGCACTCGAAGACCATTGCTGTCCCCCAAGCGAACCCTTGGCTTGACTTTCTTAACTCAGCAGAAGACTTACTCATCTTAGACAAAGAATTTGAAGCATTCTCATAAGGTAACTTAAATAATTGTCTTGGCCAAACAGGCACTTAAGTCTCAACATTATAACATGCGAAGTATAAGATAAAGGAGACTTCAAAACTGAACGACTACATTGTATATGAAGCTTCTAAACTAACTGAGATGTATATTGGGACAGACCCCACAACATCCTAATGATTAAAGCTAGAAAACAATAAAAGGGATGTCCTTGGAATGCAAAGAGGCTTACTAAGTGACTGTGAAGTGCTCAATAGGATCAATGGTGCGCTGTGTGCTGATCCTGGTTACTTGCGTCTGCATCATAAAATGATGCACGCCAACTGGCATGAGTACATTAAATGTATGAGTATGCAAGTTGAAATGCTAAAGACACTTACGCTTTAAAAGGAGTAAGAAGGAACACTTACCTTGGATCTGCTCGACTCATGATCTACTAACTCTTATTCAATATACACAGTTTAAAAGTAATTGCAATATAAAGAAATGCTGACTGAAAACATGCTATAAACTCTGAATGTATACAAGTATACAAATAATATTTGAGATGTATGTAAAAATACAAATAACTGATATATATGAAAATAAAGTACTTCTATGGGAGCTTCTCTAACCGACAACCATCACTTAAGAGTTATAATAATAATACAACGTTACTCGGTCCATGCTGCCTCGCCATCCTAACCTTGCCAGAGTATAGGACCTAAACTGCCTAATGGATCCACTAGTAAACTATGACGAGGGTTCATCTAAAAAGTATGACCCTTTTCTACCCATGATGGCTACATGGTTTACTGATTCTGTGATTTGAGATTAGTGCTCAAAACTTAGATTTTCAAAAGCTCTCTTGAAAATCATAGTTTCATCTTTCTTCTATTAAACTAGCCATAGGCTCTGTCAAAGTCTAGCTTCCCTTCGTTCTCAAAAGTTTGAAAACATTTTAGTTTAAGCTCTAAGGGACTACTTAGTTCCCTTATAACTCTTGAGAAATGAACTCAACTTTATGCTCTTTGCTTACTCGAAACTTAAATCTTAGGTAATACTTAGTTCCCTTATAGCATTTGAGGATTTAACTCAACTCTTTACTTGGACCTTAAAACAAAGTTAACGCGTTTGTTTAAGACTCTTGAATGCTTTAGGAACTTACTTTGACTTGTTTCTTAACTTTTAGACTGTACTCTTAACTTTCTTGACTTTGATCTTAACTATCCTTGAATTGGATTATGGATTCAAGGATCATGATCTCATGTTTATGGAAGATGTCATGATGTTTAAATGTACCCAAGAGCATTAGAATCCACTCAAAATGATAGATACATCACTTAGGAACTAGTACGAAGATATAGGGAAATAACCGGGTCTCTTGGGGGTCGTAGCGCTCTAAGAGGCGTGGAGCGCCAGAGCCTGACGTACAGACACTGTCCTCAGGCGCTCTGGATGGCGCAGCTCCCCAGATCCTGACGGAGAGAGTCTGTCATGAGGGGCTCTGGTAGGCGACGCTCCCCAGGGCCTGTCAGACGGGTTTTTCGACCTTTTTCTCCGATTTTTAACTCTAAACCTCCAAAAATTCTGTGGATCTTCCCCGAAACACTAAGAATCATTAATATACTCAATACTTACTAGATTAGACCCAAAACAGTTCTGAAACATGAAACAAAACTACTAGATACGAACTACAATTCAACTAACAAGAATTTCACAACTTTTCATCAAGAACTCCCATATTCATCATTCCATATACACTAACTTGCTGAATTTAAACATATTTAGCGTGGGTGAAAGGACCCAACACCTAATTATTTCACATACCTCGATAGGGATCATCCCTGACGAAATCCACGCAACGATCTTGGAGTTATTGGACAATTCTTGATCTTCCTCTTCTTTTCTTTTTTCTTCCAAGACCTAAGCGTTCTAAATTATTTTAAAACTGATTTTGGGATTTGGTATTTATCCCTAAATAACCATTAAAATGAACTAGGCAATACTAGGGTGAAAAGATAACCTTGCCCTTGCTAAAATCCGGATTGGACTTTCCTCAGTCCAACAACCTAACTTACGAAAGACATATCTCCCTCATACGACATCGGATCTATGCAAAATTGGCTCCGTTGGAAAGAATTTCCCAAGAGATTTCTAACCATATAAAGAACTCATCCAAAATTGAGCTGGGAGTTATGACCGTTTGAAATGACCAAAACTTACTTATGAAAGTTGGAAATTTTCCATATTTCCCTACTTAATTCCAAAAATGTTTATTCTTAGTTTCTTAGCTTATTCTTAGATTTTTCAAGTTACGAGATGTTACAGTATCTCCCCCTGGGAAGTATTCGTCATCGAATGAGAACTCTTTCACTAAGCTAAGGGTAGTAACACCATTTCAGCACTCAACAAACAAAAACAAGTAATAACATGCTTACACATAGTCTTATAAAGTTCTAAGAAGAGAATTGAGTACCTGGATTTTCATTTTCTCCTAATTCGAAGATATTTGGATATTTCTTCTTCATATCCTCCTCAGCTTCCGAAGTTGCTTCTTCAACGAATTGTTCCTCTAAAGGACCTTGACTGAAGCAACTTCCTTTGTCCTCAATTTACGAACTTGACGATCCAAAATCTGAACTGGAATTTCTTCATAGGATAGGTTATCCTTAATCCCAACATTCTCTGTTGGTACTATCAATGAAGGATCACCCAAGCACTTCTTCAACATAGAAGTTCGGAATACGGATGAATCGCTGCTAACTCTAGGGGTAAGTCCAACTCATAAGACACATTGCCCACTCTCTTGGAGATTCTATAAGGTACAATATACCGGGGACTAAGTTTTCCCTTCTTACCAAACCTCATAATACCCTTCATGTGTAGGAATTTTGGCGACTTTGTGCCGTCTTCAATCTTCCTTGAATTATTTTCACCTTTTCCATAGCTTGGTGAACAGATCTGGTCCTATCAACCCTGCTTTACAAACTTCGAACCACCCAATAAGAGATCTGCATCATCTCCTATAAAAAGCTTCATATGGAGCCATTTGGATGCTCGAATGGTAACTATTATAAGCGAACTCAATGAGAGGTATATGATCATCCCAAGTTCCCTTGAAGTCGACACACAAGATCTCAACATATCTTCTAAGGTATAGATAGTACACTCTGCTTGTCCATCTATCTGAGGATGTAAAGCAGTACTCATATTCACCTTTGAACCCAAACCTTTCTAAAAATATTTCCAAAACTATGTAGTAAATTGTGCACCTCTATCTGAAATAATGGAGACCGGAACTCCATGAAGTTTTACCACTTCTTGAAGGTACAACTTAGCATAATCCTCGGCAGAATAGGTAGTCTTTACCGGCAAGAAATGGGCTTTGTCATTCTGTTGACAATCACCCAAATAGAATCATGTTGCATTCGAGATCTTGGCAAGCCTATGATGAAGTCCATATTAATCATCTCCCACTTCCATTTCGGAAGTTCTATATTCTGAGCTAAACCTCCAAACCTTTGGTGCTCCACTTTCACTTGCTGAAAAATTTAACACTTGGCAACAAACATAACAATATCCTTCTTCATACCTTCCCACCAGTATACCTCTCTCAAATCACGGTACATCTTGGTAGAACCCGTATGAATGGAATATATGGAGCTATGAGCCTCCTCCAAAATCTTCTCTTGGAGTCTATGCACCTTAGGTACACATAATCTGCCTTGGTACTTTAGCACACTATCTCCCTTATAAGATCTCGAAAAATGACTTAGTGTGAAGTTAGATCCTAACATGTTTTTCATGATGGTATAAGGTCCTATAATGGTTTATAATGTGGATTTGAGGCAGTGGCTAAGAGTTTAGGTGCATTGGAAGTCAAACGTCAAGGGACCACCAAGACGTTCGACGACTAAGTCATCTATGTGCCTCATATGTGGTTATGTGGCTAATTGTGTTTTGATGAGTTTATGAGGTCCTTAAATGAGTTATTATGGTGTATATAGGCAGTGTGTCAAGTTTCGTAAAGTTTAGAGGTCAAACGTCCAAGAACGTCTATGACGTTCGAAAGGTTTGCCTTGAAACGACTTTGCGTGTCTATGTATGTTTCGTCGAGTTTTACGTATTCATTTTGGATGAAACTGATGTGATAGGAGATAAAATCGTATGCAAACATATTTGGGTTGGAAACATATGGATACGACTCCATGTAGGACCCACAAGGGGCCCTAAAGGAGGACCCCAACTTAGAGCTTAACAGTGCTAGGCAGTAGCAATCGACTGACCCAAACAACGGCCAGTCGACCAGGCGACGGACCGTCGATGGATGGCGTCCATGGAGACACTTGTCCTGCAGGTTGAAGAGTTGCAGGAGCAACCAACTAGACCCCATCGACGGGGCATGGGTGAGACCACGGACCGTCGATGCTGGGCGTCAATGGTGCTGTGACTTTCCTGCCAGTTTTCTAGTTAAGGCTTGGGTTTTTTGTGAAATTCACCACAAGTCTTATAAAGTAGGAGGACGGTTTATTTTAGTGTTTATGGGAATTGTAAGAGATATAAGTAATTAAACTCACATTTAAGCCCTAACACCTAAATCAAAATACATTCCCTCCAAAAGTTTCTTCAAAAACCTCCTGAGAGCTCAAGGTGAAGATGGAGCTTCAATATGGTTCTTCAATAGAGTTTATTCTTCAATTGTTATTGATTCACAAATAAGATATAAGAGATCTTCATCTAAGGCTTGCTAGCACCTTTGAGTCAATTTCAAAGATGATTTTCAAAGATGAAAAAAGATGAAAAAGTCCAATTTCTACTCTAAGTCTTGGGTTCTTGCATGAAACGCTTTCAAACACTAAGATATGATAATATTCATTTTTAATTGATTTTTTCCAATGAAATTCTCCATGAACCCTTGAACTTCTAAAATCTCTCAATTTGATTAAAATATGGGTTATGAGATCATGCTTTGATATTGGTGAATTCATGTGTAGATTATTATGCACTTTTGATTCATGTATAGATTATAATTGATTGGTTTATAGGCTGTTTCAATTTGATCAATTGAGTATTTTATATTCTTAGATCTATTGAATATCAAGCTTATTGAATTGATAATGACTTAAGGCTTATGAATTCTAGTGTAGTTTTCTATGGGCTATTGTATTCAATTGATGTCTAATTGGTCTTAGATTGACAAATCTACATTGAATTGACTTAGATTCATTGAGTATTATGGTTTATGTATTGAATTGATGTTCATGGCCATGATTAAGGGTCTTATGGTATCGACTTGAATAATTTAGCTTTGGAATCGAAGTGGTAAGATGGAGTGGGGGTATGCTGCCCTAATTCCCTTTAATTTATGTTAATTATACTTTAATTATGTTGTGATTGGTATGGTCCACTTATGGTGACGGTGCTATCTGAATTTATGTGGCCTTGTCGGTGTTACCTTATGCAATATGATGAGCATGACCTTGTTGGCACTACTTGAAGTATTATGATGATTTGTGTAGTTGATTTATGTGAAGTATGAGAAATTCTAATGTTAAGTAATGTTAAAGTATGTGTTCTTTCTATGTATGCTAGGAGATCATGTAGACTATGGGTATGTATTTATATGTGTAGTCTTCGGGTTGATGCATGGTTGTTCCTACTTGATTATATGAGTCTATGATGGTTATATTAATGATGATATGGTAGTGTATAGAATGACTTAAAGATGATAATGGTTATTCCTAAATGACTTAAAGAATGACATGTGATATGAGTTAAAGTGAAGTATGTTGTGTCTTGTCTTGGTTGACTTGTGTCCCTTATTTGATGCATGTATGAATGTAAATATGAGATGTCTTGACTTATGAAGATAAATCCTCTTTTTCTTTAATGTATTAATGACATGTGACCTTGAATGATGTTAAGATGGTCTTTTATGTGAAACCTTAAACCTAGTGATAAGGTTATGAATGTTGAAGTCGAAAGCCGTAATGGTGTCCTTCAAGAAAAAAAAATGATAGACTTAAGGTTGATTGGATGGAACGACATCTTATGATCAATCCTTAGGAAAGTCATGATGAGCTTCTTGTAGCCATTGTAAGGTAGCCCTAGTGGACCTTGCTTTGGTAGGGTAAATGTTATTGAGTTATGAACTTGATATGGAACCCCTTTATATGAACCTTTAATGTAAATTACTCTATGAGAACAAAGGCTAGCACCGAGTGAGTATGGTAAGGGAAGTAGTTCTAATTAAAGGATTATACGAGAATACAAAGCACACCCTTTATATTCCTTAACCATGTGCCTACATGGATGTGTCCAAGTTCTACCATTAGCAAGTAGAACACCCTTATCGGAGTAGGATAAAACTCCGGATTCAAAGATTTTCTACCATGGTCTATGTCGGTTATTGCCTATTCTCATCCTATGGGATACCTACTAGCATTAGAGAAGTTCTATGAAGTTTAGGTGGTGGTATGGGATGCTATCTAGACATTGCACAATAGGCTTTGAAGGTGTTAGTTGGAGTCCCTAGGTATTCTCCAAGACCATTACTTGAATGTCCTTATGTGATAAATGAGTCTTAAATGAACTAACAAATGTAATGACTTAATTTAAGAATGTTAAATTAAATAAGGACTTATCTAGAGTAGTTAAGGGTTGTCTAGTTAAGGTGTGAAGGGGGCATAGGAATGGTCACTTCTTATCTTACCTAGATAAGTCTTAAGAATGACTCTAGTTAGGGAAGATATTGATTATGTAGACATAATCCAGACTTAGGTAGTCTCAAGGATTGTTTAGGTAATCTTGAAGAGGTCAATCATGGACGTTATCTTCTTGATTTACTTAAATAAGTCTTTTCATAACCTTTGTAGGTGAGAATGTCATATTATATGTATGCCAATGTATTAAGTGATAATGATTCTATCTTAGGTAGTCTATAGGATCTCTTAAGTGTGTCTGTAAGGGATTTTATGGGCGGTTGCTTCACAACTCACTCAAGTGAACCTTAGAGTCTCCTTCGTAGGAGGATCTCATCTTCATAGGTTTGATGTCTTGTAAATGTATGTTGATCTCATTATGGGTGTTTTTAAGAATCATTTTGGTGTGCCTAGAGAGAGTGTATGGGCGGTCTCTCTTTGTCTTACTTAAGTGAGTCTTAGGAAAGCTTTTAGTGAGGGAATTATATTCTAAAATGTGTGTAAAGTGAAGATAATGAAGCTCATTGTAACAGTGAAGAAGTTCACTGTACAATGAAGTAAGTTCACTGTAACATTTCCTAAAAATGTGACTAATTGCTTAAATGATTTGTTATGTGTTTCTAAGTTGTTAAATGTTATTCTTATTCTTATATTTGATGTTTTAACAAAATTCATGAAAAACATGTTAATTTACTAAATGTCCCTTTTAATGGTTTTTGCATGGCTTCCATACTTAGTGCATCTAATGTGCTAACCCCTTCTTTTCCTCTTTTGACTTAAGTGAAGGGAATTGGAAGTCTTGATGTGCCATGGAGGATGGATAGGTTTTTAAGGGTTGAAGATGAAGTATTGGTGAGTCCACATCGATTCGAGGACAATATCCACATGTGCTCCTTTACGTTTTAGTCTTTATTTTATGTCTTGTATGAGATTAGTCCCAAATGTTGTATACTCTAAAGTTTAGATGGTTCAAAGAGATGTTGTAAAGGTGTAATAGTTTAAATGAAAGTCTTCCGCTTGTGTATTGGTTATGTAAAGAGCTTTTCGTGTGTGAAAAAAGTTTTAAATTCTTTCCCATTTTAGTATGGTTATTATTCAATGAATGATACGAGAGGATTAGATGAAACTTCTTGAAGTCTCATTTGCCATGTGACGACACAAGGATGCTATGACTTCTAGGGTGTACTTGTGGGTCGTGACAAGCTTGGTATCAGAGCATCAGGTTTGGGAGTGTCTGTTTGTCCCATGAACCACATCTAGTAGAGTCTTGTTTATAATGTGAAGCGCGCCACATTATGAATGGGAGGCTATTGGGTGTTAGGCAAAGTTTCACTTCTTCATTCATTTAATCGTGCCTAAGATCTTTGTATATGGTGTCTATCCCTTGTTTCCCTTATGTGTTGATCTCTTGAGGGTGACTTTATGAAGATTTGGTTGAGGGAGAGAAAGATGAGATGTGACTTGTTGGATGAGGTGTGATAAATGGTGTTGATGACCTTAGGTTGGCTTGGTTACCTTTTGAAGGGTAGTTAAGTTGGAAAAAATGGTAAGGTATATTATTAGAAATATGAAGGAGTGGTTGTTGAGATAATCTGAAGTTGTTTAAAACCCAACCATAGGAAGGACGATGATGAGATTTGAAAAAGTAAAAGTGAGTTTCTTTTGGTAAAGGGGAAATGTAGTGGTTAGATTGTTAAACCTTTTAGAGTATTTAGTCTTCATGAGTTAGACTTTGGGTGAGAAAGCATTAATAAGGTTTAAGGTTATTTGAGGGAGTTCCTTGTGATAGATGTTACGTTGACCTTATAATGGGTTTCTCCTAAGTGGGGGGAGTATACTGAAGAGTATGATTGTTGAGAGTGAGGTACCCTTAACTTTTCTTTATGTGTTTATTCAAGCGTAAAACAAAGAGTTCTTAGTAACTTGATTATGTAGGAGTCTTTTGTGGAAGGTGAATTCCAATTGTTCTCCTTATGATATGCATGTTTTGATTAAAGTTTTGTTGAATGAGAAAATGAGTTTTCATGCATTATATCTTCCTCATGGTTATGTGCATCTAGTGTAGGTTGCTAATTGTTTCATGAAGTGAGCATGTCTAAATTGTTATATGAGATTGATTTGTTGAGCATTTATATGGAATTTGTTAAGTGTTGCATTGATAGATTGTGAAGCATTTTCACTTTAAGGTTGCCAGGGATTTCTGTTCACTGTAACATTTTGCAAAAATTAACAAATTCATTCTTTGTTTGAAAATTTTGTAATGTGGTTAAAATTGATGTATATGAGCATGATATTGAATATAAAGTGAGTTTTTTGCTATTTGCAATGAAGTATATGAGTTTGTAGCATGATGAGTTATATAATGTTTTCTAGTTTCTTGTTGTGTTGTGATTCTCTTAATTATGTGAAATTGATGTTTCTACTTGATTGTGTGTTGTATGGTATTATCATTAATTGCTAATTGAATCTCTAGACTTGGAAGTGTTCGGAGAGTGGCAAGTGTCATTCCAAGACGAATGTTGTCCAAGTGGGGGAGAATGTAAGACCCCAAAAAATGACTTAGGTGAATCTAGATCCTAACATGTTTGTAATGATGGTCTAAGGTCCTAAAATGGTTTATAATGTGGGTTTGAGGCAGTGGTAATAGTTTAGCTGCATTGGAAGTCAAACATCAAGGGACGACCAAGACGTTCGACGACAAAGTCACCTATGCGCCTCATATATGCTCATGTGCCTAATTGTGTGTTTAATGAGGTTATAAGGTCCTTAAATGAGTTATATGTTTTATATAGGCAATGTGTCAAGTTTCGTGAAGTTTGGAGGTCACACATCCAAGAACTTCTTCGAAAGGTTTGCCTTGAAACGACCTTGCGTGTCTATGTATATTTTGTAAAGTTTTACGTGTTCGTTTTGGATTAAACTGATGCGGTAGGTTTTAAACTCGTATACAAACATATTTGGTTTGGAAACATCCGCCTACGACTCCATATAGGACCCACAAGGGGCCCTAAAAAAGGACCCCAACTTGGAGCACAACACTTCCAGGGAATGGCAATTGACTGACCCAAACGATGGACAGTCGACCAGGAGACAGCCCGTCGATGGGTGGCGTCGATGGATCCACTTGTCCTGCAGGTTGAGGAGTTGCAGGAGAAACCAACTAGACCCCATCGACGGGACGTGGGTGAGACCACAGATCGTCGATGTTGGGCGTCAATGGTGCTGTAACTTTCCTGCCAATTTTCTGTTAAGTCTTGGGGTTTTTGGGAAATACACCCCAAGTATTTAGAATAGAAGTACGGTTGTTTTGAGTGTTTATGGGTATTTTAAGAGTATATAAGTCACTAAACTCTCATTTAAACCTAACTCCTAAATCAAAACACATCCCATCCTAAAGTTTCTTCAAAAACCTCCATGAGTTCTCAAGGTGAAGATGAAGCTTGAAGATGGTTCTTCAATGGAGTTTCTTCTTCAATTGTTATTGGATTCTTCTAATAAGGTACGAGAGTTGTTCATCTAAGGCTTGCTATCACATTAGAGTCAATTTTAAAGATGTTTTTCAAAGATTTTAAAAAGATGAAAAAGTCCAATTTCTACTCTAAGTCTTGGGTTCTTGCATGAAACATTTTTAAACACTAAGATATGATAATATTGATGTTTAATTTATGTTTTTCAATGAAATTCTCCATGAACCCTTGACCTTCTTAAATCTCTCAATTTGACTAAAATATGAGTTATAAGATGATGCTTTGATATTGATGAATTCATGTGTAGATTATTATGGGCTTTTGATTCATGTATAGATTATAATTGATTGGTGTATAGGCTGTTTCAATTTTATCAATTGAGTACTGTATACTCTTAGATCTATCGAATATTAAACTTATTAAACTGATAATGACTTAAGGCTTATGAATTCTAGTGTAGTTTTTGATGGGCTATTGATTGATGTAATAATTGTATTCAATTGATGTCTAATTGGTCTTAGATTGATAAATCTATATTGAATTGAATTAGATTCATTGATTATTATGATTTATGTATTGAATTGATGTTCATGGCCATGGGTAAGGGTCTCACCGTATCGAATTAGATGATTTAGCTTTGGAATTGAAGTAGTAATATGGAGTGGGGGTATGCTTCCCTAAATCCCTTTAATTTATGTTAATTAGACTTAAATTATGTTGTGATTGGTATGGTCCACTTATGGTGGCAGTGCTATGTGAATTGATGTGGCCTTGTCTCTGTTACCTTATGCAATATGATGATCATGGTCTTGTTGGCACTACTTGAAGTATTATGATGATTTGTGTCGTTGATTTATGTTAAGTATGAGCATATCTATCTATATGTGAAGTAATGTGAAAGAATGTTTTCTTTGTATGTATGTTAGGAGATCATGCAAACTATGACTATGGATTTATATATGTAGTCTTAGGGTTGATGCATAGTTGTTCCTACTTGACTATATTAGTCTATGATCGTTATATTGATGATGATATGGTAGAGTATACATGACTAAAAGATGATAATGATTATTCCTAAGTGACTTAAAGAATGACATGTGATATGTGTTAAAGTGAAGTATGTTGTGTCTTGTCTTGGTTGACTTGTGTCCCTTACTTGATGCATGTATGAATGTGAATATGAGATGTCTTGACTTAGGATGCTAAAGCCTCTTAGTCTTGAATTTATGAATGACATGTGACCTTGAATGATGTTCAGAGGGTCTTTTATGTGATACCTTGAACCTAGTGGTAAGGTTATGAATGTTGAAGTCGAAAGACGTAACGGTATTCTTCAAGAAAAAGAATGATAGTCTTAAAGTTGATTGAATGGAATGACATCATATCAATCCTTAGAAAGTCATGATGAGTTTGTTGTCGCCATTGTAAGGTAGCCCTAGTGGACCTTTCTTTGGTAGGGTAAATGTGATTGGGTTATGAACTTGATATGGAACCCCTTTATTATGAACCTTTAATGTAAATTACTCTATGAGAAAAAAGGATATCACTGAGTGAGTATGGTAAAGGAAGTAGTTCTAGTTAAAGGATGAGACTAGAATACAAAGCACGTCCTTCATATTCCTTAACCATGTGCCTACATGGGATGTGTCCAAGTTCTACCATTGGCAAGTAGAACAACACCCTTATTGGATTAGGATAAAACTCCGAATTCAAAGATTTTCTACCATGGTCTATGTCGGTTATTTCCTATTCTCATCATATGGGATACCTACTAGCATTAGAGAAGTTCTATGAAGTTTAGGTGGTGGTATGGGACACTATCTAGATATTGCACGACAGGCTTTGAAGGTGTTAGTTGGAGTCCCTAGTTCTTGTCCAAGACCATTACTTGAATGTCCTTATGTGATGAATGAGTCTTAAATGAACTAATGAATGTAATGACTTAAGTTAAGAAGGTACGTTAAATAAAATAAGTACTTATCTAGAGTAGCTAAGGGTTGTCTATTTAAGGTGTGAAGAGGGCATAGGAATAATCACTTCTTATCTTACCTAGATAAGTCTTAAGAATGACTCTAGTTAGGAAAGATGTTGATTATGTAGACATGATGCAAACTTAGGTAGTCTCAAGGATTATTTAGGTAATCTGAAGAGGTCAATCATGGACGTCATATCTTGATTTACTTAAGTAAGTCTTTTGATAACCTTTGTA
Source organism: Solanum pennellii (assembly GCF_001406875.1). Taxonomy (NCBI): domain Eukaryota; kingdom Viridiplantae; phylum Streptophyta; class Magnoliopsida; order Solanales; family Solanaceae; genus Solanum; species Solanum pennellii. The sequence continues at coordinate 54,604,734 of NC_028644.1, forward strand.
GGGGAGAATGTCATATTATATGTAATCTAATGTATTAAGTGAGAATGATTCTATCTTAGGTAGTCTATAGGATCTCTTAAGTGTGTGCATAAGGGATTGTATGGGCGGTCGCATCACAACTCACTCAAGTGAACCTTAGAATCACCTTTGGTAGGAGGATCTCATGTTCATTTGTTTGATGTCTTGTAAATGTATGTTGATCTCATTATGGGTGGTTTTAAGAATCATTTCGGTGTGCCTAGAGAGGGTGTATGGGCGGTCTCTCTTTGTCTTACTTAAGTGAGTCTTAGGATAGCTTTTAGTGAAGGAATTATATGCTAAAAGGTATGTAAAGTGAAGCTAATGAACTTCACTGTAACAGTGAAGAAGTTCACTGTACAATGAAGTAACTTCACTATAACATTTCCTAAAAATGTGACTAATTGCTTAAATGATTGGTTATGTGTTTCTAAGTTGTTAAATGTTATTCTTATGCTTATAGTATGATGTTTTAACCAAAATTCATGAAAAACATGTTATTTAGTAAATGCCCGTTTTCATGGTTTTTACATGACTTCCATACTTAGTGCATCTAATGTGCTAACCCCTTCTTTTCCCTTTTTGACTAAAGTGTAGGGAATTGGAAGTCTTGATGTGCAATGGAGGATGGATATGTTCCTAAGGGTTGAAAATGAAGTATTAGTGATTCCTCATCGATTCGAGGACAATATCCACATGTGTTCCTTTACGTCTTAGTCTTTATTTTATGTCTTGTATGGGATTTGTCCCAAGTGTTGTATACTCTAAAATTTAGATGGTTCAAAGAGATGTTTTAAAGGTTTAATGTTTTTAATGAAATTCTTCCGCTTGTGTATTGGTTATATAAAGAGTTCTTCGTGTGTGAAGAAAGTCTTAAATTCTTGCTCATTTTAGTATATTTATTATGCAATGAATGATACGAGAGGCTTAGATGAGACTTCTTGAAGTATCATTTTCCGTGTGATAACACAAGAATACTCTAAACTTCTAGGGTGTACTTGCGTTTCATGACATCCCACTTGTTCAAAAGCTAATACTCTTTGCTTATGGACACTTGCCTTGAAATTAAACAAAATCGGATCTTGATTGTAAAACTTTAAAAATCCAAGACGAGTCTTAGAGCTTAAAATAGGTGCCATGGGTCTAAGCACTGTCTTAAGACCTATTTTAACGAATATAGTTCATTTAGGAAGTTTAAGAATCAAAACGTTCAGGAACGTCCATGACGTCCGGAAGTTGGTTCAAAGAGGTACTAGCGTGTCTTAGCCTATTTAACTAGCTTTTAAGAGTCGGAAATTCATGAAAAATGGTGAAAGGGTAGCTAATAGGTGTTTAAGTTATTTCATGGTCGAAACATTCAGGTAAGACTCCCCAAGTACCAACCAAGGGCCCTTGAGGAGGACCCCTACAAGTTGAGGCAACATTACCTGGGCAGTGTGCATTCATGGGACAAGCTACGGTCCGTGTGTGGACAGACGGGGCGTTGATGCCACCATATTCCCACACTTAGCCAATTTGAGGAAGCCCTCGCCTGCACAAGTCTCTGACCTTACTTACGGATGTGCAGGATGGAGGGGGTCAGTCTGTCGACATATAGACGGCCCGTCGATGGGGTTCCGTCTGTGAGGGTCTTGATTTTTTTGCACATTTTAATGTTAATTCATTTAATTAATTAAGTGGTTCAGTGGTTATTTAGGGTTTAAGGTAAGACTAATTAACTAGTTTAACTCTCATATAAAGTCCCTAACCCCAATTAATCTAGTTACAACTCTTAATACAAACTCTTTCCTTCTCTCTTCTTTCTTTCTCTATTGGAAGACACCATTGAAGACTAAGCTAAGGAAGGGCTTTGGGGGATGGAAAGGGACGAATTCACCATAAAATATTTATCAAACGTTAAGGTATGATATCTAATTCACCTTTGAGACTCTTTCCTCAAAGGGTTCCTTCAAAATGGATTTCAAAAGTTGAGTTTTCATGTGGGTTTCATCCAATTACGAAATTGATGTTGTGAATTGAGTTGATTATGGTTTCTTTAGGATATAATGGATATATTTACATGTATTTTAACTTGATTATGATCATTTGTGATGGTTTGATTCAATTTGATGATTTTGATCCTTAACCCTAAACCCTAAGTTTGATCTTGATGTAAATTGGGCTGTGATTGATTCAATTGTCTTGCTTATGGGTTAAATCACTCTTAGATGATGTCATTACAATAATCATTAACAAATTGGAGCGAATTGTATTCTTTCATGCTAGTCTTGATAAGATGATGTAGGTTAGAAGGTGAGTTGACCTAGGCATCTTATTTTAAGATGTGATCTAGTATTGAATTGTGCTATAGTGTTTATTCTAGTCTTTTTATCATGTTGAATATTGAATTATGATGTTGAACATCTAAATTGGATTGAATTGAGGTTTTATGGTAAGGCCGTGATGATGAACTATGAGGAAGACTTGGTAAGTCTTAAAATCTCTATATTTACTTCCGATTGTGATTAATTGTGGTTAAGTCATGATGTTATATTGCAATATGCCTTGTATTATGATTAATAGGCTGGTATGATGTTGAATTGAAATGTCTTGATTATGGTTGTGAGGTTGTTAATATGTAAAGGTTATAAGGGTGGTGATATATACCAATGTGCTTTATTATAAAATGATATGTAATGTGTTAATGTCACCTATATGAATTGTGATGAAAGGACTTATACTCATAAAATTCTTATTGAGCTATTGATATAATGATTATACAAGGGTATACCCTATGACCTAAACTAAGCTATTATTGATAATTAAAGGCTTAAAGACATTTCAAAAAGAGACTCTAGCTTAGCACTGAGTGAACAAAATTGAGGAGTGTCCCTTCCCACATAGGGAAGGTAGGAGAACTAAATTACTCTTGAGATTGGAGACTATAATGCATGGTGCATAAAGAGGGTCCCAACTATATCTCCTAGTTCTTGAACTGTGTTGACCCCATAGGAATACTAGCTAGTGTATCCATGTAGTTTCTACGTTTTATGTTTTGGTACTACCTTGGCAAGAAGTCCACCTTCTTTCGGTGTAGGGTCTTATGACATCGGATTCCACACTATCTGATGTGGTCTATGTCGTTTAGGGCAAGATATTGCCAAAAAGGTAAAATTAATTAAAGGATTTGAACTCTAACTTGGATAACCTAAGGGGTCTAGCTTAGTCTAGGTAGGGGTTTGGGACTCTACCTAAGCATTGCACTAGTTAGCCTTGAGGGGAGTATTAGGAGGATGTTCTTATGTATGTTATGTTATGAATATATATGATATGTACATAATGAACTTGCACATTGTTGATACTATATGTTGATTAATTCACTTATGAATATGTGTTGGGTTATATTGTTTAAATAAGAAGAAATGTATATCTAAATGTTATATTGGATATTGGTTATGGTTTCTTGTTGAGGCTACATGATTGAGTAAGGTTGTGGGTCTTTGCTTGGTCATTGCACTTATTGACTTGATAAGGATTCATATGTAGTTGTCTTGTTTATTATGATATGATTAACTCTTAGCCATGCTTGTGACGTTATTCCTTGATGATAGGGTTGTAGTAAATAATGGGATTCAAGTATGTTGGGATAAATATTACTTGTTTGAGTTAGTAATCATGTCTAATTGATTGGTGTGACTTGTTTTGTTATGCATTAGACTTTTAAACTTGTAAAATGTCATGTTTTGACTAAAAGTCCCTTTTTAGCATATTTGGCCTTTATGTGTGCATATGGTTTCATACTTAGTACATGTGGAGTACTAACCCCATTTTCTTCCCTTTTCCCTACATTTTTTAGGTTTCGATCGTTGAAGTGTTTTGGAAGGAGACATTGAAGAAGGCTTGGATTCCTTATTCATCCAAGTAGGGTAGGTCCTCAACTTCCAAGGACAATACCACTATCTAGCTTATGGACTTGTTATGAGTTTAAGACTCTTTCATTTCTTTCCTTTTAAATTGAGTACTATACTTTTGTATGACCTATATGTGGTCTTGTTGGATTGATGTAAGGGCTATGTCCCAATTTGATATACTCCAAATAGATGGTTATGAGATGAGAGGACTTCTATGACTATGATATTTTCTATATAATAATATGCAATAAAAGTAGAAGGCTATGTAACCTTCCTATACGAAGGGTCTATGTATACTCAATACGACTATATTATGTGTATGTAGAGGTGTATGTAAACCTCCAAGTAGATGTAATGAAAATTTTTAAATTTTTCCGCAAAATTTCAACCTATGAATGTAATGACATGAGAATAAGAGGCTAGTCTTAGTCCTTAAACAGGACGACGACGTCAGTTATGTCTAGGGGGTAAACCCGAATGTGAGATTGATCTTGCTTCTCTTTCGCCTATGAACTAATGATGATTCATCCCCACCGGTCACCACTGTCCCTCCTTCTGTAGAATCCATAAGTCTGACTCCCATGCGTGCAAGTCTATGCACATCCTTAGCTAACTCCTTCTTTTCTTCTTCAACATGGGTGGTACTACCCATGGACAACCTGCTTAAGGCATCAGCAACCACATTAGCCTTATGTGGGTGGTAAAGAATACTCATGTCATAATCCTTGAGTAATTCCAACTACCTCCTTTGTCTGAGATTGAGTTCTTTCTCAGTGAAAACATATTGGAGGCTTTTATGATCAGTGAATATATCAACATGAACACCATACAAGTAGTGGTGCCATATCTTCAAAGCAAACACTACTGCAGCCAATTATAAGTCATGAGTTGGATAATTCTTCGCATGAATCTTCAACTGTCTAGAGGTATAATCTATAACCTTGATATTCTGCATCAACACACAACCCAAGCAAACTCTTGATGCATCACAATACACCACAAAACTTTGAGTACCCTCTGGTAAGGTCAAAGCCGAAGCGGTAGTTAATCTCTTTTTCAACTATTGAGAGCTTTTCTCACAAGCTTCAGACCATTGAAACTTGACCGTCTTCTGAGTTATCTTGGTCAAAGTAGAAGAGGTAGATGAGAATCCTTCAACAAATCTCCTATAATATCCAGCTAAACCCAAGAAACTCCTAATATCTGTTGGAGATGTGGGTCTAAGACAACTCTGAACTACTTCAATCTTTTGAGTGTCAAGTCTAATCCCTTCACTAGAAATAATGTGGCCTAAGAATGCAACAAACTTAAGCCAAAACTCACACTTGGAGAACTTGACATATAGATCCTTATCCTTCAAATTCTGCACAACATTAATCTTGAGGTGACTAGCATGATCTTCTTCATTCCTTGAATAAACCAGCATGTCATTAATGAAGACAATGACAAACAGATCTAAATAAGGTTTGAAGACTGTGTTCATAAGATCCATGAACATTGCAGGTGCATTTGTCAAACCAAAGGACATAACCAAAAATTCTTATTGCCCATACCTTTTTCTAAATGCTGTCTTTGGAATACCACATTCCCTTACTTTCATCTGATGATAGCGTGATCTGAGGTCAATCATGGAAAAGCAAAAAGCACCCTGAAGTTGATCGAAGAGATCATCTATCCTCGAAAGAGGATATGTATTTTTGATGGTCACCTTTTTCAACTGACGGTAGTCTATACACAATCCTAAGGGATTCATCCTTCTTCCTAACAAACAAGACCGGAGCGCCCCATGGTGAGACAGTTGGTCGAATGAAGCCTTTGTTTAACAAATGTTTCAATTGTTCTTTTAGCTATTTTAACTCTGCTGGTGCAATTCTGTATGGCGGAACAGAGATAGGATGAGTATATGGGATGATATCTATGCCAAAGTCTATCTCCCTTTAGGGAGGGACTCCTAGTATTAGGAAAGACTTTTGGAAACTTACTGAATATAGGAACTGAACTGAAGGGAAGGTACCTCAACACTTGAGTCATTAACTCGGATTAAGTGATAGACACACCCCTTAGAAACTAACTTCGTCACCTTAAGGTACGAAATGAAATGACCTTACATACTGCTGAACTACTAGTCCACTCTATAACTGGCTCATTAGGAATCTGAAACTTGACAACTCAAGTTCTGTAATCTTTTGATGCATAACAGGCATGGAGCAAGTCCATACCTAGAATGACATCAAAAAATCTACCATGTCTAACTCTATTAAATCAGCCATGGTACTCTTGTGATTGATGGAAATAGGAAAATCAGGATAGACTCTTTCTGCTAGAATGGATTCGCCAACAGGTGCAGAAACACTAAATGATTCGCTAAGTTGCTCAGGAGTAATCTCAAAGTTCATAGCAACATAGGGAGTTATGAAAGATAAACTTGCTCCTGGGTCTAACAATGCATAAACAGTAAATTCAAAGACTCGAATCATGCCAGTGAAAATATTTGGCAAATTCTCTTATTCATGGATATTATTGAGAGCATACAAGAGGTTTGTTCCTCCGCCAGTACCCGAATTAGCTCCCCTAGGTGCAATTCTGTCTAGTGGATCAGCTGACGAAGATTGAGCTCTTTTGCCCCCATTACCACCGCCTTGCTTACTCTTTGGACATTCTCTCATGAAATGCCCGGTCTGACCGCACTTGAAACAACTCGCGGAGCCTTCGCGACAGATGCCACAGTGATTCCTAGCACACCTAGCGCAGGTAAGAGGCTTACTACTTCCTTGCGCTATACTACCATGTGATTATAAATGTCTAGCTCGGGAGTTCTGACCATGATGCTCAACTCTGTCTCAGGGCGCAGGTGCACTAGCAGACGATGGTGCATTCCCCTTGATTTCTGAAATTGTGGTCGACTTGAACCACCCTTCTTTTGACCATACTCATTTCTAGTCTTCGCTTTCTTATTTCGACATTGCTATCTGTCCCTCAGATTTTCCTCTTCAACTTACTACACATAGACCATTATCCTTGATATGTCCATGTCACCAATAAACATTGCAACCCTACCTTCTTTACTTAAAGCCCTTCCCAAAGCAGAAACACACAAACTCATTCTGTTTCCATGTTTTTCACCATCCTCGGAGCATAGCGAAACAATTTGGTGAACTTCAACCCAACGTCATGAACAGTCATGGAGTCCTGTTACAAAGTGAGGAACTCCCATACCTTTGCTTCCTTTAATTCTCGAGGAAAGAACCTTCATAAGAAATCTTCATCGAAACAATCCCAAATTGGAGCTGGTGCGTCCTCAGCTCTGCCCTCTTTCCATTGGTCAAACAAGGTTCTAGCCACACTCTTCAGTTGGTATGCAGCTAATTCAACCCTCTCAACATCAACCACATGCATTACCTCAAACACTTTCTTCAACTCTTCCACAAAATTTTCCAGATCCTCAGTAACACTTATTCAATATACATAGTTTAAAAGTAATTGCAATATAAAGAAATGTTGAATTAAAACATGCTATAAACTCTGAATGCATACAAATATACAAATAATATCTGAGATATATGTAAAAATACAAATAACTAATGCATATGAAAATACAATACTTCTATGAGAGATTCTCTAACCGACAACTATCACTTAAGAACTATAGTGATGATATAGCGTTACTCGGCCAACACTATCCGACCATCCTAACTTTGCCAGAGTATAGGACCTGAATTTCCTAATGGATCCACTAGCAAACTATGAAGAGGGTTCATCTAAAAAGTATGACCCTTTTCTACCCATGATGGATACATGGTTTACATGGAGACTTGAGTTAATCTGAACTCGCCTCCCCACATCGGTGATCAATACTACTCCAAATATATATATACACTGGCCCTTATGTTTTTAAAACATATTGATTTTGTGATTTGAAATCAGTGTTCAAAACTTGGCTTTTCAAAAGCTCTCTTGGAAATCATAGTTTCCTTTTTCTTCTATTAAACTAGCCATAGGCTCTATGGAAGTCTAGCTTCCCTTCTTTCTCAAAAGTTTGAAAACATCTTAGTTTAAGCTCTGATAAACTACTTATTTACCTTATAACTCTTGAGAAATGAACTTAACTTTACGCTCTTTGCTTATTCGAAACTTAACTCTCAAGGAATAATTAGTTCCCTTATAGCATTTGAGAATTAAACTCAACTTTTTACTTGAACCTTAAAACAAAGTTAAAACGTTTGTTTAAGACTCTTAAATTTTTTAGGAACTTACTTTGATTTGCTTCTTAACTTTTAGACTGGACTCTTAACTTTATTGACTTTGATCTTAACTATCCTTGAATTGGATTATGGATTCAAGGATCATGATCTCATGTTTATGGATGATTTCATGATGTTTAAATGTACCCTAGAGTGTTGAAATTCACTAAAAATGATACGCACATCACTTAGGAACTAGTACGAAGATATAGGGAAAGAATGGGGTCTCCAGGGGGTTGTGGCGCTCTGAGAGGTGTGGAGCGCCAGAGCCTGACGGACAGAGTTGTCCTGAGGGGCTCTGGTAGGCGCGGCGCCCCAGGGCCTGTGAGACGGGTTTTTTTTAACTTTTCTTATTTGATTTTCAACTCTACTTCCAAAACTTTCATGGATATTTCCCCAAACACTTAAAATCATTAATATACTCAATACTTAATAGATTAGACTCAAAAACAGTTCGGAAACATGAATCAAAACTACTAGATACGAACTACAATTCAACCAACAAGAATTTCACAACTTTTGGTTAAGAAATCCCATATTCATCATTCCATATGCACTGACTTGCTGAATTTAAACAAGTACGGTGTGGGTGAAAGGATCCAACACCGAATGATCTCAGATACCTCGATAGGGATCACCCCTGACAAAATCCACGCATTGATCTTGGAGTTCTTGGACAATTCTTGATTTTATTCTTCTTTTCTCTTTTCTCCCAAGCCCTAAGAGTTCTAAATTATTATAAAACTAATTTGGAACTTGGTATTTAACCCTAAATAACCCTTAAAACAAATTAGACAATACTAGGGTGAAAATACAACTTTTCCCTTGCGAAAATTAGGATTGGACTTTCCTCAGTCCAACAGCCCAACTTCTGAAAGATATATCTCCCTCATACGCTATCATATTTGTGCAAACTCAGCGCCGTTGGAAAGATATTCCCAAGGGCTTTCCAACCATATAAAGAGCTCATCCAAACTCCTCCTGAGCTGGGAGTTATGACCGTTTGAAATAACCAAAGCTTACTTTTGAAAGCTGGAAATTTTCCAGATTTTCCTACTTAATTTCAAAAATGTTTATTCTTGGTCTCTTAGCTTATGATTAGATGTTTCAAGTTAAGAAAATGTTACAGTAGCAGAGCATATGAATCGGTTGTACCACTGTTAAATTGTAAGACACCATGACTTCAATACCGCAAACGGAGTTGAGAAGTATAATGTAACAGATTTTCCACTAGTAGTGATTTTTATGGAAATTGATTTGTTTACACTGTGGAATATCGCCCACATAATTAATATCTGGATTGCAATTGCAAGAACTTCCAAAGTGAATGTTTTGTCTGCTGCCACATTTTAAAGACTATGTCTCATTGTAGAATTAAATTGCTTCATGACAAATATATTTTATGCTGGTGGAGAAGAGACGTAATTCATCCAAATATAGGAAAATTCCTTCAAGGAGGCTATTCAACAACGATGGAAGAGTACAAGAAGTACAATTCCTTGAAGAGTTGGTTTGATATGAATTGTGATGTTGTGTTGGACAGCAACGCTAAATATGTGGATTTCAAAAATATTTTGAAAGGTCGTTTAAATGCATATTGTAATTGGAATGACAACATGGCAGTTCCTGGCGTTGGTGATCCAGGAACAGATGAAGATGCAACATTCATTAAGAATCTGAAGGAAGTCTGAACACGTGGAAGACCACTGACTAATAGATTTAGGAGAGATGGTGGAAGGTGGACTAGAACATATTATCATGCATATCAAGAGTGTGAGTCTAGTCAAGGTCGGGGGTGGTGGGAGACGTGGTGGAGGTAGAAGGGTTGGTAGAGGTGGTTGTATAAATGCAAAGAATAATCATTTAATTTTTAATCCCACATTATTTTAATAGATTTTTAAGTGGTTTCTATTCATTAGGGAATTGAATATTGGAATTTTTATTATAAGATCAAATTGACTAACACACATAATCCTCCATAACAAGTCACGAAATTCATTTAAACTCTACTCAACCCGTATCCAGATCAAGTCTAGTATTGTTCATTGGGCCATCTAATTGTTGGGCCTCTTTGTGGTTTAGTCATAGGCCCAACAGCTCGGCTAGTCACAATTTTGTGTCCTTACATATTATAACAAGAAAATCACCCTAAAGTTAATAATATGAAGAGGATACGTTGTTATTTTGAATCCTTTGATTAGGGTTCTCCTTGATGAGATTGTACAAAGGGTGACTTCTAAGACATTCAAAGATTTAATAAATATTAAGACTGAGGTATGTAAATTTTTAACTCAAATCAATTGTTTATATTCATGTCTAATAATCTAAGTATTTTTTCCAGCTGTAAGTTATTTAATGCAATAGAAAGTGAATGGTGGGTTTACAAGAAATTCTCCTTGGTCGATGTCCCACTTAAGTTATTGTTGCGCCGAACATCAACAAAGTTCAAAATCTATGACTATTTCATGAACATGTGCATTGAATGTGGAAATACAGAAGCCATGTGTAGAAAAGGAGTGGTAATATCATTAATTAAAATATTTTTTGATGTATTTGAATCATTAAATTCCTTCTAAGTAACATATATATTTTTGTACTTTAGAGGATGTTTTTCATCTATGAAGATTTATATGGAACAATGCCATTACTAGAGCAAGCATCAAGAACTGGTCACATCGCTGTATCATTTGTGATCGCCATATTCTCAATATTCATAGCGGTGAATATAGGCAAAATAATATAAACACTATTGGGAAGATGAAATTAACACAACACCAATAAAGACTAACAATGCATTCTCGAAATTGTCTTCGACAAATGTTAAACGTATCGTGGATTTTCAATCGTTTATTCATTGAAAAACCAGTCCTTGTTGCATAAATAAGCATCCATGTGAGCTAGTTGACCATTGTTACGGTTGTAGTACTGATGAAGAAATTACGTTGTTTTATGGAGGCTAACATTGGTTCAAATTTTTAATGTCTTTTCTTCCGTGTGTTGTTGCTACATTTTCACGGGTATTTAATTTTGTCATTATTTCGTATTTTTAAAGGGATGTATGTTCAATTTAAATGTGACAATACGTATCGTAGAAGTTGGAAATAATTTTTTGCATTAAAAGAAAAATAAATAAATAATGGACACCACCCATGCATTATGCAATAACAACAAAACAAAAAGGAAAATTAAACAACAACTAGGACCTCATCCAACGTCGTTGTGTTGTGCCAATAAACCTACAGTTGTAGATTCCTATGACAACCCATCTTCTCCAGGGACCAACCACCACCAGAAGTTACCTCTCCATATCAAGCTAAGGGAGTTAATTTACAAACTCCATCGGCGCTAATAGTGAACCGTGTGATGATTTTGCAACAACCTTCTCATATATCTCGAATGTTTTGGCGAGGGGAGGATCATCCATTAACAACATCATCTCCACCCACCTATTCCGTTTCCATGCAATAAGCCGTTTCATGAGCTCGGCTATCTCATCCTCCATCTTCTCACAAGAGTCCCTTTCCAAGTAATATAATTTTTTCACAACCTCTAGAGAGGTTGGGAATGACATTGCCTTTTTTTTATTCTGTAGTTTGGTAGTTGTCCATATTTTTTTAGAAAGCTACTATAAATTTCTACTTTGAATGTTATTAGTGTGAGTAAGGAATATATTTAGCGGATTCTCTATTATAGTAAAAACAATTGCATCGAAATGTGAAGGATTTGGATCCAAAAGAAACGTGGGACCATATTGTAAGATTTTTCAACTAATTATTTCACTCTTCTTTAATTATATGTCAAAATAATTATAAATCAATGTAATCACTAATATTATAAATCGAAAATAAAAGAGAAAGGAACCTAAATTAGTGAAAGGATTTTTCTGTCATCTAATTAAATCTACTTGGGATTACCTACCAGTTCATTTTAAAGATAAATCAATTTGAATATAAGAAGATAAAAAGTTACGAGTATTCAAAATACATTTTCTTTGGAATATAAATTACAAGTTCATGTTTATAAACAATTTTTAAAATAAAGAGATAGATTTAACCTAGACTCGAACTCGTAACCAAGTTGTTAATTTTTAAATGTACTACCATTCGCGCTGCAATAGCATTCATTCACAATAACGAAATACAAAGTTTAATTAAAAGTACCTGACTATACCTACCACTTGGTGAAAAGACTTGATTTGATGAATTAAATTTTCTTTCATATTTTTTTTGAAATCCAGATCCATTAGTTAACCGTACTTTTAAGAAGATAAGAAAATAAAATCTTACGTGTGTCTGAGAATCATTTTTCATACGAATATACATGTTAATTTTGTGTTTATAAAAATTTCAACAAACAAAAGTGAGGCATATAACTAAATGAAATTTCTTTATTTTTCATCTATTTTTACTAAAACACATATTTAATATCACTTTTTAATTTTCACAAGATAATTGGTCTCCAAAATAATGTGTGGATAAGATCCTGTAGTTGTTAGCTCTTAATAAAAATTATTTGAGTAAACCTACTACTTGTTGAAAAGACTTGATTTGATATGAGTTGAATTTTCTTTTGGTCTTCCGTTTTTAAGCCAAATCCATGCATTAATTAACCAATTTTTTAGAAGGTAAGAAAATAAAATTTTTAATTATCAAAATATTTTATGATATAACTTATTTCAGACCTTTATATATAATTTTTATTGAAATTAAATTTATTGTTATATCAAAAATTTATAATAGAATTTTACTATAACAAACGCGAACTGACGGAGTAGTATTAGTGTACTCCTATTCTACTCTGAGAGAACTACTTGAGTACACCTACAAGATATTGAAAATATATGATTTGATAAGTTAAATTTTCATTCACTCTTCTTTTTTAAGCCAGTCCATATAATTTTTGTTTGTAAAATAAAATAAAATTCTGCATAACCTAGACTCTAAATCGGGACATTTTGGACTATATGTTCAATGTTTAACCATCCTGCTGCAATAGCATTCGTCCATACTAACGAAAGGAAATGTATTTACTCGCTTTCATATATGTTGTTTAATCAATAAGAGGTTTCGCAAAAGTAAGAGCTAAAATATTGGGACATAGACTCGATATCGTGACCTACTGACTAAACGTTTAAGCTTTAACCATTCGCGCTGCAACAAAATTCGTTCAATTATGAAAGTAAATTTATTTATTCTATCTATCTCCTATTAGTTTTCTAATCAATGAAAAAGTCAACAAAATAAAGAAATAAATTGTGAGTTATCTTAAAGATCATTGAACTATAGAAAATTATCTAGTTATTTGGTTCATAATTATATGACACTACTCAAATATTTAAGTTTTTGTACACACCATTAACATGGGGAAGACAAACACTCAAGTGCCTGTTGGCTGCCCAATTCTCGTTTGACGTATAATAAACGGCTAGCATTAATTTTTAGATTTTAATTGATTTAAACAATTTCTACTATTTTACAGCTCTTTTTAAAATCAACATACATAAAATTGAATATAGTTTATATAATTTTTGTATTATACTCCTATTAGTTAGTATTTTTTGAACATATATTAAACTCTTTGAAGAAACATAATATAAACGTAATTGAAAGGCAAGAGTATATTGATATTAATTTAAAAGTAACTCGGTGCATAAAAACTTACAAAATTAAAGGGAAATCTATTCTAAAATGAAAATTAGAGCTTGGTAAATTCTACTTAATATTACTGGGAGAAACATTGCCATCAATTGTTCCGACACCACCACATGCATCTTTAGTATCCAAAGCTCCAGCACGATGACCACCTGCATAATTAATATTTAAGGACTTGGCATGGAGAATCATTTCTTCAACGTGCCATTTCAATTTCCACATTTCACGGTGAATTTCTAAAATTTCCTGAACAAGTTTCAACGACATAGTTTTAAGTTTGATAAGTTCATCGGTCACCTGTACCCGTCCCCCGGGAGTAAAATCAACGTTTTGTTTCTATGGTTTAGACATATTAGAATTGTAATGTGTTATATGATATAAATTTTTCTAATTTTTGGATAGAAGATGACTGCTTTTTATTGTCGGTTAGTCTAAGAGATGCATTGGTTGTTCCAAGAGTTATCTTGGTTAGAAAAACAACTTCGCAAATTGTTAGAGAATTCTTGAAGATTCCAATATATTTTTTGGTTAGAACAACAACATCATTTAATGTTGTAAAAATAACATTAAAATTATCATATCATATGTTGCGTTCAAAAAAATAAGCTACGTCAATATTAAATATTAGAGTAAATTAGGTTGTAAAATTAAAGCTAAATAACGTAAAAGTAGACAAACTTTTATACTCCATTATTTCCCAACACCTCCATCAACATACGCACTATCAACATCATCATCTACATTTAGTTTAATAGCTAAAACATGAATACAGCCTGACAACCTTCAAATTTTATCCTTAAGATATGCAATTTCTCTTCGAGGCGACTTAGTTTCTGACTAAGCAATGAAATATCCCAGAGGATTTATTTCTATTTTGTAAAACTAAGATGCCCTCTTCTGTTCGTTGAGAATGACATGATAGCGAAAAATTATTTTATTTTACATAATTTTGATGGATTGAGGGTAGAATAAAGCGACATGCTCAATTTATGATAAACCTACATTTTATTTCCTTAGTTCAAGAGTTTCCTGTTCACTATCCCCAGACGTTAATAATAATATGGAGTCAGGTATAAAATATATCGATCTTTTTTTCATCTTTTAGTAAAAGGTATTAAAATATTTTTAAAAAGTAAAATTACATAGAAAAATCTCATTTTGGCCAAATTCTGACCGAAATGATTTTTCCTTAAATAATATAGAGTAATTCGGACCTAAATTATAAATAAAGCTGTATAGAAAAAAAGATAATACATTACTAAAGACATTAATATCATTGCATCAAAAATAGAGAAATAAATGTTACAAGCACAACCCCCTGAATATTATCGACCCCATAACCCTCATTATTATCGGCACCACCATGTTTGTTATTTTTCAATGCATTAAGAACTTGAGTAGAAAATGTATGAAAAGAATGAGATAATGTCCTCAGTTCACGCTTGATTGCATCCATTGCAAGATGAGGTATCGTACGACATCCTTTAGAAGTTCAATCTCCCAAACTGTATGAAATCGTCTTCTACGATTATCATGTGTATTACTGTTGACTGAACGAGGCATGATAGAGATATAAAATCGAAATATTTATGGTAGAAGAGTAAGTTATGGAAAGAAAACTATAAATATAGTTGCAACTATTTAAAACCCATTAAGTATACGAAACGTTTCATTAGTTCGAATGGTCACATTGGTTCCAAAAAAGTGTATATAAAAAAGTCTTCTCTGTTATATCTGTCTGTAAAACAGAGACCTAGTCTAATTTGACTGAGGATTTCCAAAAGATTCACTCAGTTTAATAATAAAGAATGAAATCAGAACATAAAAGACTTAGAAAAAATCACAACAAATCTCGTCCATTAAAAATCAACTTTTTTCAATCAATAATATTCACAATGGACAGATCGACAAAATCATGAACATGGTGTTCATCTTCTTTGCTACAAATTACATTGACCGTGTTGTCTTCAGTACTATAAATTAACAAATATCAAAACATCCCCAAAAACCAATCCAGTCTCACGTATAAACGACCTCCAACCATCAGAGAACCTCCTCCGGTTTCTCGATCCGCAACTTCCTACATTTAAATAGTGGTTTAATGCAAATGTATTGTCCATTCCAATAAATGTTAGCGTCGTCTATGTTAATTTCTAAGGAAAATACTGAGATACTGATTGCAGAAGCCACTACATAAAACAAAGATAACATGACATTAATTCAACATATATGAAATAAAATAAACAAAGAGCAAATACAACGAAATATTTTACCATTCCATTGCGCCTGACATATGATCTACTTAGTATCACTTTGAACTATGGTAGGGGAGGAGAATAGACTTGGATTTACTCTTACATTTTATCAATGAGAGAAAATATTACTGTATAAGTTAGACTCATGTGTTGTGTTTTTATAGGAGTGTTTAAAATTTTATAGTTTCCACCTAAAGATTTTGGATTAATTTCACACCAAAAGTTGAAACTCTTCGTTTACCATCCACTGAACGGACTCTGTAATGAATATGCTTTTAATGAGGTATGAACATTGAAAACATAAACTTGAATAATAATGATATTATTTTTTCATCCGAGTAAATGAAGGAACCAAAATGTGTGAGAGTAATGGGATCATTTATTTATTTATTCATCCCTTTTATATATATCTATTTATTGTTCAAAAGACTTGATTTGATGAGTTAAATTTTTTTGCACACTTCTTCTTTCCATTTAAGATAAGTTCATTTGTAAATCTATTATATTACTATGTAAGCAAATAGAATGTAAAGTCATTGCAAATATTTTTGTACGAATAAATTGAACAATTTTATGTTTATAAAAAAATTAAACGGAAGGACATAATATTGAATTCGAACTCGTGACCTAATGACAAATCGTATTAGCTATAGCCATTCGCGCAGCGAACATCATTCGTTCATTATCAGTAGACGAATTTTATTTATATATTTATCCCTTTTTTGATCCAACCAAAAAAATTTAAAATACTCTGTTAGTACTTTGCAATTTCTAACTATACTGATCTCCAAAAATGTGTGAACTGAATTATCAAGGTTGTTTATCCTAATTAAACTACTTGAGTAACCTACCATTTGTTGAAGGAGTTGCTGTCTTTGGGAAGTATTTTTAAACTATCTGTAAAAGCTATTGACTTGGGGAAGAAAAATACTTAAGTGTCTGCGGCAAAGATCTCATTTGACGTTCAATAAACGACTAGCATTAAATTTTAGATTTTATTGATTTTACCATCTCTTAGTAAAATCAACTTATAAAATTGAAATTTATCGTATATCTTATCAATTAGTTTATTCTTTTACACGTATTATAAGAGTTCTGATATTATAAAACTTTATGAAGAAACATAATTTAAACGTAAATATAAAGACAATAGTAGATTGAAATTAATTAAAAACAAGATGATACATGATAACTTAGTAAATTAAATGAAAATGTATGTAATATCTCGTAACTCGAAATAACTGGAAATAAGCTGAGAAACTAAAACTTATCATTTTGGAAAGAAAAGAAAAAATTTGCAAAATTTCCTAAGCGTAAAAAGGTGAGTTTTGATCATTTTGAAACGGCCATAATCTCTAACTCATGGTGAGTTAGAGTAAGTTTTTTATATGGTTGAAAAGTCACACACCAATTTGTTTAATTCAACGAAGTTTGAATAGATTAAATGATGAACATTGAAGTTCTTGAAGAACAATGGTTAAATTCTTATTGGTTGAGTTATTGTATGCTTTTAGTTGATTGGATTCGTGTTTTTGGATTTTTTTCGAGTCTAATATATTGTGTATTGAGGTTATTAGTGATCCTAAGTGATTCGGATGAGATCCATGAAAGTTTAGAAGATTTAGAGATGAAAAATGTAGAAGAAAATCAGAAGCCCCGTCTGACAGACCTTGGGGCGTCACGCCTTCCAGAGCTCCTCAGGACAGAGTCTGCCGATCAGGCTTGGCGATCCACGCCTCAGAGCGCCAAGAACGCCTGGAGACCCTGTTCTTTTCCAATACTTTTGTACTAGTTCCCTAGTGATGTACCCATACTTCTTAGTTGATTCCAACACTCAAAGGTACATCTAAACATCATGAAATAATCCATAAACATGAAATCATTAACCTTGAATCCATAATCCAATTCAAGGAAAGTTAAGATCAAAGTCTAAGAAGTTAAGAATTAAATTTAAAAGGTTAAAAAGTAAGTCAAAGTGAAGTTTCTTAAAGTTTTCAAGAGTCTTATTAAATGTTTTAATTTCATTTTAAAGCTCAAGTTTCGAGTTAAAGAAAGGGTAAAATTTGAAGTCTCTCTTTGAAGAAAGTATAAGGGAACTAAGTATTCCCTAAAGAGTGGATTAAGATCAAAAGTAGTCAAGCAAAGAGTAAAGAGTTGAGTTCATTTCTCAAAATCTATAAGGGAATTAAGTATTTTTTTACATTTAAGTTAAGAGGAAACTAAGATTTCCCAAAAGAGTTTTGAACAAGAAAAGGGAAAATTGATTTCAAGAGAGCTTTTTAAAGCTAAAGTGTTGAGAAAATAATCTCAACCCAAAGAAATGAAGTTATTTTAAATTTTGGGAGTAGTATTGAGCATCAATGAGGGGAGTTCCTATTAACTCAAGTCTCCATGTAAAATATGTAGTCATCATGGATATTAACGGGTCATACTTTTTAGATGATCACGTATTTTAAGCTAGTGGATCCACTAAGTTGAGGAGTTCTATGCGACGACAAAGTATAGGATAGTTCTGGCAGTGTGGACAAGACGTTGTATCACCACTTAGCCTCATAGTGATGGTTGTCGGTTAGAGAATCTCTCACATAACTATGTTACTTTCATATATGAGTAGAGTTGAAATCGCCATTGCATTTTGTTTAATGAACTATGTTGCTTTACTATTCTACAAGATTTATATATATCAAATTTGGTTTAAATTGCTTTATATGCATACACTAAGTTGAGTATTCTTGAGTTGAGCAGAGCCAATGTAAGTTCATCTTATTCTTGTCAAGCTTAAGTTGTTGTTTAGCATTCCAACTCGCATACTTGTACATTCAATGTACTGATGCTAGTTGGCCTGCATCACCTTATGATGCAGACGCTAAAAATAGGATCAACATCCAACGCCTCGTTCATCCTGCTTGATCACTCAGAATCAGTGGTGAGCATCTGTCACGACCAAAATTCACAAGTCGTGATGGCACCTATGTTCCCAACCAATAGGTAAGCCAACCATTATACTTTACCAATTTTAGCTAACTAATGAGAAAAAGTTAAATACTAAGTATAAATCTCCAACACCAAGTTCTTTATAATTACGAAATGTGAAAAGCTGAAAATACCACCCAAGACTAGTGTCACAACTACAGGAGCTTCAAAAATACGATGCAAGTCAGAAACTAAAATGACAAATTCAATATAAGGAATATCTACCAGAATACTAAAATAACAGAATAGCTAAAAATAGAGGGAGGTGTGGGCCACGGAACAACCAAGCAACTCACCACAACTCCAAGACACTCCAAGCTCGGACTCAAAAAGATCCACGGGATTTGCTCGTACTCGAAATTGAATTTGCACCATAAAAGAGTACAACAAGTGTAACATGAGTGTGAAACCACGTGTACCCAGTATATCTCATTGACTAACAACAAAGAAGTAGTGACGGGAGTTTATACAAGAAAATAAGTTCTTTAATAATAAAAGTCAATAGTATATTTGTCAGTCTAGTTTTATCAAATAGAGGTAATCAAATAACAAGCACTTCCCAACCACCAATAAAAATGCATAATCATAAAAATGAAGGATGTCATGGAATGCAATGCAATATGATACTATGGAATGATATGTCTCAGAATACCCAATACTCTCTGAATCATATATACATGATACTCCTCGGAAATACATCGAGAGCTCATGACCCATGGGGGACTTGGAAGGTCCATATACCGACATGGACGATCTCCACGTGTTTGTGCGGACGATCTCAATGCACTATCATAAAATCAAATAATTTTTGCACGGACGGTCTCCACGTGCCCAAATTATAATATTAATATCTCACCATCCCAACATGGATGATATCCACGTGCCCAACTTATACTTAATTCACGTCAATGTATGTACAGAATATCGTTTCAAAATACGGGGATGATGATGTATCTCAATCAATCAATTATCAGCATAATACATAACTAGCTCAACTACTACAAATATACAAGTTTAAATAAGAAACACAATTACACAAGGAATTCAATTCAATAATATGTCAGCTTATGCACATATGCTTTGCAATTCTCGGATTACAATCCGCCTACTATAGTAATAAAATTTCCCTTTATAACCCTGGTATTCGTACCAATGCCCGTCACACCATTGGTACGAAATCTCCATCTTTCTCCCTTACCCGTTGTCTATTCAATTTTTTAATCTTTAATTATAAAAACGTCCTCAACAAGTCTGAAAGTCTTAACATACCTTGAATGTCAAACTTGTGTCATGAATCCTTAAAATTTTTCCTTCCCTTTTCACAAAGTTGAAACGATTCTAATCTAGCAATTATGCAATATTCGTTAGCACAGAGATCCTTAGTTGCCAATGATTAGCCATCATTCACTCATTCTATCTAAAATATATCACTAGATTATTACTACCAAACTATTACCCTTCCATCCTATTATAATTTATAAAGCCTCAATTATCCATTCAATAGTGAGAAAAACATGTCAATTTTTATCCACCCACTTTAATTAGTCATGGTAGAATATCATATACTTTATATAATATAATAAATCAAATAATTAATTATTTATCTTTATATATCAAAAATTAAGTTTATAATATAACGATCAATTAATATTATTTGGATCGTAGCCACTGGTTAGTAAACCAGTGGCAGCGACAATCAAAGCTGAACCAATAATCTACAATTTCATCCCCTAAGTTACTGACAGCCAATCATGGCCTCAACTCCTTGGAAATTATCAACAAACAAACAAATAATTGTCAATTCTTCTCCCCTAATTAAATCTCTATAATCCAACAATTAAACCAAGAATGACAATTAATATTATATAGATATATTCCCCAACTTACACATACTACTAGTATATCATCCAATCATATATAACAATTACACAAAAAAAAAATTACCTATTCACTTGACACTTCTGTCTCCGCCTAAGTTTTCGATTTTCCCTTATTCTTTCTCTTCTTTCCTCGCTACTGCTCCCCTATCTCTTTTCTTTTTATATTTTTTTTTCTAAAGAAATAATTAGGTATTTATAGTGGCACATTCCACTAACTTAATTTAATTATATGGGTAAAGTGATAACTATTAGTTATGAATGTGACCAACTAACTATTCAATTATAATACTCATTTTTTTATAAAAAATTCATCAACTAGATACTCATAGTTACCGAATAAGTTAAAATACCCCTTTAAATTTTTCAGAAAGAGGTAGAATAGTCCTAATTCTCAAAACGACCTAGCGGGTCGTAACATCACCTACCACTTAAATAATTGTTCGTTCTACAACGGAAAAATAAAATAACTCACGTGAACACTGAAAAAGCTGAGGATATCTACTCATCATGTCTTACTCTGTCTCCCATGTAGGCTCCTCCATTGGACGATGCTTTTGTTGAACCATTAATAAAGCAAACTCTTATGACCATAACTTCCAAATTTGCCTATCCAAAATGGTTATCATCTCCTCCTCAAAAGTCAAATTATGATCAAGTAACACAGAATCCCATTGAATCACATGAGCACCATCCCGATGATACTTCTTCAGCATCGAAATATGAAATACATGATGAACACTCGACTAACCAGGTGGCAAAGCCAATTCATATGTCACCTCACCAATACGCTCAACAATCTCGAAAGGACCAATTTACCTTGGGCTCAACTTGCCCTTCTTTCCAAACCTCATCACACCCTTCATGGGTGAAACCTTTAATAGAACCCGTCTACAACCGTGAACTCCAAATTAAGAACCTTTCGATCTGCATTACTCTTTTGGCTACTCTGAGCCATGAGAATATCTTGGATCAATTTTACCTTGTCGAAGGACTCCCTCAGCAAACTGTACCCTACGGTCTAACCTCTAATGCATCAAACCGACCAACAGGAGATCGACATCTCCTACCATACAAAGTCTCAAATGGTGAATCTCAATGCTCGAATGGTCAGTATTATTGTAAGCAAACTCTGCTAATGGAAAGAACTGATCACAGTGGACAACCAAATTCAATCACACATGCCCGCAACATGTCCTCAAGAACTAATAGTCCGTCCAAACTGACCGTCAGTCTGAGGGTGAAAGGCTGTAATAAGATCCACCTGAGTGCCCAACTCCTTCTGCATAGACCGCCAGAATTGAGATGTAAACCGGGTGCCACGATCTGAAATAATAGAAACAGGAACCCCATGAAAACGAACTATCTCAAATATAGATCTTGGCTAACTTCTCTGAATTATAGGTAGTTTGAATCGGTACAAAGTGTGCAGACTTAGTCAATCGATCCACGATGACCCATATAGCATCAAACATACCCAAGGTACGTGGCAACCCTACCACAAAGTCCATAGCAATGCGCTCCCACTTCCACTCAAGTAGTGACATCCTCTGAGTCACACCTCCAGGCTTTTGGTGTTGATACTTCACTTTCTGACAATTAAAACACCGAGATACAAAATCTACTATGTCCCTCATCATACGACACCACCATAATGCTGCTTTAAGTCACGATACATCTTAGTATCCCCCGGATGAATAGAGTACCTCAAACTGTGGGCCTCCTCCATGATCAATCTAGTCAAATCATTAGTCCGAGGAACGCAGATACAACCTTTAATCCTCAAAACTCTCTCACTATCAAAATTTGCAGCCTTGGCTTCTCCTTTTAACACCTTGTCTCAAATCTTACATAATTCATCATCATCAAGTTGTTGAGCCCGAAACAAGGATTACCTAGCCTCCATATAAGCCATCACCTTAGCAAATTCTAAAATATCAAGTCTCACAAATATACTGGCCAAGGATTGGACATCTCTATCTAAAGGACGCTCGTCAACCTGTAACATGGCTAGACTACCCATACTTATCCCTTCCAACTCAAGGCATTTGCTACCACATTTGTCTTGCCTGGATGATAAAGAATAGTCATGTCGTAGTCTTTGAGAAATTCCAACCATCTCCACTGCCTCTAATTGACATCCCTCTGATTGAATATATAATGGAGACTACAATGATACGTGAACACCTAACAATTCACACCATAAAGATAATGCCTCCAAATTTTCAATGCAAACACAGCAGCTGCCAACTCTAAATCATGAATAAGGTAGTTCTTCTCATGAACCTTCATCTTCCTCGAAACATAACCTATCACCTTTCCCTTCTGCATCATTCACAACCAAGACTAATCTAAGAAACATCACAATATACAGCAAAACCCTCTCCCTCCACGGGAAGAGTCAAAATCGGTGTAGTAGTCAATAAAGTCTTAAGCTTTTGGAAAATATCCTCACACTCGTCAAACCACTGAAAAGTCACATCTTTCTGTGTCAATATAGTTAATGGAGATGCAATGGATGAGAACCCCTCTACAAACCTTCTATAAGAAACTGAAAGGCCTAAGAAACTCCGAATCTCAGTAACTGAAGTAGGTCTTACCCAATCTCTGATTGCCTCAATCTTCTTAGGATCCACCGTAATACCCTTCTTGGACACTATATGTCCCAAGAATGCTACCGAACTAAGCCAAAACTCACACGTTGAAAACTTTCATACAACTTAGTATTCTTCATATTTTAAAGAACAAGCCTCAAATAACGCTCGTAATCCTCTATACTACGGGAGTATACTAATATATCATCAATTAAGATAATGACAAAGGAATTCTAGTGCAATAGAAAAAATCCATGAAGATATACTTGATCTACTAAATCTTTAACTTAAAAAGTCTTGTTACTATTATTTAAATTTCAGAGCATTTAATAAGAATGATAGAAATAGGTCGAGTGTGCAATTCTAAGTCACTGTTAAATTGCTATCACAATCATGTGAAACACCTCCAAGAACTCTTTTTTGACTGAAACAAATTTCAAAGAAGATGCATTAATACTACTATAATGAACATAAGTCTCATAGGTAATACATCAATGTTAATCCACCATATGTTGGCATTTCACATCATAAATACCCTTCTTGAATAAGTACTAAGAGTTCCTACTACCTTAGTTTAGGAATAACTTACTGTTTTATGTTGTTATCTTGGTTTAATAGTATAAATTGCATGATAGGAATAAATTCAATCTATATCAAATATGATGTTGAAGTCTACCACATTCAAAATAGTTAAGTTTATCGATGAAACATGAACTACCAAGTCAACAACATATGATCGATGTAATCGGTCTACCACTAAGAACCATCCACATGTTAAAAATATATGTAGACATAAAAGAAGAGTTGCAAACATATTCAAATCCAAATAAGGTGTGTACTTACATAAATGAAGCAGAACTACAACTAAAACTTATCACCAATCCTAAGCACATCAACCAATACCCTGGAAAACCCTAGTTACTTCAATACAATTAGTTATTTATTAATGTAATATTCTCAATCCCAAATGAATTATTCTATGATATGTATAGCCATTTGTAACTACTATGTGAACGTCCTTATGCATGTTTTCATATAGTTTCATACACCTGCGAAAATTTCTTAGCAAAATTAAATCATTTTTTCCTCTTGGTTACAATTTATACTACTAATCCGCAGTCCACTATTTGAAAGACTCCTCAAAACATGATTTTATTCATATTTGTCATTAACACGCCACAATAAATATTCCTGTTGACTTATATCAAATTTAGACTTTCATACATGCTTGATGTATTAGACTCAATAACCTTTCGACTCTCATCAAATGAATACCAACATGACAATCATATCATCTAGTTTGACTATTCAACTATCTTGAGTATACCTCCACTCCAATAGATATAGAAACTATGTATAGGAATCTTATACCAAGTATTATCCCCCTCTAATGTCATTAACTGGTCACATTTATGGTTTTGTCCTTCCTCAACTTCTCCTCATAGACTTAACATAATCACTATTTTCTTAATTGATACACTTCTCTTAAAAATATCAATATTGTACATTTGATTTCTAGATTATTCACTTATCGTAAACATGAACACTAGAACTGATCTAATAAATTAAAATAAAATCCGAGTGTTCTCGTCTAAATCACACCTCGAGCAAATTGAATCCATGAGAGTAGAGGTGATCTAGCTGGCCGATTATCAAGTAATATCCCCACTACTGATTGACAGAGCCGATCATAAGAAACATTGTGTAGTCAACTCCATAAGGCTCCCCTAATCAAAGATCATACAACCTTTTATGAAAACTAACAATAATTTCATAATCATTATTATTAAGGTTGTCAATATAAGTCGGAAAATTCATCATTCTAACCCTTTGAATCATATAGTACTTACCAACAACCATGACTGAGCTATTAGCCAACCCAAAGAAAGGAAGCAATTTTAAAAGCATGAGATAAAGTATGTTTTGGGAGTAGTATTGAGAACCGATGTGGGGATGAGAGTTCATATTAACTCAAGTCTCCATGTAAAAAATGTAGACATCATGGGTATTAATGAGTCATACTTTTTAGATGATCATGTAATTTAAGCTAGTGGATCCACTAAGTTAAGGAGTTCTATGCAAGGGCAAAGTATAGGACAGTTCGGGCAGCGTGGGCAAGACGTTGTATCACCACTTAGGCTCATAGTGGTGGTTGTCGGTTAGAAAATCTTCCACAGAACTATATTACTTTCATATATAAATAGATTTGAGTTCATTATTGCATTTTCATTAATCTTCTAAGCTGATTTACTATTCTAAATGCTTTATATATATCACATGTGTTTTAAATTTCTTTATATACATACATTGAGTTTAGTAATTCTTGAGTTGAGCAGAGCCAATGTAAGTTCATCTTATTCTTATCAAGCTTAAGTTGTTGTTTAGTATTCAAACTCGCATACTCGTACATTAAATGTACTAATATCAATTTGTCTGCATCGTCTTATGATGCAGACGCAGGAAAGCAGGATCAACATCCAGTGCCTCATTGATCCACCTTGAGCACTCAGAGTCAATGGTGAGCCTCTGTCACGACCCAAATTCACAAGTCGTGATGTAACCTATGTTCCCAACCAATAGGTAAGCAAACCATCATACTTTATCAATTTTAACTAACTAATGAGAAAAAGGTAAATACTAAGTACAAATATCCAAAACTGAGTTCTTTATAGTTACGAAATGTGCAAAGCTAAAAATACCACCCAAGAATTAGTGTCATAAGTACAAGAGCTTCTAAAATAAGATGCAAGTCAGAAACTAAAATAAAAAATCCAACATAAGGAATATCATGTCAGGATACTAAACTAACAGAATAACCAAATGTAGAGGGAGGTGTAGGCCACGGAACAGCATAGCAACTCACTACAACTCCAAGACACTCCAAGTTAAGACTCAAAAAGATCCACAGGATCTGCTCTGCTCGTACTCGAGATTGAATCTGCACCATAAAAGAGTACAACAAGTGTAGTATGAGTGTGAAACCACGTGTACCAAGTATACTCATTGACTAACAATGAAGAAGTAGTGATGGGAGTTTATACAATAAAATCAGTTCTTTACTTATATAAGTTTATAGTATATTTGTCAGTCAAGTTTCATCAAATAGAGGTATTCAAATATCAAGCACTTCCCAAGCACCAATAGAAATACTATGAAATGATATGTCTTAGAATACAAAATAGTCTCTCAACCGTTTATGCATGATACTCCTCAGAAATACATCGAGAGCTCATGACCCATGGGGGACTAGTGAGGTCCATATACCGGCACGGATGATCTCTACGTATCTGTGCAGTGATCTCAATGCACTATCATAAAATCAAATAATTTCCACAAAGACAGTCTCTATGTGCCAAAATTATAATCTTAATATCTCACCATCCCAACATGGACGATATCCATATGCCCAACTTATACTCAATCTCATGTCTATGCATGTACACGATATTGTTTCAAAATACGGGGATGATGATGCATCTCAATCAATCAAATATCAGCATAATACATAACTACCTCAACTAATACAAATATACAAGTTTAAATAAGAAACACAATCATACAAGAAATTCAATTCAATAATATGTCAGCTAATGCCCATATGCTTTGGCATTCTCGGATTGCAATTCACCTACTATTGTAACAAAATTTCCCTTTCTAACCCCCGTTCTCGTACCATGAGTGTTCATGAATATGGGTTGAAATTCACCCAGCTATCTCGCTATGCTCCGGAGATGGTGAAGGACATGAGAAGCAGAATGAGTATGTTTGTTGCAGGGCTGGGTCGTGCTTCAAGTAAGGAAGGTAGGGCTGCCATGTTGATAGGTGACATTGATATATCCAGGTTGATGGTATACGTTCAACAAGTTGAAGTGAGAAGGTGAAGGATAGAGAAGAGTACTGAAACAAGAAGGCAAATACTGGGAATGAGTATGGCCAACAGAAAGGTGGTTCAAGCCGACCACAATTCCAGAAATCAAAAGGGCATGCACCATCATTTGCTAGTGCACCTGCACCCAGAAATCGAGGCGAGTATAGCAGTCACAATTCACAGCACTTCAAGGCTAGACCAGCCCAATCTCAGGGTAGTGTGGCACACAGAGGTAGTGGAAGTTTCGGATGTGGTAGATGTGGTAGAATCCACCCCAGCAAATGTGGTGATGTCCAAACAGGTTGTTTCAAGTGAGGTCAAGAGGGTTACTTCATGAGAGAATGCCCTAATAATAAGCAAGGTGGTGAAAATCCAGGCAACAGAGCCCAATCTACATCAGTTGCTCTACCAAACAGGGCTGCACTCAGAGGATCTACTTCTGGTACCGACAGAGGGGAAAATCGCCTATACGCAATCAGTAGCCGCCAAGAGTAAGAGAACTCTCCTGATGTTGTCACGGGTATGATCAAAGTCTTTACTTTTGATGTTTATTCTTTGTTAGACCTAGGAGCAAGTTTATCATTTATATCTCTTTATGTTGCAAATCAGTTTGAAATTCTCCCTGAAAAGCTTTGTGAACCATTCTGTGTTTCTACACCTATTGGGGAGTCTATTCTAGCGGAAAAAGTCTATCATGATTTTCCTGTTTCCGTCAATCACAAAAGTACAGTGGCTGATTAAATAGACTTAGACATGGTAGATTTTGATGTCATTCTAGGTATGGAGTGGCTCCATGCCTGTTATGCATCAATAGATTGTAGAACTCGAGTTGTCAAGTTCCAGATTCCAAATGAGCCAGTCATGGATTGGGCTAGTAGTTCAGCAGTGCCTAAGGGTCGTTTCATTCTGTACGTTAATGCAAGGAAATTAGTTTCTAAGGGTTGTATCTATCACTTAGTCTGAGTTAGTGACTCATGTGTTGAGGTGCCTTCCCTACAGTCAGTGAGTTTCCAGAAGTCTTTCCTAATGATCTATCTGGAGTCCTTACTGAAAGAGAGATAGACTTTGGCATAGTCTATTTTGCCATACAGAATGACACCAGCAGATTTAAAAGAACTGAAAGAACAACTGAAAGATCTATTAGGTAAAGGCTTTATTCGACCAAGTGTCTCACCTTGGGGCGCTCCGGTCTTGTTTGTTAGGAAGAAGGATAGAATGTGTATATATTACCGTCAACTGAATAAGGTGACCATCAAGAACAAATATCCTCTTCCAAGGATAGATAATCTTTTCTATCAGCTTCAAGGTGCTTCTTGATTTTCTAAGATTGACCTCAGATCAAGCTATCATCAGTTGAGAGTTAGGGAATGTGATGTTCCCGAGATAGCTTTTAAAACAAGGTATGGGCATTATGAATTTCTAGTTATGTCCTTTGGTTTAACTAATGCACCTGCAGCATTTATGGATCTTATAAATCGAGTCTTCAAAACATATTTTGATCTTTTTGTCATCGTTTTCATTGATGACATACTGATTTATTCAAGGAATGAAGAAGATCATGCTAGTCACCTAAGGGTTGTTCTTCAGACTTTGAGAGATAACGAGTTGTATGACAAGTTCTCCAAGTGCGAGTTTTGGCTTAAGTATGTGGCGTTCCTAGGCCACATTGTTTCTGGTGAAGGTATTAAAGTTGACACTCAGAAGATAGAAGTAGTTCAGAGTTGGCCTAGACCCATATCTCTAACAGATATAAGGAGTTTTTTGGGTTTGGCTGGCTATTATAGGAGATCTGTTGAAGGATTCTCATCTATCGTTTCTCATTTGACAAAGTTAACCCAGAAGACAGTCAAGTTTGAATGGTTTAAAGCTTGTACGAAGAGCTTTCAGGAGTTGAAAAAGGGATTGATTACTGCTCCGACTTTGACCTTGCCAGACGATACTCAAGGCTTTGTGGTGTATTCTAATACATCAAGAGTTGGCTTGGGCTGTGTATTAATGCAGAATGACAAGGTTATAACTTATGCTTCCAGGCAATTGAACGTTCATAAGAAGAATTATCCAACTCATGACTTAGAATTGGCTGTAGTAGTGTTTGTATTGAAGATATGGCGTCACTATATGGTGTTCTCATGTGGATATATTCACTGATCACAAGATCCTCCAATATGTGATCAACTGAGGCTGGCGTGGCGCGCCAACAGAGCACCCGACACAGCGTTTTTCATCTAGTTTTCATAGTTTAACCTTTTTAAGTCCTTCCAAGGTACATGAACATCCTCTAATGATTTCCAATCACTTAAAATGATATCTAAATACCTAGAAAACATCCAAGAATTCAAATTGAAATCTTGAATCCATACTTCAATTCAAGGAAAGTTAAGAGTCAAGTCAAAGAAGTTAAGAACCAAGTCTAGAAGTTAAGAAGCAAGGCAAGGTAAAGTTTTATAAATTCCTTCAGAATTGTTTTCACTTTGTTTTAAAGACTTAAAGTTCAAGTCAAGTAAAGAGTTGAGTTCATTTCTCAAAAACTATAAAGGAACTAAGTATTCCCTACGAGTTAAAGTTTCAATTTAAGTAAAGAGCAAGATTTGAGTTCAATTCTCAAAAAGATATACGATAACTAAGTATTCCCTAGAGGTTTATAAATGTTTCACATTTGAGTAAAGAGAGGAACTAGAAGTTCTACAAGAGTTTTGAACTAAAATGGGAACATTGATTCCAAAAGGAGCTTTTTTAAAACTAATGGGTTCTGTATATTATCTCAATCCAAAGGAAGAAAGTTTTATTTAAAAGTATGAGCTAAAGTACATTTTTGGGAGTAGTATTGAGCACCGATGTGGAGATGAGAGTTCATATTAACTCAAGTCTCCATATAAACCATGTATTCCCAACATGGGAATTGACGTGTCATACTTTTTAGATGATCACGTAAGGAGAGCTAGTGGATCCACTAAGTTGAGTAAAGTCCTATACCGATGGCAAGGTGTAGGATGGTCCTCTTGCAACGTGAGATAAGATGTTGTATCATCAGTTACGCTCATAGTGATGGTTGTCAATTAGAGAAACTCCTACAAAGGCGATATAAATTTCTTATATAAGTAAAGTTGAGTTTGTTATTGCATTTCCTTTCCCGAATTAAATTGTTTTCACTGTTTATATATACATCTTGCATGTGATTTGAACTGCTTTATATGTATATCATTTGAGTTAAGCATACCTTGAGTTGATCAAAGCCAAGGTAAGTTCATCTAATCCCCTCAAGCTTAAGTCGTTGTTTTGCTCTCCAACTCGCATACTCGTACATTCAATGTACTGATGCAAGTTAGCCTACATCGTTTCAT
Source organism: Solanum pennellii (assembly GCF_001406875.1). Taxonomy (NCBI): domain Eukaryota; kingdom Viridiplantae; phylum Streptophyta; class Magnoliopsida; order Solanales; family Solanaceae; genus Solanum; species Solanum pennellii. The sequence continues at coordinate 54,635,442 of NC_028644.1, forward strand.
GATGCAGACCCAGGTACCAGGATCAGCACGTAGCTCTTTATTGATCCAGATTGAGCTTCAGAGTTTGTGGTGAGCCTCCTTGCATTCTGGAGGACATCCTTTTCATTTCTATATTAACTTAGCTTTTAGGATGTTGTGGGGTCTGTCCTAACATCTCTCTATAGACAGTTTAGAGATTTTGTAGACTACAGTATTTTAGTTTGGAGTTGTTTTTATTTATTAAGACTCAAGTGTCATTTTGTCCAGAGTTATGATATGAAGTACTTCCCCTTTAAATATGTTTTATTCGTGTTTTAGTTAAGTTGTCTTCTACTGATTTAAGTAGCCAGACCAAGGGTTCGCTTAAGGTCCAGCAATGGTCTTTGAGTGTTAGTCCTACTCAGGGTGTAGGCTTGGGGCATGACAAACTTGGTATCAGAGCATAGTGTTCGAGAGTCCTAAGGAGTCAATGAAGTCGTGTCTGTAGAGTCTTAGTTATTTGTGTGAAGCTTCACATCTATGATTAAGAGGCTATGACATTTAGGAATGTTTCCCTTCTTTAATGTATTTTTCATGCGAAAAGTTTATCTCTAAAGTCTCTCTCTAATTCGTGCTTACACGTACTATTCAGATCATCATGCCTCAAAGAAGAGCATTCAGAGGTCGACCACGAAGGAATGTTGAGGAACAAGAGGTTCCAAATGCACCAGAGGTGCAACCCCAAGGAAAGGTTACCAATGCCGAATTTCGGGAAGCTATCCGGATGCTAAGTCAGGTTATGACTAACCAAGTCGGGAAGCAGAGAGTAGCTTGACATGAAGGGGTTGATACTTCGAATATTCGTGAGTTCCTTAGGATGAATCCCCCTAGTTTCACCATATCAAACACTATTGAAGATCCGGAGAACATCATAGAGGAGTTAAAGAAGGTGTACGAGGTAATGCATGTGGTCGATGCTGAGAGGGTTGAATTGGTTGCATACCAACTGAAAGGTGTGGCCAGAACATGGTTCGATCAATGAAAGGATGATAGGGATGAGGATGCACCACATCCAAGTTGGGAATTGTTGACACCCATTTTTGACCTTCCTCGATGTTAATTAATTGATGAGTTTCTTAAATTCTACAGGGGTTGAAACAGTTGACTTTATAAGATTTAAATATTTTCAACTAATCTTAAGGTAGCTGTAGTTTGATTTTTTTAATTTTTAAATGATATATATTCCATATGTTTTATATAATAATTTATTTTATAAAATATGATAAAAACGTCTATAAAATTTTTAGCTTACTTAAAATTTATTAATTTAATTTTGTCTAAATTAGTATTGTATGAAACAATTATTTTGTCTTGTTAAAATTTAAGAAGCTCGTTAATTAGTTGATATTAATTCGTCTTATTAAAATTTTAGTCAAAGTTCCAAAATTTAATTTAATTTGACTATATTCTTAAAGTTCAAAAGCATAACCAATTTACCTGAACTCATCAAATGCCAATTTTGGAACATTTTGCCCAGCCCCATTAGTAAACCGTATAGCCCACCAGAAAAACATCTCCCTCAGCCTATATTCCTTCAGTCCACCTCCAAACTCCTAACCCATTTCCCTTTGTTGTTTTTCTGAATTTTCACAACCCGTTCTTTATCCATAAACCTGACTCACCCATATCCGTTTTTCCCTGCAAGAGAAAGCTGGACTCTGCAAAATTTTATCTTAAGCATTCGCCCGGACGCGCCTCACGTGATGGCGAGTTAACGAAAGCTTGCATCCAACATTCACAAAGGACGCAGAGTGAACGACCACTAGATGTAAAAGCAGCAAGAATAGGGATAGTACGCTGCAATGTTGTCTTCTCCCCCGCGTCCCTTTCATCTTCAAGCTTTGGCAGAGCTCCAGGGACGCGTTTTCTTCCTTGGCAATGCAAGATCATTCCACGTAGCTCGCCCAGGACGAATAGCTGATCTCATCCCTCATCCTCGCCTCAAGTTTGTTCGAAATCACTTGGAATTCAAAGAATATTCGATTTGTTGGGAAAACGCGGACAAGCACAAAAGTATATATGGTAAAAGTAATGGAAATAAAATGGGAAAATAACGACACCAAGAATTTTACGTGGAAACCCTTCTGAATAAAGGAAAAAACCACGGACTAAGAGGAGCAATTGATATTACTATAGTAAGGAATTTTACACTGTGTAGTCACGAATGCAATACTCAAAGTGACTACTACACACTCAAAAGGAACAACCCTCTTTTGGTTTCCGTCTTACTAAAGTATCGCTCACACTCTATTTTTCTTCACAGACTATTTTCTTGTATAGTCTATGGAATCCCTCACTTTGCTCTCAAAATGGTTTTTCTCTCTAACTTGGTGTGTTCTACAAATGAGCAAGAATGCTCTATTTATAGAAGGATAAAACCATGCTTATGTCACTAATGACATAGGTAAATATAGCAAAGTCAAAAATGGTTGCAAATCTTACCAATTTGTCAACTATCAAATCTTTTCTTTTCAACTCCAATTACTATTCCTTTTTAACAATTGCTTGTACCAATTGAATAGCTAAAGTTGACTAAAACAATGGGATGGATTCAACAAATCTCCCCCTCCAGTCCCATTTACTGGAAGAAGGTATCTTCAACTTCTTTAGAGAGAGCTCATACCCAAAAGTTCTTTGCATAACTCGAACTTGTCTTTCGGTATCATTTTGGTCAGCATATCTGCAGGATTTTCACTTGTGTGAATCTTTTTGACGTGAAATGATTCATTCTCCACTTTCTCACGAATCCAATGATATCTTACGTCAATGTGTTTTGTTCTTGCATGGTACATGGAGTTCTTGCTCAAGTCTATTGCACTCTGACTGTCACAATAGACAATATACTCCATCTGATTCAAACCAAGCTCTTGAAGAAATCGCTTTAGCCATATCATCTCCTTGCCGGCTTCAGTAGCCGCAATATACTCAGCTTCAGTTGTAGATAGTGCAACACACTTCTGCAACTTTGACTGCCATGATATAGCTCCCCCTGAAAAAGTAAACAAATATCCAGTAGTGGATTTTCTGTTATCAAGGTCACCTGCCGTATCAGAATCTGTATAGGCTTTCAAGATTGGATTTGATGCTCCAAAACACAAGCATTCATCTGAGCTTCCTCTAAGATACCTGAGTATCCATTCACAGCTTCCCAATGCTCTTTTCCCGGATTTTTGAGAAATCTATTGACAACACCAACTGCGTGAGCAATATCAAGTCTAGTGCACACCATTGCATACATTAGACTTCCGACGACGGAGGAATATGGAACTTTGGCCATGTTCTCTTTTTCCTCCCTAGCTGTAGGACACATCTTCTTGCTCAACTTCATATGACCAGCAAGAGGTATACTAACAGGCTTAGCATTCTTCATATTGAAGCGCTCCAGTACACGTTCAATGTAATTCTTCTGGGACAAATAAATCTTCCTTTTATCTCTAAGACGAGTAATTTTCATTCCCAAAATTTGCTTGGCATGACCCAAGTCTTTCATAGAAAAAGACTTACACAACTCTTTCTTCAGCTCGTCAATCTTGGAAGTATTCCTGCCCACAATCAACATATCATCCACATACAACAAAAGGATGATAAAATCATTGTCAGAAAAATTTTGTACAAATACGCAATGATCTGAAGAAGTCTTCTTATAGCCTTGCTCCCCCATAACAGATTCAAACTTTTTGTACCACTGTCTGGGAGCTTGTTTTAGGCCATAGAGACTCTTTTTGAGTTTGCATACAAAATTTTCTTTACCATCTACTTTGAAGCCCTCAGGTTGTTCCATATAAATCTCTTCTTCTAGGTCACCGTGAAGGAAAGCCGTCTTCACATCCATCTGCTCAATCTCTAAATTAAGACTAGCAGCCAAACCTAGAACTGTGCGAATCGAGGACATTTTCACAACAGGAGAAAATATTTCGTCAAAGTCAATACCTTTCCTTTGACCGAATCCCTTAACAACCAATCTAGCTTTGTACCTGGGCTTCAAGTTGTGTTCTTCAACTTTAACTTTGAACACCCACTTGTTCTTCAAAGCTCTCATGCCCTTGGGCAATTTTACCAACTCATAAGTGTGGTTCTCATGCAAAGACTTCATCTCGTCTTGCATGGCTTCAATCCATTGATTCTTGTGCTCATCTTCCATGGCCTCCTCATAACATTCAGGTTCTCCCCCGTCAGTGAGTAACACATACTCATTGGGTGAATAACGGGAGGAAGGAAACCGCTGTCTTGTGGACCTCCGAAGCGGAATATTTGATTCGTCCACAACTTCATGAGCAACAGGATCATCAATAACAATATCATTGTTATTATCAACATCAACATGTTGATTCGATACATGATTCTGGGCGTCACCATGATTATCAAACCCAACAACATCATGCACACTTGTGTGAGGAACTTTATCATGATGAACTATACCATCAAAACTTGAAGATTCTACCTTCTCCGCTTTGTCAATATCTTCAATTGTTTGATTCTCCATGAAAATAATATCACGGCTTCTCACAAGTTTCTTTTCAATTGGATCATATAGCCTGTAACCAAATTCATCTAGGCCATATCCAATGAAGATGCATTGCCTTGTCTTGGCATCTAATTTTGACCTCTCATCTTTTGGCACATGTACAAAAGCTTTGCAACCAAATACTCTCAAATGGTCATAGGAAACATCCTTTCCATACCAAACACTATTTGGTACATCACTTTGCAAAGCAACAGCAGGAGATAGATTAATAACATGTGCAGCGGTCAATAAAGCCTCACCCCAAAATGAGTTCGGCAACTTTGCTTCAGAAAGCAAACATCTAACTCTTTCCATCAAGGTCCTGTTCATCCTCTCAGCCAAACCATTAAGCTGAGGAGTCTTGGGAGGAGTCTTCTGGTGTCTAATACCTTGATGCTTGCAGTATTCGTCAAATGGTCCACAATATTCACCACCATTATCAGTACGAATACATTTCAATTTCTTTCCAGTTTCTCTTTCAACTGAAGCCTGAAACTGCTTAAAGACACCTAACACTTGGTCTTTAGTCTTCAAGACATAGACCCAAAGTTTTCTCGAGCAATCATCAATGAAAGTGACAAAGTAAAGTGCACCACCCAATGTCTTTGTCTTCATTGGACCACATAAATCAGAGTGCACTAACTCAAGCAACTCTGTCTTTCTCGAAGGAGGGTAGGACTTAAAGGAAACTCTATTTTGTTTACCAGCCAAGCAGTGCTCACATTTTTCTAATTTAGCACTTTGGAAATTTGACAATAATTTCTTCTTGGCTAGAATATTAAATCCTTTCTCGCTAATGTGGCTAAGCCTCTTGTGCCATAATATTGAAGAGCTATCGCTCTCAACTGCATTCACCATATCAACACAAGCAGAGGCCGTAGTCCAGTATAGACCACGACGTTTGTTACCACGAGCCACAACCAAGGAACCCTTAATGAGCTTCCATTTTCCATCACCGTTGGTACTAACATATCCTTCATCATCTAAAACACCAACAGAAATTAGGTGCAGACGAACATCAGGAGCATGTTTCACATTGTTCAAAACTAGTTTAGTTCCAACATTAGTTTCCAAACAAATTGTACCAATACCAACCACCCTAGAAACAGTCTCATTACCCATACTCAAGGTTCCAAAATCACCAGGAGTGTAGGAAGAGAAAAAATCCTTTCTCGATGTCACATGAGATGCGGCACCAGTGTCAACAACCCAGCTTGACTCATCACAAGCAATATTTATCATGTTTGCATCAAGAACGGTAACAAGATCTTCGGTGGTGACGGTGGCTAGGCAATTTTCATTGCCATCTTCTTTAGTTTCTTCTTTGTTTTTGTTCTCCCTCTTCAACTTCCTGCAGAACTTCTTTATGTGCCCTTTCATGCCACAATGATAGCACTCATTATCCTTAAGTCTGCCTTTGGATTTGCTCCTATTTTGTTCTCTATGCTGAGAACCACGAGTTTTATTTCTCCCCCTAGGACCAGTTATCAGGACATCCGACGAAGAGGAACCTTGAGTTTTTCTTCTCATCTCTTCGTTCAAGACACTACTCTTAGCGGAATCCATAGAGATCACACCATCCGGAGCAGAATTTGACAATGCCGTTCTAAATGTTTCCCATGAATCTGGTAGGGAACCAAGTAGAAGCAAGCCTTGAATTTCTTCATCAAATTTGATGCCCATAGCAGATAATTGGTTCATTATCCCCTGAAAATTATTCAGATGGTCTGTCATCGGAGAACCATCATGATACTTCAAACTCAACATCTGCTTTATTAAGAACATTTTGTTGTTGCCACTCTTTCGAGCATACAAACATTCAAGATGCTCCCATAGGGTTCGAGCATGTGTTTCCCCAGAAACATGGTTCAACACATTATCGTCGATCCATTGCCTAATGAATCCACAAACCTGTCTATGCAACAG
>NC_028644.1:54651889-54708354 GCF_001406875.1 Solanum pennellii
ACAGTTCTTTACGCTTGAAGAACTCACATGAAATTTTAAGAAAAACAAAGCAACCAAAAACATTAAGGCGAAGAGAAGTTGTTCGTTGAGTGGTGTGGACGTTGAGGTAACTTGCACTGATTTTTTGAGAGAGTTTTGGGTAACAAATTCTTCGTTTGAACATCAATAAAGGTATGGGTTTCTCTCATGGAATTCTTTCTCCAAGAGTACTTTCTTTCGAACGTTTCTTAAACTCTTGAAACTAAGGTTGTTCCCCTTCGTATGTCCTTGTCCTTAGCTCCCTAACGAATTTGTAGGATGGGTATGTTGTGCTGCTAGAATTTTGCATGAAATGATGTGTTTAAATTAAATATGAATGTGTTTATGTGCGGGAAACCACGATAATGATCATCAAAATATGACCGGAAAAGTTGATGTATGGGCGTGTATATGGCAGTGTTTTAGGCACTGTTTTGGGGTGTATAAGTTGTGTATTTATTGTGTATTTTATGTGTGTAATGGGTGTACAATGTGATGTTCATTATGATGAAGTATAGTGAATTGAATACCCATCTTATAGCTATTTAAAATTATGAAAAAAATTGCACCTAAAAATTGTTGGAGAAGGACAAAAAAATTCCAGCAACAATGCAATGTTAATTTAGACTAAAGTTTAATAAAAGAATCTGCAAATTAAATAAAATTTTAAAGGGGTGAGGCCACCAGGATTCGAACCTGTGACCTCACCCGTGTACCTGCCAGTTCGCGGAAAAAGGGGAAAAAAAGGGGGGGCAGGGGGCGGGAATCGAACCCTCGACCCCCAGTACGCAGAAAAAAAAAGAGTCTGGGAGAATCGAACCCCTGGCCACTGAGTTCATGAAAAAGGGAAAAGAAATGGGGCTGAGGGGAATCGAACACGCGACCTGGGGAAAGAGGGGAAGGGAATTAATTCAGTAAATTAAATGGGAGGCGTGGGATTCGAACCCACGACCTCTAAGCGTGCTCGAGAGAGGGAAAATGAGAATAAATAAAACGTGAGGCGTGGGAATCGAACCCACGACCTCAGGGACTGGAGTAGCGAAAAAAAATAAGATAGAAGGGTTGTGGGGGTTTGAACCCACGACCTCACAGCCTCCTCCTCTTCAGCGAAAATTAAAAGAAAATAAGTGGCTGTGGGGGTTCGAACCCACAACCTCCCTATTGTAGAAACTTTAATTCTAAAAACTAAAAAGGGGTTGATGGGGCTCGAGTCCCCAACCTTTCGGTTAATTAAAAGTAAAAATTAAAATAGAAAATTTATCCCTTCATGTGCTATTGAGATTTAAATTAGAATTCTAATTAAAATAGAAAATTAATTCTTTCATGTAAATATGGAGATTTAATTTAGAATTCTAATTAAAATAGAAAATTAATTCTTTCATGTAAATATGAAGATTAATTTAGAATTCTAATTAAAACAGAAAATTAGTTCTTTCATGTAAATATTGAGATTTAATTTAGTAATCTAATTAAAAATAGAAAATTTATTCTTTCATGCAAATATGGAGATTTAATTTAGAATTCTAATTAAAATAGAAAATTTATTATGTCATGAAAATGTTGAGATTTGATTTAGAGTTCAAATGTTATGAATATTAGAAATAAAATCAATGAAAAATATAAATGATATCCAAATGATTCAAGATTTGGGTTCCCGTGCCCAAACCTCCGTATTGATACATAAGTCATACGCGAGTAAAATATTCAAGAATAATGTCATCTACTTAGATCAAAAATCAAGATCTTGGTATATATACAAGATACATAAGTCTTGTAATACATAATCTTAGGAAAGTAAGAATCACTTAAAAAACTATGAATGAAGCCCCATGGCTTTTATGTATAGACACATAAGTTTAACATATGTTCAAAAATAAGTGAACCTAAGATATACGTAATGAAATGAAGAAATGAACATTCACGTAATAAGAGGTGAGTAACTATGAAAAATAAAGGTGCTAATAATGAAGAATGTGGTGACAATCATGATGCGAGGCTAATGTATATGATGAGAGCAATCTCAAATGAGCCTAAGTAAATGTTACCAATACGTACTCACCAATGAGAATGTAAGATAATGAAGAGACCAGTCTCTAGGAACACTCTAATGAAAATATTGAGTTTAAAACACTTAATACTAATGGTGAGATGAGAAATCATATATTGAGCTATGATGTCCTCATACTAGAAGCCAGCTTCCATGATGTATGAGTTGAATGTAATGGAACTTTATACTGAGCACCGATAGGCTAGCTATGAGCGGTGGTGCCTTTTTTCGGGAAGGGCGGAGGTTCACATAACTCTCATGAGATGAGATTGTCCGGCTTGCCGGGTATGGGTCTCCATACATCTCCTAGTCTTTGAACCTATATTGCCACTATAGGGATCTGACAGGGTTAAATTCCCATATACGCTAGCATGTTATTGAGTCACCATGGCCGGTGATTCCACCTCTTTTCGGTGTGGGGGAGACACTGGATTTCATGATGCTCACATGATCTATGTCGGTTAAAGTTAAAGTTCCCAATGTATGAATGAGGCCAGCCTCAAATGAATCATATAAAGAAATAAATGATACCGAAGGTGTTAGGATATGATAATCAAGAGGTGAGCTAGATTCAGGTAATGACATTAGGTTATTCCTGATCATTGCACAGCAAACCCGATGAAAGTCTTAAACTACATCCTAGGTATAGCTGGTGTTCGCACTGGCCTATTAATGAATTGAAATGAAATACGTATGAAGGAATGAAGCAGACTCTGTGTTTCCTAAAGGAGGCTCCTTAGTTGAGGTCCCATATGTTGAGCCCTCATTTTGGAAAGTCTCAAGGTCAAGTCTTTGATAACAAGGTCTCATGGCATATGAATGAGTAATATGAAAGAAACTATGTGTTATATGTTATGTGCTATATAAGATATTATGTGTTGTGTTCCATACAATAATTATAATGATGCATGTCACTCTCATGGCATAACTTTCCCAATCTCAATTTGGCAAGTTCACTAATTGACTTCCAAAAATCATGTTGTTAGGAAAGAGCTATTCTTTCTCATGCATTTCCCTAGTGTGTGCTTGCATATACCCATACTTAGTACAAGTGTGTACTAATTCCATACAAACATCTACTTTTAGGTGCAGGCACAGGTGGACGGTAGAGCTACAGGTTCGTTGTTGCAGCTATCCGGACCTCAGCATTCATCCGGAGTTTGGTAGGTCCTCATGCTTTCGATGATGCTACTGTTTTACATTCTAGCGTAGTTTTAGAGTTGAGCTAGTGGAGCATGTTCCACTAGCGTTTTCTTTCCTGTTTCGGTTCAGACTTTGTATTGGTGCTATTTTGGCCTATATACAATTAATACTTAATGAATTATTTCATTCAGTTTCTTATCTCTTAATGGTTAGATGGTTGATGATGAACGACTACGAAATATAAAGAATGTTTAGCAAGTATGATTAAAGAATAAAAAATTTCAAATTTTCTGCTAAAATTAACTTATGTAAAGTAAGAATGACGTAAGTAGGCTTGTTTGCGACCTCTGAGAGGTCAACGATGTCGGTCTCATCTGGGGTCTAGATTCCGATCGTGACAAAGTTGGTATCAGAGCGCTAGGTTAAATTCCTAGAATAATGAGTTCACATCAACCACATTGAGTAGTTTCTAAGTCATGGTAGTGAAGTGCACCACTATCCTGGATTAGAGACTGCATGATGCGTAGGAAAAACTTCCCTTCTTCTGATCTTATTGTGCTTTTCCTGATATCTGAATTCTTGGTGTTATGAACATGTCTGACATCAATCCTTGTTGTTTTCAGAGAATGAACACTTCGAGAACTAAGGGTATGAGAACGGGACGAGAAGCAGCTAGGGGTAATCAGAATCCACCCCTGGCTCCAGCTGAAGGAGTGGCCATGCCAATTAACCCAACTGGGTTGACTAATGCGGAGGTGAGGGCATCTTTAGCCCAGATGGCACAGGCCATCACAATGGAGCCCCAGGCTATGACTGCCCAAGTCAACCGGCAGGATGTCCAGAGGGAGAACCCACCGGTTCGCGGCATGGATGACAGACTGTGAGATTTCACGAGTATGAATCCTCCTATATTCACAGGGGCTAAGACTTCAGAATATCCTCAGGAATTTATAGACGAGTTGCATAAGATCCTGGTGGCCATGGGGGCCACTGATATTGAGAAGGCTGAGCTGGCTTCGTACAAGCTCAAGGATGTTGCACAGACTTGGTGCAAAATGTGGCAAGATAGCCGTGTCCTAGGTGGAGTGCCAGTCACATGGGAGCTGTTCAAGATAGCATTTTTGGAAAGGTTCTTCCCAGAGAGATGAAGGAGGCCAAGGTTGAGGAGTTCATCAATCTTAAACAAGGATCTATGACGGTCAGGGAGTATTCCCTGAAGTTTTTGAAGCTATCAAGGTATGTTACTTCCTTGATATTTAATATCAAGAATGAGGAGAGTACTTAACTTTATTGAAATTATCCTGGTATGCTACTTCCCTGGTTTCGAACAGCAAGGATGAGATGAGCAGGTTCCTCACAGGAATCAATGGAGACCTGGAGGAGGAGTGTCGGTCTGCGATGCTCCATGATATTATGGACCTCTCTAGGTTAATGGTGCATGTCCATCAGGTAGAGGACAGCCGCAAGAGGAGAGGTGTACGTGATATTAGGAGGCCTAGTCCTCAAGATCATGCAGGTTCCAGCCATGGAGGCCATAGAAACAATTTTGGCGTCCGTGAGCAGCCCAAATTCAAGAAGGGGCAACAGAGTTCTGGGAATTCTAACCCTCAGAGAAATACAACACCTAGAGGAGGCAGACCCGAACCCAAGAGGGGAAATGGAGGTGAGATGCAGCGTCCAAAGAAGACTTGTACTCAGTGTGGCCGAGCTCACATTGGAGAATGCATATAGGGCACTAATGCCTGCTTCGGTTGTGGTAAGAGTGGACACATGGTTAGAGACTGTCCCCAGAACAGAGGTCAGGCTGGGGGTAATGCTCAGCCTAGGCCTGCCCCACAGAGTGCAGGAGCAGCCGAGCCTCCCAAGAGGAACAAATTCTATGCCCTGAAAGGTAGGGAGGAGTAGGAGAAGTCCGCTGATGTGGTCACAGGTATGCTGCAAGTATTCTCAACTTCTGTTTATGCTTTACTTGATCCGGGGTCTACGCTTTCCTTTGTGACTCCTCTGCTTGCCCTTACTTTTGAAATGCTACCTGAAGTTCTGCATGATCCTATAGTGGTTAGTACGCCTTTAGGAGAAAATGTAAGAACTGATAGGGTATACAAGAATTGCCCAATATTGGTGAGTGGCAAGACTATGTGTGCAAACTTGATTGAGTTGCCCATGCATGATTTTGATATTATTCTTGGCACGGACTGGCTTCACAGCTATTATGCTTGCTTGGACTGTCATAGTAGAGTGGTGAGGTTTCGCTTCCCTAATGAAGAAGAGATAGTCTGGGAGGGGTACAATCCGAATCGTCCTAACCCCTTGATTTCAAATCTTAAGGCCAATAAAATGATGGCCAAGGGGTTACTATGTCATCTTGTGAGTGTTAATGATTTAGATCATGACGTTCCTTCCATAGACTCGGTGCCTGTAGTAAATGAATTCCTAGATGTGTTTCCTGAAGATTTGCCTGGAGTCCCTCCCCTTCGAGAGATTGACTTTGGTATCGACTTAGAAGCCGATACTAAACCAATCTCAATTCCTTCTTATAGAATGGCTCCAGCAGAACTCAAAGAGTTGAAGCTGCAGTTAAAAGATCTCACTAATAGGGGTTTCATTCAGCCGAGCATATCCCCTTGGGGCGCTCCAGTGTTGTTTGTAAAGAATAAAGATGGGACCCTTGGAATGTGTATCGATTATCGGCAGCTCAATAAAGTCACTATAAAATATAAGTATCCACTTCCCAGAATTGATGATTTGTTCGATCATCTCCAAGGGTCTAGTTTCTTCTCTAAGATTGATCTTCGTTCAGGGTATCATTAGTTTAGGGTTAGGGATGGGGATGTACCAAAAATAGCTTTTCGTACTCGTTATGGTCATTATGAGTTCTTGGTTATGTCATTCGGTCTCATGAATGCACCTGTTGCATTTATGGATCTCATGAACATTGTCTTCCGTGAATACCTTGACTCTTTCATCATAGTATCCATTGATGACATTCTCATCTAATCTAAGACCAAAGAAGAGCATGAACAACATTTGAGAATAACCTTGCAGCTACTTAGACAACATCAGTTGTATGCCAAATTCAGCAAGTGTGAATTCTGGCTGAGATCAGTGACCTTCCTGGGCCATGTTGTGTCCGATCAAGGTGTAGAAGTGGACCCCAAAGAGACTGAAGCTGTTAAGAACTGGCCAAAGACTCTTACTCCCACCGATATCCGTAGCTTTTTGCGATTGGCTGGTTACTACCGCAGGTTGGAGGTCTTTGCTTCCATTGCTGCCCCACTTACAGCCTTGACAAAGAAGAAACCGAGTTTGAATGGACGGAGACTTGTGAGAAGAGTTCCAGGAGCTCAAGGACAGACTCGCTTCAGCCCCGGTGCTTACTCTGCCTAAGAGTGGTGAGAATTACACTGTTTATTCTGATGCATCTAGGGTTGGTTTGGGATGTGTTCTTATGCAGGCTGGTAAGGTGATAGCCTATGCTTCCAGACAGCTCAAGGTTCATGAAAATAATTATCCCACTCATAACTTGGAGTTCGCAGCTATGGTGTTTGCATTGAAGCTGTGGAGGCATTATCTGTATGGAGTACATGTGGATGTGTTCACGGATCATAAGAGTATCCAGTACGTGTTCACGCAGAGGGAGTTGAATCTACGTCAACGCAGATGGTTGGAGATGTTGAAGGATTATGATATGAATGTGCACTACCATCCAGGTAAGGCTAATGTTGTGGCTGATGCTTTGAGCAGGATGAGCATGGGGAGTACAGCCCATGTTGAGGACGAGAAGAAGGAGCTAGTGAAAGAGGTACACAGAGTGGCCAGACTGGGTGTGCGGTTGGTTGACTCTACTAGTGGAGGTGTTTCATTTCACCCTAGTTCTGAATCATCCCTGATAGTGGAAGTCAATAAGGGTCAGCATCTTAATCCTGTGTTGATGAAGCTGAAGGACTCAGTGTTGTTTAAAATGAACGAGTCTTTTGCTTTGGGAGATGATGGCATACTTAGATACCAGAACCGGTTTTGTGTACCAGATGTAGATGATTTACGGACCAGGATTGTTATAGAGGCCCATGGATCCAGATATTCCATACATCCAGGTTCCACCAAAATGTATCATGATCTTAAGTAGACTTATTGGTGGGATGGCATGAAGAAGGATATTGCAGACTATGTGGCTAAGTGTCCTAATTGTCAACAGGTTAAGGCAGAGCAACTTAAGCCTGGTGGTCTGACTCAGATTATTGAGGTTCTCACTTGGAAATGGGAGGCCATTAATATGGACTTCGTGGTTGGTCTTCCGAGGACTAGGAGGCAACATGACTCCATATGGGTTATTGTGGACAGATTGACTAAGTCTGCCCACTTTATCCCTGTGAAGTCTACTTACAGGGCGGAGGATAACGTGAGACTCTACATTGATGAGATTGTGAGATGGCATGGGATTCCTTTGTCTATCATTTCAGATAGAGGAGCCCAGTTTACTTCGCATTTTTGGAGATCTTTCCAGAAAAGCTTAGGCACGCAGGTGAAACATAGCACCGCCTTTCATCCTCAGACAGATGGGCAGGCAGAGCGCACCATTCAGACATTGGAGGACATGTTGAGAGCGTGTATGATTGACTTTAGAGGTAACTGGGATGACCATCTACCTTTGATAGAGTTCTCGTATAATAATAGCTATCACTCCAGCATTGGGATGGCACCGTTTAAGGCATTGTATGGTAGGAGGTTTAGATCTCCAGTTGGGTGTTTCGAGTTTGGAGAGTCATCCATTTTGGGTCCAGAGATCATTCATGAGGCCTTGGAGAAAGTTAGAATGATTAGGGACAGGTTGGCTACTGCTTACAACCGACAGAAATCATATGCAGACAGCAGAAAGCGGCCCTTAGAATTTAACGTTGGTGACCAGGTTTACTTGAAGATATCGCCTATGAAAGGGGTGATGAGATTTGGTAGAAAAGGGAAGCTGAGTCCGAGGTATGTGGGGCCATATGATATCCTACAGCGTGTGGGTGAGGTGGCCTATGAGTTAGCATTGCCTGCGGGGCTAGCTTCTGTTCATCCAGTCTTGCATGTCTCTATGTTGAAGAAATGCCTAGGTGATCCAGCATCAATCCTACCTGTTGAAGGTTTGGGGGTTGGTGAAGACTTGTCCTATGAGGAGGTACCTGTTGAGATCTTAGACAGACAGTTCAAGCGGCTGAGGAACAAGGAGATTGCCACAGTGAAGGTATTGTGGAGAAATCATCTTGTGGAGGGTGCTACGTGGGAGGCTGAGGCCGACATGAGATCCCGATATCCCCATCTTTTCAACTCTTAAGGTTAGACTTCCTACTCGTAAGGCAATAGTTCCTTATCTCTTCGTATTTTGTTGCTATTGGCTGATTGTACATAGCGATTAAGTTATGATCTGATTGGCATTACGATGTGTAATGGTAGTGTCATTCGGGTACGAATGTTCTTAAGGGGGGGGGATAATATAACGTTCCAAAAAAAGAGAAAAAAAATAATAAATAATTTAAATAGGTACTTAAGGTGATTTAATTATTAATTAAAAAATCTGAAATTTTAAGGGCATAATGGTCCTTTCGCGTATTAATTAAAATAAACCAGATTTGTATTAATTTAATTTAAATTCTATTTGACTAAGTCTTGAATTAGTCTCCTAATCCTAATAGTTCTCTCTCTCTCTCACGCTTCTTAACTCTCTCTCTCACGTTCTCCATCTTTCTCACGTTATTCTGCCAAGCACAGCAAAAAAAACCAGAGAATATATCAACAGTTCTTCACGCTTGAAGAACTCACATGAAATTTTAAGAAAAACAAAGCAACCAAAAACATTAAGGCGAAGAGAAGTTGTTCGTTGAATGGTGTGGACATTGAGGTAACTTGCACTGATTTTTGGAGAGAGTTTTGGGTAGCAAATTCTTCGTTTGAACATCAGTAAATGTATGGGTTTCTCTCATGGAATTCTTTCTCCAAGACTACTTTCTTTCAAACGTTTCTTAAACTCTTGAAACTAAGGTTGTTCCCCTTCGTATGTCCTTGTCCTTAGCTCCCTAACGAATTTGTAGGATGGGTATGTTGTGCTGCTAGATTTTTGCATGAATGATGTGTTTAAATTAAATATGAATGTGTTTATGTGCGGGAAGTCACGATAATGATCATCAAAATATGACCGGAAAAGTTGATATATGAGCGTGTATAGGGCAGTCTGTTAGGAACTGTTTTGGGGTGTATAAGTTGTGTATTTATTGTGTATTTTATGTGTGTAATGGGTGTACAATGTGATGTTCATTATGATGAAGTATAGTGAATTGAATACCCATCTTATAGCTATTTAAAATTATGAAAAAAATTGCACCTAAAAATGGTTGGAGAAGGACAAAAAATTTCCAGCAACAATGCAATGTTAATTTAGACTAAAGTTTAATAAAAGAATCTGAAAATTAAATAAGATTTTAAAGGGGTGAGGCCACCAGGATTCGAACCCGTGACCTCACCCGTGTACCTACCAGTTCACAGAAAGGGAAAAAAAAGGGGGGAGGCGGGGGGCGGGAATCGAACCCCCGACCCCCAGTACGCAGAAAAAAAAAGAGCCTGGGGGGGAATCGAACCCCTGGCCATTGAGTTCACGAAAAAGGGAAAAGAAATGGGGCTGAGGGGAATCGAACACGCGACCTGGGGAAAGAGGGGAAGGGAATTAATTCAGTAAATTAAATGGGAGGCGTGGGATTCGAACCCACGACCTCCAAGCGCGCTCGAGAGAGGGAAAATGAGAAGAAATAAAACGTGAGGCGTGGGAATCGAACCAACGACCTCAGGGACTGGAGTAGCGAAAAAAAAATATAATAGAGGGGTTGTGGGGGTTCGAACCCACCACCTCACAGCCTCCTCCTCTTCAGCGAAAATTAAAAGAAAATAAGTGGCTGTGGGGGTTCGAACCCAAAATCTCCATATTGTAGCAACTTTTATTCTAAAAACTAAAAAGGGTTGATGGGGCTCGAACCCCCAACATTTCGGTTAATTAATAGTAAAAATTAAAATAGAAAATTTATCCTTTCATGTGAATATTGAGATTTAAATTAGACTTCTAATTAAAATAGAAAATTAATTCTTTCATGTTAATATGGAGATTTAATTTAGAATTCTAATTAAAATAGAAAATTAATTCTTTCATGTAAATATGGATATTTAATTTAGAATTCTAATTAAAATAGAAAATTAATTCTTTCATGTAAACATTGAGATTTAATTTAGAAATCTAATTAAAAATAGAAAATTTATTCTTTCATGCAAATATGGAGATTAATTTAGAATTCTAATTAAAATAGAAAATTTATTATGTCATGAAAATGTTGAGATTTAATTTAGAGTTCAAATGTTATGAATATTAGAAATAAAATCAATGAAAAATATAAATGATATCCAAATGATTCAAGATTTGGGTTCCCGTGCCCAAACCTCCGTATTGATACATAAGTCATACGTGAGTAAAATATTCAAGAATAATGTCATCTACTTAGATCAAAAATCAAGATCTTGGTATATATACAAGATACATAAGTCTTGTAATACATAATCTTAGGAAAGTAAGAATCACTTAACGAACTATGAATGAAGCCCCATGGCTTTTATGTATAGACACATAAGTTTAACATACGTTCAAAAATAAGTGAACCTAAGATATACGTAATGAAATGAAGAAATGAACATTCACGTAATAAGAGGTGAGTAACTATGAAAAATAAAGGTGCTAATAATGAAGAATGTAGTGACAATCATGATGCGAGGCTAATATATATGATGAGAGCAATCTCAAATGAGCCTAAGTAAATGTTACCAATACGTACTCACCAATGAGAGTGTAAGATAATGAAGAGACCAGTCTCTATGAACACTCTAATGAATATATTGAGTTTAAAACACTTAATACTAATGGTGAGATGACAAATCATCTATTGAGCTATGATGTCCTCATACTAGAAGCCAACTTCAATGATGTATGAGTTGAATGTAATGGAACTTTATACAGAGCACCAATAAGCTAGCTATGAGCGGTGATGCCTTCTTTCGGGAAGGGCGGAGGTTCACGTAACTCTCATGAGATGAGACTATCCGGCTTGCAGGGTATGGGTCTCCATACATCTCCTAGTCTTTGAACCTATATTGCCACTATAGGGATCTGGCGGGGTTAAATACCCATATACACTAGCATGTTATTGAGTCACTTTGGCCGGTGATTCCACCTCTTTTCGGTGTGGGGGAGACACTGGATTTCATGATGCTCACATGATCTATGTCGGTTAAAGTTAAGGTTCCCAATGAATGAATGAGGCCAGCCTCAAATGAATCATATAAAGAAATGAATGATACCGAAGGTGTTAGGATAAGATAATCAAGAGGTGAGCTAGATTCAGGTAATGACATAAGTTTATTCCTGATCATTGCACAGCAAACCCGATGAAAGTATTAAACTATAGCTGGTGTTTGCACTGGCCTATGAATGAATTGAAATGAAATACGTATGAAGGAATGAAGCAGACTATGTGTTTGCTAAAGAAGGCTTCCTAGTTGAGGTCCCATATGTTGAGCCCTCATTTTGAAAAGTCTTAAGGTCAAGTCTATGATAACAAGGTCTCATGGCATATGAATGAGTAATATGAAAGAAGCTATGTGTTATATGTTATGTGCTATATGAACATATTATGTGTTGTGTGCCATACAATAATTATAATGATGCATGTCACTCTCATGGCATAACTTTCCCAATCTCAATTTGGCAAGTTCACTACTTGACTTCCAAAAATCATGTTGTTAGGAAAGAGCTATTCTTTCTCATGCATGTCCCTAGTGTGTGCTTGCATATACCCATACTTAGTACAAGTGTGTACTAATTCCATACAAACATCTACTTTTAGGTGCAGGCACAGGTGGACGGTAAAGCTACAGGTTCGTTGTTGCAGCTATCCGGACGTCAGCATTCATCCGGAGTTTGGTAGGTACTCATGCTTTCGAGGATGCTACTGTTTTTTACATTCTAGCATAGTTTTAGAGTTGAGCTAGTGGAGCATGTTCCACTAGCGTTTCTTTCCTGTTTTGGTTCAGACTTTGTATTGGTGCTATTTTGGCCGATATACAATTAATACTTAATGAATTATTTCTTTCAGTTGCTTTAGATGGTTGATGATGAACGATTACGAAATATAAAGAATGTTTAGCAAGTATGATTAAAGAATCAAAAATTTCAAATTTTCCGCTAAAATTAACCTATGTAAAGTAAGAATGACGTAAGTAGGCTTGTTTGCAACCTCTGGGAGGTCAACGACGCCGGTCTCGTCTGGGGTCTAGATTTCGATCGTGACAAGCCGCGTCCCTTTGCCTTTGGAATATGCTTACTTGGAATGATGGTTTTTCCTCAAGGGGCACAATACACATTCATCCTAGTGTGTGTATGGTCACTCATGCCATCTTCTACGGAGTGCACTATAAATCATCAACCAAGTACTACACCGTAGCGTCTATGATCTTGGCCAACATTTATAGAGCTTTAGATAAATGTCAAAGTGGAGAGCGTTTCTTTCAGGGGTGTAATCTGATACTTCAATGGTGGATGATGAAACATCTAATCAAGACTCATAATCCAAAAGAACTAGACCCTCTAAGGCGGTCAGACGAGATACATGGTCATGATTGGTGGTTGTACAAGAATCGTTGCAACAAAACTGGAGAAAAATATTTTTGGTATCCAAGACATCGAGAGCTGAGAGAAGAAGACGTACAGTGGTCGATATACAGTCTGGTGGTAACTAAAAATATGGTAGTTCGAACAGAAAAAGTTCCTTACTTGGTGTTTGCTGGGTTAAGAGGCACTAGATCATATGCTTCCGGTCGAGTCCTAAGGAAATAGGAGGGAAACAAGAGTTTCCCCAGATTGCAGATATGAGGAAATTTGCAACTGACCACGAGAACGGACGAGTCGCATTTGTTGAAGACATACGTAGGATGTGGAGGTCTCAAAGAGTATTGGGTGAACCCGTACCTAATAGGTTTCGTCCAGAATGTTCTAGGGAGAACAAGGAATGGTTCAAAAAGAGTGTCTCTGGAACTATTGAGCCTAGTCCGAACGTTCCTCACATTATCGTAGATGTTGGAGCCAAACATAAAGTTCGACTCTATCGACTTCAAGAGAAGTTTGATAAGAATGAATAAGAGCATCAACGCCACCATTCAGAAGATGCCAAAGTCATAACTCAATTGAAACAAGAGCTAAGAAGAGCCATACAATGCATGACGGAGTTAGACAATAGTATTGAACAACGGATTCAGTCGTTGGATGGGTTTAGACATCAAGAGAGAGCTCGATTAGCGACAGATCATCTATGGACGCACATATATGTTATGTGGGAAGAGATCAGCATCGCCAAAAGGACTAGACTTGGCGAAGGATCAAAGCAGGCTTGAATTTTATTATCATCCCTTGCATGGGACTGCTTTATTTGTACTTTGTTTTGTAATTTAATTTCAGAACTATTTCCTTATTTATGTTTATCAAACATTTTGGATGTTATTATGAATTATTTTGGGGATAATGAATTGGTTTAAAAAGCCATATACATCCTATAATTCGTTAGGCCTACCCTTGGCATAAAAGGGTCACAAACATGTTTAGGACGCGATATTTGTCTATATACTTGTGTGCTTAACTGTTTATGTGATGTGTTGTTTTGAATGAGGATGTTGCTAATCCACTCCTTCCCAAAAATTTCATGAAGATATATACAAATCACTACTATAATATGTTCGACCAAATTTTCCGAGTCTTAAGTTTCTCAATCAAAAGCAAAAAATATCCTATCTCAAAATCCTGATTGATACTCTATTGTCTCAGAAAAACAAGATCACCGCTATGGGAAAGGGTAAGAGTGTCAAGATGGAACTTACTAAAGAGGAGTTGCAGAGAAAAATAGAATAAATCGCGCAGGAAATTCATGAGGTTAGAGAAAAAGTACTCAGAGTCGAAATTGCCACAGCGGTTTACAAAGCCGCAACTACGACGCTGGATGAGGATTTGGCGTCTAAAATGAAGAGAAAGAGAGATATACAGATAGAGAGAGTGGACTTAAGGAAAAAGTTGGATATGCTTCGACTGATGATTCAGGAAAGGGAGGCAAGAGAAGCAGACATAGATTCAGAAACCACAAATGTGCTGGCAAAAAATGCAACACTTAATGAGGAATCAACGATGGAGATGGCGGAATTCACTACCATGAGGGAAAGAATGGTCTAAGTGAGGAAGAAGAATGAGGCTTTCCACAAGGACATGATCGTCAAACTTCAGAAAGTGCGTGGGAAATACTTTGTCTTTGAACAAGAAGCTAATGACGGTCCAGAGGACACTCACCCTTGAGCAACTGGGGAAGACAACGACGAAGAAATCGTCGAAATGCCTCCATTCCTGGGCCATCTAAGAGGAGGGTACAAGTGGATCACTCTCCCAGCTTACGAGCCGACACTAGAGTAAGGGCAAAGGTTGTGTCGTGCCCCTTCTGTGCGAGCATCTTAAATGGAAACCTCGCGAGGGAATAACTTCAGCTTAGAACATGAGAATTCTTGAGAGGTGTGTGCCTTCCACCCGAACAAGCGAGGAAATACTATAGAGGAATGTATATAGCTTAAAGCAAGGATCTGTCATCTGATCGACACTGGAAACATCGCGCACTTGTTAGGCTGGAACACTGTCCTCACCTACGATCAGTCAAAGCCCAGTGATCATACCCAATTTATTTGTCATTATTTCACGCTGTTTAAGAAGACGTTAGTGGAAATCTACAGCAATTTGGTTCATAGTGGAGTCCTAGCCTCTGTCCAAGAGAATGACAAAGCACTCGACCACTCGGGGTAGAAATCTGGAAACCTTGTGCTTATCATAATACTACAGATCATAGCCTCTAAAGGTGCCTCAATTTTTACTATGACATAGAAACCCTTATAAACCTGGGAAAGATCCGAGTCAAGTCCGTTCCCCGTGACTGAAGCAGTAACGAGAAGAGGAACGGTTGAGATGGAACCACCGTTTATCTTTTAAAGATTTGTTGTTATTCTTCAATTTCCTTGTAATCGTAAATAAATGAATGAAAACAAGTATTTTCTTTTGTACTCGAACTAGGTAGGACCTGAATACTCCTTCTGAGATACGTAGCCAGCATTTTAAGGCCCGGCCCCTATCTTTTCAAATTTTTATTCTCTCTCTTTCATCCTACAAGGAAATGTGAAGCTCAGATCAACGGACGTCAAAGAGATGCAGCAAGAAGACCTTAGCTCAACGTGATTTAACCTTTCTGAGACAATGTCAAACTAAAACAAGCAAACTCTTGCTTGTTCAAACATTAGTTTCCGTTTACTCGTCGGTCAAAATGTCCAAACAAAACAACTTTGTGTGTTTATCTGTTCTCTATGTGATATCCTGCATTGCGTATTCCGAACTCAAACTAACAAATTTTCCTTTGAGTTGTTTTCCTCCACAGGTACTTACAAACTGGTCTGTGTCGATTAAACTTGATGATCATCCATACTTCACTAGATCTAAAAGACCTACAGATTCCTTTCGCGCCAAAGGTCAGACAAGGCAAAAACAGTAATGGGGGACAAGAACGAAGACATTAGTCTTAATGATGTTGTGGTGGCTTAACGCACCATAGAAGATCAGAACAAATTGATTATGCAGTTAATGCAGCAGATTGCTGAGATGAGAGTGGAAATGCAAAAGAGACAGGATCTACCTCCACCATGTTTTACTGCTAACACTACTATTGATGGAAAGCCTCCTCTATACTTTTCCTCTCTAAACATGGATCCAGCTTAGATTCTATCGTCTACTCCTACTCAAAATCCCTCATTAATAGACTTGACCACACAAAATCCTCAATAAACCTCCGCCTCTTACCAAACCCCACCTCTTCTCAAAACAACAATTCCCAAATACCACCCCCCCCCCTTAAAATGTCCATCATCAAACCGCTCCGCTCCCACAAAACCAAAATACATTTCATCCCCGAACATCTCTCCATCATCAAAATCAGCACACTAACCACATACCTTCCCACAAAATTACCAAGCTACTCAAAACGCCCCAAGTCCCTTCGTAGCTCCACCCCTACCCAGAAAAACCACCTTCCAAATTCCCGTTCCAAATGAGCATGATGTGAATGGTTCTAAGCTTGACCATTATAAGGAGCAGCAAAGAGAGTGGAAGGCCAAAGAAAAGGCTGCAAAATAGACATAAAGGAGGAGATCCAAAAAGCAATGAAGGAATTTCAGTGTATTCCTGACGTCGCCGGTTTGAATTACGAGGATTTATGAATTCATCCAAATCTGGACCTCCTAGAAGAGTTCAAGATTCCAAAGTTTGATACTTTTGGAGGAACGGGGAATCCCTTAGCGCATTTAAGGGCCTACTGTGAGAAGCTCGTAGGAGTTGGTGGGGATGAAATTGTGCTGATGTGACATTTTAGCCGACGTTTGACCGGAGAAGCTTTGGAATGGTTTACATCTTAAAGACCAGATAGTGGCCTAGCTGGAATACTTTGGCTGAGGACTTCGTTGAACGGTTTGCCTACAATGTAGATATCGTCCCTGATCGTTATTCCTTAGAAAAGATGAAACAGAAGTCCAATGAAATCTACAGAGAGTTTTCGTACAGGTAGCGCAAGGAAGCAGCTAGAGTACGATCTCCTATATCCGTGTAAGAAATAGTTGAAGTGTTTGTGCGGGTGAAAGAGCCTGAATACTATGACTGAATCATATTGCTCGTCGGAGCAAAATTTGTTGAGATAGTCAAGGTTGGTGAGACTATCAAGGATGGTTTGAAAACCGGGAAGATTGTTCGTGTTGCTGCATCACCCGAATAATTGGGTTTGTTGAAAAAGAAAAGAGAAAACATTTCTGTTGTCTGTTATGAGGGAAGGAAGACCCCCAGAAGATCATCATCCTACCAAGGTCATCCTAAACCTTCCCAAAATTATTACAAGGCTTGCTTTACGCAAGCTGGTTATCCAAATACTCCTCCTTCCATCTATCAAAATGCTACCTCCACATACCAAAATTCCCTCCTCTAAATTACAAAAATCCATCTCCCGTTTACCGAAATTCTCCCCCACTTTACAAAATTCCATCCCCTATTTACCAAAATGTTGCTACTAACTTTGCCAATGCGCAGTTAAACTATAGAGCACCTCCCTGTGTATACCAAGATCCAGTATACCAAAATACCCCCACGAACTACCAAGCTCCATCATCAAATTATCAAAAAAATCATTATCCAAGAAACCAAACTCCCCGTCAAATACCTGAAATTATCAATAGATGTCTCCTCCCTAACAAAGCAATTATGATCCACCTCTACCCAGATTCGAGAAAAATCCACCCAAAAACTTTACCACACTCGCTGAAATCTGAACAAAGCAGGATACATTCACCCGGTGGGGCCCAAGCCGGCGGATACTAGTTCCGAATTCTATAGACCTGATCAAAGGTGTGTGTATCACTCCAATAGCGTTGGACATGATACTAAGGACTGTATCAAACTCAAACACAAGATTCAAGATCTGCTTGACCAAGAAGTGGTTTCTCTTCAAACAGTCGCACCCAATCTCAACACCAATCCTTTGCCAAATCATGAAAGCGTCAATATCCACATGATAGAGACGGATGAGGACTGGTGCATGACAAAGGCGATAGTCCCAATTGTTCATGACGAACTGGAAAGAACAGTGGCTTCTCTAAGTATCAAGGGGAAAAAGGAGTTTGTGATTCTGACACCCGCCAATGTTGTTGCCTTGGTGCCAATAAAAACTCCTGCTAGACCGAGGTTTGTGATCAAAATCGCTCAGTTCAGGGTATGACCAGTTATGACAGGTGTTATACTCCAGAAGAGTTGGCCTATGGAGAGCAAAAGAAGTACCGAGGAAAGAGGCTAATAAGCGAAGGCGAACCTGAAGAATTCTGGAGAAAGATGCAGTCGAAGGACTACTCGATTGTTAAGAATTTGGAGAACACCCCAGCTCAGATTTCTGTGTGGGCCTTGTTGATGAGTTAGCATCTACATAGGCAGGCCTTGATAAAGGATCTGGATGACACATATGTGCCCGTGGGCACAAGCAGCGATAATGTAGCGCCTATGATCAACCAAGTCATCCGAGGGCATCAGATTAGCTTCTGTGATGAAGAGTTTCCGTTTGAAGGGAGGTCGCGCAATAAGGCATTGCATGTCACTGTCATATGCCGTGAAAGGGTCATAAACCATGTCCTGGTGGTTAATCGGTCTGCCCTCAACATTTGCCCACTGTCGACTCTGAGGCAGTTGAGGTTTGATTTGGGGAAGTTGGAACAAAACCCAGTCAATGTAAGAGACTTCGACAGGGTACAAAGAGACACATTAGGAGCAAAGAATTTGGTCATCCAAATGGGTACGGCAGAGTTCAGCACATAATTGCAGGTCTTGGACATTGACACCAGTTATAACCTTCTTCTATGAAGGACTTTCATCCACATGGCTGGGGCTATGCCTTCTACTCTTAAACAGATGATGAAACTCATCTGGAAGGACCAAGAACTAGTTATTCACGATGAAGGGAGTCACTCCGGCAGGCAGGCGCCAATTATTGACGAAGTCTCGCGAGACACCGATTTCTACATGGAGAAGCTGGTAAATGCATCCGCCGAAGATTTGGCCCCACAACCTCCTATACCTTCTATGTACAAGATGATCTCCACCCTGATGCTGCAGAATGGGGTCGAGCTAGTTTTCGTATTGGGAAAGAATTCCCAAGGAATTATTGAGTCTATTCAGATTCCCGTCAAAGGAGCGAAACATGGTTTGGGGTACATCCCCACAGATGATGAGGTGAAAATGAAGAAGAGCGGTGATCAAGCATTGGCTAGGCCACCTATACCAATCATTTCCGGTCCGTGAGTACGCCGATCATGATGCCATCGAGGAAGGAATCTGCGACCTTTTCAAAGAGATCAATGATGTAATAAAGGACGAGGTCGAGATGGCTGGTATCTGCAATGCTGAGCTTGGAGAGCAGGTGCAGAATTGGACTTCTACACCAATCTTGATTTCCCAATCATCTTGGAAGAAGGACATTGTTTATGCATATTTTGAAAATCGGTGGTAGTCCGAAAGAGGCCTGAGACCCACCCTTTTGATTTTTCTTTAATTGCTTGAATTTTAAAATCCCCCCCCCCAATCATGTTTAAAAAGGCAACATGGCTTACATGGTCAAAGTTTGCATTGTTTTCCAATTTAAATGAAAGCCTCTTTTATTGAAAGTTGTTTCATTTATTTATCTGCTATATTTCACTTTTCTAACTTTGTCTGTTCATTATTTAAGTAATACTAATTTTAAACTTGCCAATGTCATGTCATGTCACGAGATGAACGAACAAAATGAGGTAGGTGATGACGAGGGTGCACAATACGAAGAGAAAATGAGGTACCGAAACACATCGCTGAGGAATTTTGACAGTTAGAAAATCAGCATAAGCCAAATTTGGAAGAAACAGAAATCGTAAATCTGGGAGAACAAGAGTGTGTCAAAGAAGCCAAAATCGGTATCCACTTGAATGAAGCTCAAAGAAAGGAACTGATTTTATTTGCTTACTAAATACATTGATGTGTTCGTCTGTGAAGTCTGCGACATACTAGGCCTGAGTACCAATGTGGTGTCTCACAAGTTGCCGATTAATCCAAGGTTCAGTCCAGTGAAACAGAAAGCTCGGAAGTTCAAGCCTAAGTTAAGTTTAAAGATTAAGGAAGAGATCACCAAACAGATCGAGTCTCGATAAGTGGAAGTGACGCAATACCAAACTTGGTTGGCCATTGTTATTCCGGTCGCTAAAAATGTGGGAAGATCAGAATATGTGTCGATTACAAGATCTCAAAAAAGCCGGACCAAAGGATAAATTCTCGTTGCCGAACATTCGCATTTTGATCGATAACTGTGAAAATCCTGAAATGCAGTCGTTTGTGGATTGTTACGCAGGTTATTATCAGATCCTGATGGACAGGAAGATGCATAAAATACAATGTTTATTATAACTTGGGGTGTATATCATTAAAGGGTGATGCCATTTGGTCTAAAAATGTGGGGGCCACTTATACAAGGGATATGACAACCATATTTCATAAAATGATTCATAGGGAGATTAAGGTGTATGTTGATGACGTCATAATCAAATCCTTCAAGAGTTCGGACCATTTGACGCATTTAAAGAAGTTCTTCGATCGTCTGCGTCGTTACAACTTGAAGCTACATCCCACCAAATGTGCTTTTGGAGTGCCCGCTGTCAAGTTGTTGGGATTTATAGTCATAAAAAAGGGTATTGAGCTCGAACCTTCGAAGATTAAGACAATTCAAGAGTTACCACCTCCAAAGACTAAGAAGGATGTAATGAGTTTCTTAGGGAGGTTGAACTACATTAGTCGATTCATATCTCAGTCAAATGTGGTGTGTGAGTCTATATTCAAGTTGTTAAAGAAAGATGCTTTGACAAAGTGGACAGAAGAATGTCAAACTGCTTTTGATGCTATCAAGAAATATTTGTCCAATCCACTGGTGTTGGTGCCTTCGCGAGAAGAAAGTCCACTGTTGCTATATTTGTCCATCTCATATAATGATTTTGGATGAGTAATTGGTCAACACAACGAGACCAGGAAGAAAGAGCGAGCAATTTATTACATAAGCAAGAAGTTCACTCCATACAAGTCTCGTTATACTCTTTTGGAGAGAACGTGTTCTTTGACTTGGATTGCTCAGAAATTGAGACATTATTTGTCTTTTTATACTACGTACCTCATTTCCAGGATGAACCCACTGAAGTATATTTTCTAAAAGGCGATGCAGACTGGAAATTTGGCTAAATTGTAAATGCTTTTGAGCGAATTTAATATTGTGTATGTGACCCAGAAGGCAATAAAAGCACAAGCCTTGGCTAATCATCTTGTAGAGAATCCTGTTGATGAAGAGTATGAACCGCTCAAGACTTATTTTCACGATGAAGAAGTATCATTTCTGGGTGAAGATATTTCTGAAATATATCCTGGATGGAGATTATTCTTTGATGGAGCATCAAATCACCAAGGAAGAGGTATTGGGGTGGTTTTAGTGTTCAGAATTTTGTCAACACTATCTTGTGGCGGCCAAACTTCTGTTTAATTGCACGAACAACATGGCCGAATATGAAGCATGCATTCTTGGATTGAAGATGGCTATCGATATGAATGTTCATGAACTTCTGTTTTCGGAGATTCAGATCTGTTGATTCATCAGGTTTAAGGAGAATGGGCTGTGAAGAACCCGAAGATCACATCGTATGTGAAATATATACAACAGCTATGTAGAAGATTCCGTAAGATCGAGTTCTGACATACTCCTAGAACACAAAATGAGTTAGCTGATGCTCTTGCCACCATCACCTCAATGATTAAGCATCCAGATATTGATTATATTGATCCTCTGGATATAGAGATAAAGGAGCAGCCAATTCATTGTTCCCATGTTGAAGCAGAACCTGACGGATTGCCATGGTATTCTGATATTAAAAATATTTGGAGTCTAGAACTTATCCTGAGAATGCGACATTTAACAAGAAGAAGTCGATACGCCGTTTGGCCCTCAACTTATTTTTAAGTGGAGAAATCCTTTATAGGAGGACTTCATATTTGGGTCTTCTTAGATGTATTGATGTTGCTGAAGCTGCGAATCTTATTGAACAAATACACGTCGGAGTCTATGGCACGCATATGAATGGATTCACATTGGCGAGGAAGATCCTTCGAGCCGATTATTTCTGGATGACTATGGAGCATGATTGTTACAAGTTTGTATAGAAGTGTCATAAATGTACGGTGCATGGTGATTTAATTCGAGTGCTGCCTCACGAACTCAATGCTATGAGTTCACCTTGGTCGTTCGTAGCTAAGGGCATGGATGTCATCGGTCCGATAGAGTCAGCCGCTTCTAATGGACACAAATTTATTTTGGTTTCCATTGACTACTTCACCAAGTGGATGGAAGCCGCTTCGTACAAATCGGTAACCAAGAAAGTTGTAGCTGATTTTGTTCGCAATAATCTGATATGTAGGTCTGGAGTACCTGAATCCATCAATACTGATAATGGTGCAAATCTTAACAGTCACTTGATGAGAGATATATGTGAGAAGTTTAATATTACTCACCGAAATTCAACCGCTTATAATCCTCAAACGAATGGATCTGTAGAGGCCGCCAATAAGAACAGCAAGAAGAGTTTGAGGAAAATGATTAACAATCGTCGAGATTGGTATGATTTTTTTTCATATGCTTTGTTGGGTTATCGAATGACTGTCAAAACGTCGATTGGAGCTACCCCATACTTATTGGTGTATGGAACAGAAATCGTCATACCTACTGAAATTAAAATACCGTCTTTGTATTAAGTAACGTTGAGTGGCCGCAAGCGGATTGCTCAGTTAACCTTGATCAACGAGAAGAGAGTGGTTGTTGTTTGTCATGGACAACTATATCGACAAAGAATGATTCGTGCTTTCCACAAGAGAGTCAGAGCCAGAATTTTGAAATCGGTCAGTTAGTCCTTAAGCGCATTTTTCCTCACAAAGATGAGTACAAACGGAAATTCGCGCCGAATTGGCAAGGACCTTACATGGTTCGCAAGGTATTATCTGGAGGTGTTTTGATCCTGTCGGAGATGGATGGCACTGCATGGTCTAAACCAATCAACTCAGACGCTGTCAAGAGATACTATGTGTGAAGCTTCAGTTTGCATTTCTTTCTTTTACTTGTAATCGTTCTATTTGCTTGTATTGGTTTTGTTTAAAATTTTATCCCTCTTGTAATGAACTACGTCTGACCTGAATTCTAAAGAATGAGATACGTAGGCGGCATACGTCGGCCTCGGTCACCCCATTTATCCCTTTTTAATATTTCCTTGTATTTGAACTATGTTCGACCTGAATTCTCAAGAATGAGATACGTAGGCGGCCTATGTCGGTCTCGGTCGGTTTCTTTGTAAAATTTCTTAATGTTATTAACCTTTGAAGGGGAACTATGTTTTGACCTGATTCCTGGCTCAACGAGATACGTAGGCGCCACAAGGGCTCGGTCATATCTCCAATAAGATTTCTATTCCTCTTTACAATGGAAACTGGGAAAGAGTTTTTTAGAGGGACTCAAAAATTCTCAAGGAAGAATTTTTTTATTCAACAAGTCAAGACTGAAGCTACTTTGAAGTTTGCAACTGGGACAGAATTTCAGTGAGGATCTCAAAAATTCTGTGATTTACTCACCGGCAGTCAAAGATAAGCCCAGACAGTTAACTGGGACATAAATTTTGAGGATTGCCCCAAAATTTCAACATGGGTTCATCGGCAGTCTAGAGTGACTCTGAATACTCCCCAGTGAATAATCAAATAGGCTTCCAAACATCAGACTCAAAGTAGTTCGCTAAGCCTGACGTGGCGTGATGCTTGGCAATAACTTTTCTTCAAAATACTACTTTTCAAAAATTTATTTTTCTTAAAATTCCACTTTATGTTTCATTTTGTTTTGGCATAAAATATTTTGTCTTATCTATCAAGAGTTGGGAGATTAGAAAATCAACCGGAGATAGCAGGACAAGGAGAAGACAACTGAAGAAATCAGCACAGATTAGCTTGTTTTAAAACTAATGATTTTTCTGTGGACGTAGGTTTATAGATTGCTCTGAGATCAGTATATTCCTCCGAGCGATGAATTTGAAGAAGTCAAGGGGGCGAAGAGCTCCCCAAAATTTACAATTCTTATATGGATGAAGTAAATATTTTTATATATCGAAGAATGGGGAGTGTTAACATTATTGTTTCATTCAATTTCAAACAACGAAGTCTATAATGAAGAAATAATTGTGTTCAAAGATGAGTTAAATGCAAATCTCGAGAAAGATGTTTTATAGCTTTCGTCAAGGACGACATCTGCATCATATTATCAGACATGATAGTATTACTACCTGAAGGGTCATTTTTATTGTATTATCGATTTAGATAATACACTACCTGGAGGGTCATTTTAGTGTATCGTCAATTGAGATGATGTCATTATCCAGAAGACACCCAGAAGATCATTATGTGGCTTGATTGAAGCACTATCTTCATTTGGTACCAAAGATATTCATGCATCGCAAAAAATCATGCATTGCGGGTTTATGTTCATGCATTGTAGAAAATCATGCATTGCGAGTTGATATTCATGCATCATGGAGAATCGTACATCACGGGAAGATATTCATGCCTCGCAGAAAATACATGCACCGTAAGAAGATATGCATGCATTCGGAAAATAATGCATCGCGAGTCAATATTCATGCATTGCGGAAAAGTCATGCATTGCAGATAAGAAGTCACACATTGCAAGAGAAATCATGCATCGCGAGTTAATATTCATGCATCGCCAAAAAGTCATGCATTGAAGAGAGAAGTCATGCATTGCGGATAAGAAGTCACGCATTGCAAGAGAAACTCATGCATCGCGGCAAAGTCATGCATTGCAAAGAAGAAGTCATGCATTTCAGATAAGAAGTCACGCATTGCAAGAGAAATCATGCATCGCAAGTTAATATTCATGCATAGCGAAAAAGTCATGCATTGCGGAGAAAAAGTCAAGCATTGTGGATAAGAAGTCATGCATTGCAAGAGAAATTCATGCATCGCGGAAAAGTCATGCATTGCGGAAGAGAAATCATGCACTAGAGAAGAAAATCGTGCCTTCCTGGAAAATATTTGCCCATCAACTGCTTCCTTTTATTTTGAGAAGAGTAAAAAACAAGAGAATCATCTAAGACAACATCAAGAAAAATATCAACACTGCATTAGTTTTCATTTATTTTGACATCAAATGAAGAGTACATTGAGTATTATATTGCAAACATAAGACATAAGCTTTATTTTCTTTACATCAAATCGATCGAGTTGACGTCAAATGTTAAAGGAGAACAACTAAGTGTCAACATGGTAAAAGACACTATCTCCCATTTGAATTGTTTTTTTATGCTAACGAGTTTTATCTCAGTCTCTATCGAGAGCATCCGAAAGGATGAATTCTCCAAAAGCAAACCACCGATGCAGATGACATCAAAAAAGATGCAGCACAACATGGAAAAATTTATTAGCAGCGAATTGGGACATAGTCAAAAGAGGAGTGTCAAACTCTTAGGACGTGAGCAGAGGAGAGACTTCCACCACTATAAAACCATACCCTTACCAGAAGGCATGTGGGTTTTTCTTTAGATTTGTTTATTTCAGTCTTGAATCCGGAAATTTTGGTATCTATCAGAAGCAACTTTCCAATCGAAGTGACATACACCAAGAGTTTGAAAATTATGCCCATGTAAGTTCTTATATATGGGTGTGAAGCATGCCACATTCGTGGATTAGAGGTTACAAGCCTCGTTTCCATACTCGATCTATTTTGTCACTTTTTCAAATCAAAGGTTATCTAACATAATAGATTTCCTTTTCAGCTGATCGAGTGAACTACAAACAGCCTGATTCCCAAGGTTTAAGGATATATAGGCGGACTCAATGTTAAAAACTTGGCTGTATTCTAACATTCGCTCTTAAATCTTATTCTCGAGCATTCTGGTCTTTTCATAATCCGATATCAGGATGGATCTTAAATTCTTTCAAAATCATGCGTTAA
Source organism: Solanum pennellii (assembly GCF_001406875.1). NCBI lineage: Eukaryota > Viridiplantae > Streptophyta > Magnoliopsida > Solanales > Solanaceae > Solanum > Solanum pennellii. Next base: position 54,677,831 of record NC_028644.1, read on the forward strand.
ATCAAGTGTATCGAACTACAAGTGGCCTGAATTTTCATGTAGCCTTAGATATGTAGGATATCCCTTTCCGGGGTTCGGCCATAATTCTTAATTCCGTACCAAATCCCTCTCCTAAGGACGAATATGTGGTTGATTAAAATTGGATTAGTTAACTTCATTTTCCTCAAATTTCTCGCATCAATCCAAGTAAAATGAGGGACAGTTGTTGACACCTATTTTAGCCTTCCTCGATGTTAATTAATTGATGAGTTTTTTAAATTCTAAATGAGTTGAAATACATGATTTTATAAGATTTAAATATTTTCAAGCCATCTTAAGGTATCTTTAGTTTGACTTTTATAATTTTTAAATGATATATATTCCATATGTTTTATATAATCAATTTATTTTATAAAATATTCGAAAACCGTCTATAAAATTTTAGCATACTTAACACTTCATTAAATTAATTTTGTCTAAATTAGTATCTTATGAAACAATTATTTTGTCTTGTTAAAATTTAAGAAGCTCGTTAATTAGTTAATATTAATTCGTATTATTTAAATTTTAATCAAAGTTCCGAAATTTAATATAATTTGACTATTTTCTTAAAGTTCAAAAGCATAACCCATTTCCCTGAACTCATCAAATGCCAATTTCGTGTCATTATGCCCAGACCCATTAGTAAACCGTATAGCCCACCAGAAAAACATCTCCCTCAGCCATATTCCTTCATCCCACCTCCAAACTCATAACCCATTTCCCTTTGTTTTTTTTAAATTTTCACAACCCATTCTTTATCCATAAACCCGACCCACCCCTATCCATTTCTCTCAGCAAGAGAAAGCTGGACACTCCAACGTTTACCTTCAGCATTCGCCTGGACAAATAGTCGATCTTAGCCCTCCACCTCACCTCAAGTTTGTTTGAAATCACTTGGAATCGAAGGAATATTCGATTTTCGGATAAGATTTTGGATTTTAAATTTGAAATGGGCCTAGGGCGAATCCGAATTTTATCCATCTTCCACAAAGTTTGGAACCCTAAATCCACCCTCTATATATATATTCTCTTTAGCATTCAATAGGGGGGATAATTTTTTTGGGGGAGATTTAGTCTGGAGAATTCGTGGACTTTAAAAAAATTGAGAGATTTAGATTGGTCTTTGGTGAAGAGAACCTGTTGAGTACTTGAAATAGATAGAGAGAATAGTGAATTCTGGTCTAGTTTCTCTTTTCCGTTTTGCTTCCAAAGCTCTTCTCGAGTCTGTTTTGAGGTCGACATTTTGCACGAGTTTGTGTTCTTTTTTTAGGTTTGTGTTAGTGTGGAAGTTGCCGCCCTTTAAAGTTCGTTCGTCTCCCAGTCACTGCCCGGAGAAAGGTGATACTTCTCTTTACATCGTACATTTTTCCCACTTCTTCATCTTTGAAATGATAGCTTAACGTCTAAAATTTTCATTTCTGTGTTTGTTACTTGTCTGCTGTTATTAAGTTGACGTTGTCTCGTTGTGAAGTATAATATTTAATGGTTAATTGAGACTGCATAGCGCTAATTCAAAATTTTTGATTCGTATTATCTCCTTGTTACTTCGTTTGAAGCCTTTTGTTAGATTATACTGTCTTTTAGGAGTTTGTTTTTCTCTAATGTCAACAACCAGTTTTACTGTTTGGTATTTGATTCCTTATGTTTGTTCTTTCACCTCATTGAAGTGTAACACTCTCGAAATTCCATGACTTAGACTAGAGCTTAATATATTTAATAATGCTTAAAATGATGTTCCCAGAAAATATTATTATCAAGTGAAGAGCCTTATTAGGTTTAAAAATATGTATTATGGTACATAGGCATCTCATTGTCCAATATTTAGTAATATTGGGTATGTTAGAAAATATTGGCTTAAGGGTGTTAGCCAATTTCTATGTATTAACAAGTAACTTAGAATATACTTTGATGTTCAAATGGCCCAATACAAGCTTATTTAGGAATTGTACCAGCAATGAAGACCCTAAGCGAAAATATTAATTTCTTAGTTGTGCACATTAGGTACGACGCATCCAAGTGTCAAGCCTAGGTACCATAGCAAATAACCATTTAAAATGATCATGTAGATTAAGAAGTGCCCAAGGACATAGTGAGGATCCATGGTACAATAATAAGCGCGCAGAAACACATGTGCAAGCACATGTGCTGTCGGCCGAGCGACATGAAGACAAGCCCAATCGGTTAGGGTGGATAGGGGTCAGGCGCACGGCGGTCCAAGCCACATGGGGCCTAGCTTCCTAACCAGTCCTAGGCTCTAACTAACTTACCCAGGATAAACAAAAAATAAACTAACAAGTGCACCCGACAACCTAAGACCTAACCGGGTGACACTAGCCGAGTAACTAACTAAAGAAACATCATAGTACCTAACCTAGGATGGTCCAAAGGGGTTGGTTATGGTCCTAACGACTTTAGTAGTTACGCTAGGTCACTTAATTAATTAAATTAGCAAATTAATGTATTAATTTAAATCCTAGTCAAAAACCGAGTCCCTAAGTCAAATGTTCTCCTAGTTGTAGTCAATCTAGGAGGGGCATTTTAGGTAATTTAAGTGGAGGGTCTTTAAGGTAATTCTTGGGACGTCTATATATTGAGATTAGGTGAGTTTTAGACCACTTTTACACATCCCAAATAAGAATCAAACGAAATTTCATTCTCTCTCAAGAAATGCTAACTTTTTCAAAACTCCATTGAAGAACAAGAAAAGCATAAGGAAGAAGACGAAGGTATTGAATTTTTCAATCAGATTTCGTGGATCCTCCATCTATAAGGTATGGTTTTTCACTCATGGATTCCTTTCCCCAAGAGGTCCGTTCAAGATAAATGCTAGGGTTTTACTCTACAAAACAGATTTTCTTCCTAACCCTAGATTTATGTTTTTCAATGAAAAGTAAACGTTTTCCGTAGCTAATTTCACACGAATTGTTGAGTATTTGATTGATAATGTTTGAATGACGTGTGATACATGATATTTATCTATGTGATAGTTTCGAATGGGTTGTTTATGGTATTTGATAACGTGTAAACATTAGGATTGGGATTAAGACTTAAATGAACCCTTTAATGACCCGTTTACCTTCTCCTATGCTATGTATTGATCTTGTACATGATTTTATGAGTTTCTATTGATTATGTCATTGATTATTTCGCTAAGTATTATTATGAATAACGCATGATGCATAAGGTTCTTGGAAACAAGAGGTAAGTCTTCTAAAATTGTGATTACTCTAAGATGTTTATGTTAGCCTATAAGTTGTGATGTTATGTTATGAAAAGTATGTATGATGTTGCTATGTGAATATACTGGTTATGAATATGCAAATTGTGAGATCATGATAAGCACACAAATATGCAAGTGTATGATATCCCTTATATGCTTTACACAAGGTGATTATGTTATGTTAATCTCACAAAAGAAAGGTTACGATGAAAGGACAATCCTCATCTAATATAAAAGATCTCATGATCATGTTATACAAGGAGATAATATCCTATGACCTAAGATAAGTTTATTATGAAAAACAAATTAAAGGTTATTTCAAGAAAGGAACTTAAGCTAATTATCGATGAACTACATATGGGAAGTGTCCCTTCCCTAGGGGAAGGTAGGTTCACAATGATACTCATGAGGTTGAGGCTTCCATGTAATGTGGAACTATGATTCTCTTATACATCTCCTAGTTCTTGAACTATGTTGCCACCATAGGATACTAGCTAGTGGATCCACCTAGAAAGTTATGTCATGTTCGGTTCTACTTTGGCCGGTAGACCACCTCTTTTCGGTGTGGAGAAGACATCAGATTTCATGTTTATCTCACATGGTCTATGTCGGTTAATGCGTATGTTCCCTCATGTAATACGAAAGACAAGTAAATGAACGTTGACTAGGGTGACTTGAGGAGTTTGCGTAGTATAGGTAGTGGTATGGGACGCTACCTAGACATTGCAATTTGACTCTAAGGGAAGTCCTATGAGATTGTTCTTAAGTAATATGATGATGTGAAAGATATATGTTTATGATATATGATGTTACTCTTACGTGAACGTTGGCTATTATATGAATATGTTATTGAGTTATATTGTTATATGAAGCAAAGCTTTACTTATGGTCTCCTATCTTATCTTATTGGTTATGTGGGGTTATTGGGCTTCACATGACCATTGTACTTGTAGGTTGGGGATGGAATCATTGGTACGTGTTTTGTATGTTATGAATATATGATTTATTGAATATAAAATGTTAGCATGACTTTATGAGAATATGCCTTCGATAATGATCATGCTTCAAGTGATGGAATCGTTACTTGTATATGGTATATGGTATGTGCATTGAAGACTTCCATATGACTTAGCATGTTTCTAAAGAATGATAAATGATAGTTTTTCATGCATGTCCCTATATGTGCATATACTCATACTTAGTACATGTGGCGTACTAACTCCATTACTTTACATTACTACAACTGTAGGTTCCGGCCGTTGAAGCTTAACGATGTCGATTTGAAGAAGCTTGAAACTCTTTCTCCAAGTCTTGGTAGGTCATCATGTTCGGGGATGATGTCTTTCATATTCTAGCTTACGTAAATTTTTAGTAGTTTTAAGAATACGCTATTTCCATTATGTTCTTTGGATTGTTTTGTAATAAGACCTATATGGCATATTAACTAAGGAAAAAGGGCCAAAACTACCCTTGAACAATAGGAAAGGGTCTAAAAATACCCTCCATCCATGTTTTGATCTAAAAAAACCCTTTCATTCACCTTTTTGACTCACATATATCCTTCCATTCACCTTTCATTCACCTTTTTGGCTCACTTATACCCTTTCATTCACCTTTTTGACTAACTTTATACCTTTATAACTAATAAACAATTTTTTTTTATATTTTTATAAAAATATTTATTATTTGTCATGTTCTTCTTAGATTAAATAAAAATCTCATCTCTATTCATTATTTTCCACAATCTATTTAAATAAAAAATATATATACCTCTTCAAGATCCCAATTTTTTTTTAAAAAAAATCTAGTACTTCTTGTATTTTCTCTAATTTATTAATTTTTTAAAAAATGCTTATTTTAAATAATTAATATATCATAAAAATATTAATAGTGCCACAATATCTACCTTCCTTTTTTAAAAATAAATAAATAGAAAAAATTGTTAACTTAATTTTTTTGATAATCTGTGATATAAATAAAATCTGACCAAAAACAAAACTTTTTAAAGAAAAAGTTCCACAAACAATTTTATTTAAAAGATTAACTTATTAAAAACAAATTTAAAAAAAAGATGGATGTTCGTAATAATAGGGAAAATTTAAGTAGGAAAATAGAGAAAAATGTGTATAATGTATTTCTAGATAAAATAATATATAGTTATAAGTATGAAATAATAATTTTTGTTATAAAATATTAATCATCTATATCATTTTTTGATTTAATTAAGTAAATATCAGCCGTTAATTTTTTCTTTTGTCATGAATCTAAAATTCAAATAAAAAATTGAGGAAATAGAGAGGAATTAGATCCAAAAATAAATAAATAATTAAAAAATTATAATATTTTTAAAAAAAAATTTGGGTCTTGAAGAAATATATTGTTTTGGTTTGGATAAATAATGATAAGTAATCCAATTGAGTTGGATTCTTTATATTATACAATAGGAGAATGACACATAATAAATATTTTTTTTAAAATAAGGAATAAAGAGAGAATTGTTAGTTTCAATGGTATAAATGAGCTAAAAAGGTGAATGTAAGGGTATTTTTAGACCAAAAGATGAATAGAGAGTATTCTTAGACTTTTTCCTATAGTTCAAGAGTATTTTTGACCTTTTTTTTCTATTAACTATTATTGGCTAAGTTCAGATTTGCACTCTTAGATGGTTTCTATATATGTGAGAAAGTTTTAGAATATCGTATGTTCTTATAAATCTTAAGTATGAAATCTAGGTAGACTTCATTAGTATATTAAAAGTTTTCAATTTTTCGCAAAATTTAACTGTATGATTGTGATAAACGCTAAGAAGAGGCTTGTCTGCGACCTCTGAGAGGTTAACGACTTCGGTCGCATCCGGGGTCTAGATTTCGGGTGTGACATGAAGAATGAATTAGGATGTCAATATTCCGAATTCATGTTCTGAGTTAGTTTTTTACTTCAAGTATGTATTTTGCACCTGTCTTGGTCAATTTCAAGCTTTATTTATAACAAAGGGGAATCGTTGAATGGGATGATTCAAGTTGTCGTCATTCTTGTGATCTTTCTACTTCTTGTCTAATTTTCTTTGGTCATTTTCATTCTCGTTTGTTTGCCTGGATGTTGAATCTTTTTCCTGTTATTTTATTGTCTTTACGCTCCAAAAGATCTCTCATATTACTAGTGTTAATGTTGTTCTCCTTTTAAAAAAGGAAATGAGGCAAAATGTTGAGAATGGGCTCAGATGGAGGTTGAGTTGTGTTATTTGCGTTTGTTGGTCAATGGGCAACTAAACCTTGATTCGACGGTTTGGCCTTTATTATTATTCCGATTTCTTCCTGCTTTCAATTGCTTCCAGTTACTTCATCACTAGCCCATCTTTCCTATTTGGAATTATAATATCTAGTTAGAGATGTCTGATCAATCTAAAAATTAGAAGTTACTATGCTAAGTTTGTCTTCTGGTAGCCTTTTCTTTTTTCCAAATTTGAATGGTTGTGTATTTGTCTCTTTATTTATACATTGCCAACATATAGTATCTGTTAATATTGTCACCCCAACTTGCTGTGAATTTACTATCACCTATCGTATTCCAATGGCTTTAATTCGTTATTTTATCAAGTTCAATAACTAGTTATTCTAATCATTTTTTCTCTTGTGTGAACTCCTCTCGAGTCCATTTGGACTCCATTTCCCTCCTTGCATCCCATGTTTGAGACACGAAGGCTCAAACCTTTGCCCCGAGTTGGTCAGCCCCCTCTCGAAACCGGCGGACAGGTTAAGAGCAGCAATACACTTCTGGAAATTAATTTTCCAGCCCCGGAAGGTCAAAGAACAGGCTGATATACCTTCTATATACACTCATATACAACCAAAAAAATGATATATATAGGTCAAAACGTTCTACTGCATGATAAAACGCAAGAAATACGAAAATACTTATAAACTACAGGTTTTTGAGTTCGAGAATAGATGATATACATGGTGTATACGCCAAATATATACTTGATGTATACCATGGTAAATTAGGTTAAAAGGGGTCTGAGAGCCCAAGAGGAAATTCCAGTAACATTTGAACAGGCCCAAACCATTTCGGGTCACTTTTAGGGTAGGACAGGTCATTGAAATTGGAATTTGGGCTAAAGGCCCAAGTTCAATATCTCTATTTTCTACTCTTACTTTTATTGTATTTTGACTAACTTTGTTTACTTTGTGGTTTTAATTTAATTAACTCCCCAAAGATTTGCCATGTCATTTAATATATTTTAAAATTTGAAGTATTTATTTATTTATTTATTTGTTTATTTTATCATCTAGCTTTTCATTTTAATTTTGATCTTGGCAAAATTCAAGTCACCCCCTTGAGAATGATTTCCCTCTTTTCCCTAAATGATTAATTAGAAAATAGTAGTAATAAATAAACAAATAAATAAATAAATAAATCTCCTTCACTTCAACTTTAAAATTTAAAAATTAAGAGTCTAAAGTCATTTTAGTCAAATCGCCGGTCAAACGCGAGTTAGTGGGCATTCTGAGGGCCTAATACCTTCTCGGAATGTATATTTGAAGTTCGAACCTTCTTTCAATTGATTTATATCTGTTTAAAACTTTTGAAAAAAGAATTGTAAGTTTTCTTGATTTTTACTAAACAAAATCAAGTGGCAATTTTGTTAATTCGGAAAATTGATTTCCCTTAAATAATAAGATTAATTGATTTTTCAAAACTTAGTCATTTTTTATTATATTAAATATTTTCGTAAAACAGGTTTGCTTCGAGGAAACATTCTTGGGGAGGTTCTTTCCTCGTGAACTGAAGGAAGCCAAGGTGAGGGAGTTCCTTACTCAGAAACAGGACTCCATGAGTGTTTATGAATATGGGTTGAAGTTCACCCAGCTATCTCGCTACGCTCCGGAGATGGTGAAAGACATGACGAGCGGAATGAGTATGTTTGTTGCAGGGTTGGGTCGTGCTTCAAGTAAGGAAGGTAGGACTACCATGTTGATTGGTGACATGGATATATCCAGGTTGATAATATATGTTCAACAAGTTGAAGAAGAGAAGGTGAATGATAGAGAAGAGTACTGAACAAGAAGGCGAAGATTGGGAATGAGTCTGGCCAACAGAAAGGTGGTTCAAGCCGACCACAATTCAAGAAATCAAAGGGGCATGCACCATCATCTAGTACTGCACCTGCACCCAGAAATCGAGGCGAGTATAGCGGTCACAATTCATAGCACTTCAAGGCTAGACCGGCCCAATCTCAGGGTAGTGTGTCACAAAGAGGTGGTGGAAGTTCTGCGTGTGGTAGATGTGGTCACCCTAGAAAATGTCGTGATGTCCAGACGGGTTGTTTCAAGTGTAGTCAAGAAGGTCACTTCATGAGAGAATGCCCTAATAATAAGCAAGGTGGTGAAAATCCGGGCAACAAAGCCCAATCTTCATCAGTTGCTCCACCAAAAGGGCTGCATCCAAAGGAGCTACTTCTGGTATCGGCGAAAGGGCAAATCGCCTCTATGCAATCACTAGCCACCAAGAGCAAGAGAATTCTCCTAATGTTGTCACAGGTATGATCAAAGTCTTTACTTTTGATGTTTATTCATTATTAGACCCAGGATCAAGTTTATCCTTTGTAACTCCTTATGTTGCAAATAAGTTTGAAATTCTCCCTGAAAAGCTTTGTGAACCTTTCTGTGTTTCTACACCTATTGGGGAGTCTTTTCTAGCGGAAAGAGTCTATCATGATTTTCCTGTTTCCATCATTCACAAGAGTATCGTGGCTGATTTAATAGAGTTAGACATGGTAGATTTTGATGTCATCCTAGGTATGGACTGACTTCATGCCTTTTATGCATCAATAGATTGCAGAACTCGAGTTGTCAAGTCCCAGATTCCAAATGAGCCAGTCATGGAGTGGGCTAATAGTTTAGCAGTGCCTAAGGGTCGTTTCATTTCGTACCTTAAGGCGAGGAAATTAGTTTCTAAGGGATGTATCTATCACTTAGTCCGAGTTAATGACTCAAGTGTTGAGGAACCTTCCCTTCCAGTCAGTTCCTATAGTTAGTGAGTTTCCAGAAGTCTTTCCTGATGATCTACCCGGAGTCCCTCATGAAATAGAGATAGATTTCGGCAGAGATTTCATCCCACACACTTGTCTGATCTCTATTTTTCCATACAGAATGGCACCAGCAGAATTAAAAGAACAACTGAAAGATCTGTTAGATAAAGGCTTCATTCGACCAAGTGTCTCACCTTGGGGCGCTCCAGTCTTGTTTGTTAGGAAGAAGGATGGGTTCCTTAGGATGTTTATAGATTACCGTCAACTGAATAAGGTGACCATCAAGAACAAATATCCTCTTCCAAGGATAGATGATATCTTCGATCAACTTCAAGGTGCTTCTTTCTTTTCTAAGATTGACCTCAGATCAGGCTATCATCAGTTGAGAGTTAAGGAATGTGATGTTCCCAAGACAACTTTTAGAACAAGGTATGGGCATTATGAATTTCTAGTTATGTCCTTTGGTTTAACTAATGCACCTGCAGCATTCATGGATATTATGAACCGGGTCTTCAAACCTTATTTGGATCTTTTTGTTATTGTTTTCATTGATGACATACTAATTTATTCAAGGAATGAAGAAGATCATGCTAGTCACCTAAGGGTTGTTCTTCAGACTTTGAGAGATAACGAGTTGTATGACAAGTTCTCCAAGTGCGAGTTTTGGCTTAAGTATGTGGCGTTCCTAGGCCACATTGTTTCTGGTGAAGGTATTAAAGTTGACACTCAGAAGATAGAAGTAGTTCAGAGTTGGCCTAGACCCATATCTCTAACAGATATAAGGAGTTTTTTGGGTTTGGCTGGCTATTATAGGAGATCTGTTGAAGGATTCTCATCTATCGTTTCTCATTTGACAAAGTTAACCCAGAAGACAGTCAAGTTTGAATGGTTTAAAGCTTGTACGAAGAGCTTTCAGGAGTTGAAAAAGGGATTGATTACTGCTCCGACTTTGACCTTGCCAGACGATACTCAAGGCTTTGTGGTGTATTCTAATACATCAAGAGTTGGCTTCGGCTGTGTATTAATGCAGAATGGCAAGGTTATAGCTTATGCTTCCAGGCAGTTGAAAGTTCATGAGAAGAATTATCCAAGTCATGACTTAGAATTGGTTTTAGTAGTGTTTGCGTTGAAGATATGGCATCACTATTTATATGGTGTTCACGTGGATATATTCACTGAGCACAAGAGCCTCCAATATGTGTTCACTCAGAAAGAGCTCAACCTTCGACAGAGAAGGTGGTTGGAATTACTCAAGGATTATGACATGAGTATTCTTTACCACCCAGGTAAGGCTAATGTGGTTGTTGATGTCTTGATCAGGTTATCAATGGGAAGTACTTCCCATGTCGAAGAATAAAAGAGGGAGTTGGCAAAAAATGTGCACAAACTTGCACCTTTGGAAGTCAGGCTTATATATTCCACATAAGGAGGTATATTGGTAACAAATGGGGATGAATCATCATTAGTGTCAGAGGTGAAAGAGAAAAAACACCAAGACCCTATTTTGCTTGATTGAAGGCAAGTGTCCATAACCACTGGGTAGTGGTCATTGAACAACGGGGAGATGGTGCTGAAGTATCAAGGTAGATTATGTGTACCTAAGGTGGATAGACTCCAAGAGAGGATCTTGGAGGAGGCTCATAGCTCCAGGTATTCCATTCATCCGGGTTCCACCAAAATGTACCGTGATCTAAGAGAGGTATATTGGTGGGAAGGCATGAAGAAAGATATTGCTGAGTTTGTTCCCAAGTGTTCAAATTATCAGGAAGTGAAAGTGGAACGCAAAAGGCCTGGAGGTTTGGTTCAGAATATAGAGCTTCCAGAATGGAAGTGGGAGATGATTAACATGGACTTCATCACATGCTTACCAAGATCGCGAAGGCAACATGATTTCATTTGGGTGATTGTCGATAAAATGACAAAGTCAGCCCACTTCTTGCCCGTCAAGACTACCTATTCGCCTGAGGATTATGACAAGTTGTACCTTCAAGAAGTGGTAAGACTTCATGGAGTTTCGATCTCCATCATTTCAGATAGAGGTGCACAATTTACTACAAAGTTCTGGAAATCTTTCCAGAAAGGTTTGGGTTCCAAGGTGAATTTGAGCACTGCTTTTCACCCTCAGACAGATGTAATATCAAGACCTTAGAAGATATGTTAAGGTCTTGATTGATCGACTTTAAGCTAAATTGAGATGATCACCTACCTCTCATTGAGTTCGCTTACAATAATAGTTATCATTCGAGCATCCAAATGGCCCCATATGAAGCTCTTTATGGGAGAAGACACAAATGTACTATTGGGTGGTTTGAAGTTGGCGAAGCAGGGTTGATCGGACCAGATTTAGTTCACCAAGCTATGGGGAAGGGGAAAGTGATTTAAGAAAGGTTGAAGACAACACAAAGTCGATAAAAGTCCTACACATATATTAGAAGAATGTCATTAGAGTTTAAGGTAAATGATTGGGTTTATCTTAAGGTTTCACCTATGAAAGGAGTTATATGGTTTGGTAAGAAGGGGAAACTTAGTCCCCGGCATATTAGACTTGAAGGAATCTCCAAGAGAGTGGGCAATGTGGCTTATGAGTTGGAGCTACCCCAAGCATTAGAAGTGGTTCATCCAGTATTCCATATTTCAATGTTGAAGAAGTACTTGGGTGATCTTTCATTGATAGTACCAACAGATAATGTTGGGATTAAGGATAAATTATCCTATGAAGAAGTTCCGGTTTAGATTTTGGATCGGCAAGTTTGCAAGTTGAGGACAAAAGAAGTTGCTTCAGTCAAGGTCCTTTGGAGGAACCAACTTGTTGAAGAAGCGACTTAAAAAGCAGAGGAGGATATGAAAAAGAGATATCCACATCTCTTGAATCTGGAGAGGAGGCAAATCAAGGTACTAAACTCTCTTCTTAACACTTTATGAGGTTATGTATAAGCATGTATTACTTGCTTGTGTTGTTGAGTGCCGAAATGAAATTTCTATCCTTAGCTTAGATAAAGAATTCTCATTCGAGGAAGAATGTTCCCAAGGTGAAGATTTGTAACATCTCGTATTTTAGAAAGACTAAAATTTAGCTAAGAAAAACAAGTAAAAACAAATTTGGAAAAAAATGGGGAAAATCTGGAAAATTTCCAGATTTCAAAAGTGAGTTTTGGATATTTTCAAACGGCCATAAAATCCAACACCGGAGGATTTTGAGTGAGTTCTTTATATGATTGGAAATCTCGTTAGAAGATCTTTCCAACGATGTCAAGTTTGTGAATTTGCGAGGTTGTATGAGTGAGATATGACCTTCGGAAGATGGGCTGTTGAGATGGGAAAGTTTCAAAGCTGATTTAGTAAGGGTGTTCTGGTCTTTTGCTTAAGTTAATTAGTTATTTCGTTTTGGAGTAACATATTGGGATCTAAACCGATCCTATTCAATTTACACACTTAAAAAATAGACTAGGGTTTTGAAAGCAAGAAGAAAAGAGAAGGAAAAAGAAGACGCAAGAACACCCAGATTTGCTTCGTCGATTTTCGTCGGGGGTGATCCCTAACAAGGTATGTGGTCTCTTTTGTGTTGGGTTACTTCACCATACACCGATTTCGTTCAATTCAGCTAATTTTTGGATTTTATCATGTGAGAGGTTGAAATCTTGAAAGAAAGTTTTGTTTTCTTATTGATTGGATTGTTGGCTGCCATTGCTGGTGTGATTCTTGTTTCCTCGGAGTTATTTGAGATGAAATTCAGTAGATCTTGATGGTACTAAGGGCTCCCATCGTTTAGTGAAAGAACTAGGAAGTTTTTGAGAGTTGGGAAGGAAAAAACGAGTTGAAAAATTTGTCAGACACATCTGGGTAGGGGCAGGCGCGGCGCACCTGCAGTATGCCACAAACTGGCCTTAGTCAACCAGGCGTGGCGCGGCATGCCAGCAGTGCGCCAGAACAAGGCCTTAGTCAACTGAGGCTGGCGTGGCGCGCCAGCAGTGCACCCGACCCGGCGTTTTCCGTCCAGTTTTTGTAGTTTAACCTTTTTAAGTCCTTCCAAGGTACATATAAATCCTCCAATTATTCCCAATCACTTCAAATGATTTCTAAATACCTAGAAAACATCCAAGAACTCACATTGAAACCTTGAATACATACTTCAATTCAAGGAAAGTTAAGAGTCAAGTCAAAGAAGTTAAGATCCAAGTCTAGAAGTTAAGAAGCAAGGCAAGGTAAAGTTTTCTAAAGTCTTTCACAAATGTTTTCACTTTGTTTTAAAGACTTAAAGTTCAAGTCAAGTAAATAGTTGAGTTCATTTCTCAAAAACTATAAGGGAACTAAGTATTCTCTAAGAGTTAAAGTTTCAAGTTAAGTAAAGAGCAAGAATTGAGTTCAATTCTCAAAAAGATATAAGGGAACTAAGTATTCCCTAGAGTTTTGTAAATGTTTCACATGTAAGTAAAGAGAGGAACTAGAAGTTCCAAAAGAGTTTTGAACTAAAAGGGGAACATTGATTTAAAAGGAGCTTCTTTAAAGCTAATGGGTTCAGTAAATTATCTCAACTCATAGGAAGGAAGTTTTATTTAAAAGTATGAGCTACAGTACATTTTTTGGAGTAGTATTGAGCACCGATGTGGAGATGAGAGTTCATATTAACTCGAGTCTCCATGTAAATCATGTAGCCAACATGGGAATTGACGTGTCATACTTTTTAGATGATCACGTAAGGAGAGCTAGTGGATCCATTAAGTTGAGAAAGTACCTATACCAATGGCAAGGTGTAGGATGGTCCTCTTGCAACGTAAGATAAGACGTTGTATCATCACTTAGGCTCATAGTGATGGTTGTCGAATAGAGAAAATCCCACAGAGGCGACATAAATTTCTTATATAAGTAAAGTTGAGTTTGTTATTGCATTTCCTTTAACGAACTAAATTGTTTTCACTGTTTTATGAGCTTTATATATATAGATATATATACGTCTTGCATGTGATTGAAACTGCTTTATATGTATATAATTTGAGTTAAGTATACTCTTGATTTGAGTAGTGCCAAGGTAAGTTCATCTAATCCCCTCAAGCTTAAGTCGTTGTTTTGCTCTCCAACTCGCATACTCGTACATTCATTGTACTGATGCCAGTTGGCCTGCATCTTTTCATGATGCAAACGCAGGTAGCTAGGATCAGAACTACTCAAGTGTTTAAATTAAGTCTTGTCTTCCGCTGATTTAAGTGGTCAGGCCAAGGGTTCGCTTTAGGGCCAGCAATGGTCTTCGAGTACCGGTTTCGCTTAGGGTGTAGGCTCGGGGCGTGACATAAAGTGTCTAACCAAACACCACTAATTAATTCACGGCAAAACTTGATGAAGTAAACCTCTCGGGGGTGCAAGTATCATATTTCAGAAGTTAGAGAGAGTTTAAACAATTTCAAGATTTTTGGCGATTATAAAAAGATGAGCTAAATTCTATGATAGTTATCCATTATTAAACAAACGCCTTAAGAAACAATAATAATAAGGTAATATTGTCTTACATTTTAAATATATTAAATGTAATGCTTTGAAAAATGTATTAAATATTGAATAGTGTCTAATAGTAAGGTAAAATAGACACAGATAGATAAATAATTCATCAATTTTCGAATTGGACAAGTATTTTTTGACATCTATTTTTAGGACAGTAGGTAAATAAAAATGAACGAATTAAAAAAGTAATTGATATTTTACCGCTTTCTATGACCACGCGGAGCGCGAATAAATTCTTTAGTATACTAGTAAAAGAAAAACATAAGAAATCTTTAGGCAGCTGGCGATGTTAAACCTTGATTAAAAATATTACTTAAGAAACAAAAAAATGTTAAAAATAAATAAAGGGGTTGGGTGAAGGTGGGGTGGGGTGGGTGGGTATATGCTAATTTAGTACAGAATAAACCTTATTGCCATAAATCTCTATTTCTTCTTCCAAACAAAAATCAAGACCTTGTTGTATCACTTAAATATAACACGAAAAAAATCTCCTTACAAGGTCAGTTGAATAAATTGTGTTGCTTAAAAATAATATGGAAGATTTTTGTAGAATTATTTTCTTTTATTCAAATTTTAAGTGAGTTGAAAAATTAAATTACTTAACATTATATAATACTCTCCCTATAATTTTTGTTTTAATAAACATCACTTTAGTATTGAACTTATATTTAGTTGGGTAAATCACATAAATATGCTATATAATAAAAATATTTACCATCTATGTCAACATAATTTTTCTAACTAAATATAATATTTTTTTTGGAAATATAAAGATTGTATTTCTTCGCCACTTTCTCCGCACTTTTTCGTCTTCTGTTTTTCTCTCTTCTCTTCTTCACCTCTTTCTCAACTCTTTTTCCTCTTCTTCTTTTCCCTCTTTTGCTTCTTCGTCTCTTTCTTTCTTTTTTTTCTTCTGCTTCTTATTTCTTTCTCTTTTTTTACTCTTCTATTTTTTCGTCACTTTCTTTAACTTTATTCATCTTCCATCTGTTTTTTTTCTTCTTCTTTGAACTTCTCATCTAAATAACCATCCTCAAATCAAGTTTTGCCCATATGACACTATTTTTATTCAAAAATAAGATGAAAAGAGGATTAGAAAGATCAGAAATTTGTACAAAAATCATGTTTTTAAGTAAAAATTTCAAATCTTTAAAATTACTGACGCAAGAGTTCATCATTGATGGTCATTATAAAGCTTCAAATTTTAAATTCATTATTTGAATTTTACGAATTTGATGATTAATTTTTTATAGGTAGTTCCTACAAATAATTGATAATGTTGTTTGGAGTTTATATGTCAATTTTAAGAGGGTTTGTTTAAATTTATAATTGATTTTAGGAGAAATATTAGCTTATAATTCAAAAAAAATGAAGTTTAACGAACTATATCTCAATTGTATTAAAGTTGTATTAGATATGTTTTATAATTGTATTAAAGTTGTATTAAAATCATGAATAATAAATTTATAATACATATTATAAATTTCACTCCTTATAGTGATATCAACCAAAATAATTTAAGTAAAAACTTGTAATACATTTATAACATATGCACAATACATATTGCAAACATCACTCATGTTCTTAGAGATACAAACCAAAGTAATTTATCAGACACTTATAATACATAACTTATTCATGAATAATACAAGTTTAATTCAGTCTATAAATTATTGTCTCGTCTTTCATTAGTTACGTTTTTCATTGTTAATTTTCTCTTCTAATTCAATTTTAATATTGTGTAATACACTTTTAACGCAAATTAAATTCATTTGTAGTTTATTATATGTTACTATTAGATTACTCGTGTAATTCATTATTGATATAAGCTTAATTCACTCTATAGATCATTGTCAGGTGTTTATTAGTTATATTTTTGTATCCATGCATAATTCCCTCTTCTAATTCAACTTTAATATTTGTGTAATGCACTTTTAATACAAGTTAATTCATTTTGCAGTTTATTGGTTGATTTGTTATGATTGAATTACTTGTTTAATTCATTATTTATACAAGTTTTATTCAATTTACAAATTACATAGTGCTCTTTTGTTTGCTACATTTTGTGTTCATGTTTAATTCACTTCTAATTCAACTTTAATATGAGTATAATATATTTTTAATTCAAGACTTAGTTATTGATATAAATTTTATGTAGTTAACGAATTAAAAAGTATATTTAAAATAAGTAATTATGTTTTAAAAGAGATACACTCAACATAAACTGTGGACAACAAGATAACAATATGAAGACTTGCAAAAATGTTACGCCTTATTATAAAGAATTTTTTTTAGTATTTTTAGAAGTTGATTACTTTACTATAAGAATTTGGATCATTTCTTTTGTCTTCTAATTAAGTATTAATACATGGCCTTATGTATGAATTGTTATGAAATTTTCTAGTTATATATCACTACTGAATGTGTGTTAAAAATACTATGTATAATTTATTTGTATTACATAAAAATTATAAGTGTTGAGAAAAAAAATATTAAATGTGTGTTAAAAATAGTTATGATTCATCTGTATGGCATATGTAAGTTTTATGAAAATTTTTAAGCAGAAGCTTGCATTATGAATTAGTGTTATATTATAAATGTATTAAATATGTATAAAATTGTTTTAATTTTTTTTTTAAGTAAGTATTGCTAAAAATTGACAAAAATGATAATAAATTAGAAGTATACTTAAAAATGGTAATTATTAAATAAAAGACCTTCACTTATGTAATTTTTCCTATTTAGTTTTGGTATTTCTAGGACTTCACCGTATTTCCTGCATCATTAGTTCTATTTAATTGCCCACACATATATTTCTTTTTCTTTTTCGAACTCTTTTTAAATGCTAGCATAGTAGCTTACCTTAATTGATTTGTAAGTTGGACTAAAACTAGGAAAGTTAAAACCTTTTTTTATTTATGCACAATACATAAATAAATTTAGATTTAACTGACATTTATATTCTCCAACTTTTGGTGTGCATACGTATAAAATTCAACCCGCGTTCTATTTGGCAGGACATAAATTGTCATGTAAGACAAATGTATGTATTTGTTTAATTTTATACAAATTCAAGTATATTCTTGCATATACCCAAAGTTAATAAATATCAGTTGAGAGCAAATCAATGAATATATTTATGTATTATACCGTGTATTGAAGAGTCCATACTATATATACAACCAAACACCTAAACAAGTTTCACCTAGTCTCTTGTCTAATGGATTTTTCACTGAGAAATTTTAACCGTTCAAGGAGATCATTGAACAATTTTAACTACAATAACAATAATAGGGAAGAAGTGTACGTAATGAAGCTTTTAATAGAAAAAGCTTGGAGTATTGCTCTAGTGAACGATACTTTCCCACATTCTAGGAATATTTATCGTGTGATCGTGAACGATGAAAGTGGAAGAGAATTCAGGACCAACATTGGAGTAGGGAAACCGGCACCAGTGTGGAATGAGGTAATTGAAATATGTTTTAAAAAGTCTCCTGTTAAAGAGAAATTAAAGTTGATGGTGGTTCGCGAAAATTGCTATAACGATCCAGGAACTTCTACGGGTGAAAAAGTGGTAGGAAGGGCTACAATTCTAGTACCAGATGTACAATGTAAGAAAGATGGCGTTATTGAATTTGTGAAATTTGATGGCCTTGAAAATAAGGTGAAAGGATTTATTAGCTATCGAATTTTGCTCACTAAGGAGAGAAGACATTATACCAATATAAACTAGGAATTTATTTTTATTCATCTTCATTAGTGTTAATTAACACTTATTCATCTTGATTAGTGTTAATTAACACTTATTCATCTTGATTAGTGTTCATTAGCACTTATTAGCTGTTTTCTATTTTATCTAGTGAATTAGGGTTAAGTTTTGCAAGTTTTTCTCTAATATTAGTTGGAACTAATAGTTTGGTTCACTCCATTGTCTTCTATATGTTGCAATAGGAATTTTTTTTTGGATTCAAGTCATATTACTTTGTCTCAATTTGTATTATTTGGATATGTTTTTTTTTTTTAAAAAAAAAATATAATTTAGTCAAATATTTTATTACAACTTAGAGTACTTTTATTTTAGTTTAAACATATAAATTTTATTTCAAAAAAAGGTTAGAAAATTCATTGTCTAAATCATCACATAACATTAATTAATTTGACTCAATATTCCGAATAAATCCGTATAAGTGACCTAATGACCATATAACATTGTTTTACTTATTAAGACATAAACCTTAAACTCATATGCTTAACTGGTATATACAAGTAAAGCAATACTATTGAGGTTACTTTAAAGATAGTTCCGCCGTAAATCTATGTTCCGTACCGAAAATACTGAATTAACTTGTGTTAATGTCATGATGTGAATAGAGGGCAACACGTACAATGAGAAACACAGCAACGTATTTCACACATATACTACTTAATGTTTCATAATAATGTGATTTGTTTACATGACAAACACAATGAGAGCATGTACCGCTAAGAAAACACGAGTTTGTGATTCAAATATAACGAGTTCAACATATAGGATTTAAATTTAACATATGTACTAATTTATGTTTCATAACAACGTGATCAAATATAGAGAGTTGAACTAAAAAAACAACTAATTAGGAAAATATTGATGAAATCAAAACTTAACAAATATCTATATAAATTTTGTTAATAAATATCTCAATCGGAGATTTATTAGGTCTTTGAACTACGTAGATGTCACTCTTTCAACTATATCTATTTGTATTTCATGTTAGATCGTTTCTAAGGAAGCATGAATCTTCTTCATAATTTTAGATTTAGAAAAAATTTGGGATTGTTTAGAAGAAGTGTTTCGTAGAGTGGTTTTTAATAGAATTGTGTGAGTTGTAATTTTTAGTCTCTAGTAAGGCTAGTCATGGAAGATTCCAGATTTGTTGACACGTGTAGGGTTAGTTGTGTCACTCCAATTATGAGATACATTTATTAATTTTTTTTTAAAAAAAATAACATGATGATATTAGATAGATTGTAAATAATAAAGAAGGAAGTTATTTTTATAAAATACCTAAAAATAAAATAAATAAATTATTCATGATTATATATTATATAGATTAATAAATGTAGGAAATTTACATTAATAAGTGACTGGTCCTGAAAATTCCATGGAACTCAATGATTATCATTAATTGTTGCATATATGTGTGCTATTTATTAAGCATTTAATCATGTGAATTTAGTTAATTTATTACATGTTACAAATATTCCTATGAACTGATTGTTCTTTATTAATTGTGCCTTATAGGTGAGCTATTTATTTACGCGATGAGTATTGCATTTAATTATGAAAAACATAAACTAATTTAAATAGTTATGAATGAAAAACACATTAAAAAATGAATCTCTTGAAAAATGGGAACAAAAAATATAGAGTTAAGCAAATTGAAAAACAAAGTAAAAAAAATTAATTTTTAAATTCACATATTTGTCATCATTATTTTTTACTTACACCACTTGCTTAAGACTTCACTATTACGAAACTCTCACTATTGTGAGTTTCACGATTATTTTCATGTAATAAACGAAAGATCAAAAATACTTGTATTATATTCACTTAGATTGTAACTTGTTTGAATAGGCGTAATTTAGACTTGTAATGATGTCAAACGAATGATGTTCCTATTCATTAGTGATATGCTAATAATACCTACAATGTGGGAAAAAATTGATCAATTGTTGCTACAGTAATACTACTACTATAAGAATGTTTAGCTACTCAAACATGTTGACGAACAATTGCATGCATTCAGATAAGCTAACACACACACTCTAAAACAATGAGTTGAAATGAGAGGTATTGAAAATTCTTTGAAAGTTGTTACATAAATTAAATCATTTTAATTAAGTGAATTGTGTAATTGGCTAGTATGTTCTAATTATGTACCTCTCTTTCCATTATTTGATTTTTAAAATTTATAATGACAAATAATAAGAATTCTTAATATATAATGACAAATAAATATTTAGAATAATATATTTAGAATAACAAAATTAAATGATATTATGTTGTTTATTTATATGTCTGCTAATAAAGAATCCTCTCGTGCTGCAATAGCACTCGATTATTTTATTCGGATTAAAATTAATTTTATCAAGTTAACTTATCACTGTTTTAAAAATGAAATAACAACAACAAGAAGAAAATACATATGTTGAAATCACAAAAATTGACACATGTCACTATTCTACTATAACACACACAATACTCACATCATTCTTCTTTAAATTGTTACTACTTGTTTAGATCCCAAAATCTGCCTTGATTAAATAAATTAGTTTGAATTGTTATTAGTTTGAATCTAATATCCTACATTAAATCAAATAAATGAAGATGATAGGTTCTGCATGTAATATCTCGCAACTGATAATAGTCAAGAATAAGCTAAGAAATTAAAATAATCACTTTTGAAAACAAAGGAAAAAATCTGAAAAATTGACTAAATGGAAAAAATGAGTTTTGGTCATTTTCAAATGGCCAAAACTTCTAGCTCAGGATGAGTTAGAGTTTATATTGTTGGAAAGCCCTTGGAAAGATCTTTCCAACGGCACCTGATTTGTACGATTTCGATATCATATGAGGGAGATATGCCCTTCGGAAGTTGGGTTGTTGAAGTAAGGAAAGTCCAATTCTGGATTTTAGTAAGGGCGAACTTGTCTTTTCACCCCTCTATTTCCTAATCGTTTTAAAGGTTTATTAGGGGTAAAACTAAGCCTTAATACAGTTTTAGAAAAGTTATTCACGCTTAGGGTTTGGGAGAAAAGAGAAGAGAAGAAGGAGATCTTTCATCAAGAGTACATGAGATCTTTCTGTGTTGGGTTAGTTCACCCACACATCAATTTTTTAAATTCAGCGAATTTTGAGTAGTTTGAATGATGAAAATTGAAGTTCTAGAAGAACAATGGTTGAATTCTTGTTGGTTGAGTTGTAGTATGCCTTTAGTTGATTTGATTCATGTTTTCGGGTTGTTTCTCGAGTCTAATCAATTGGGTATTGAGTTTATTAGTGATGTTAAATGACTGGGTAAACATCCATGGAAGTTTAGAAGGTTTAGAGTTGAAAAAATAAGACGAAAATCCCGTTTGACAGGCCTTGGGGAGCCGCGCCAACCAGAGCCTCTCAAGACAGTCTCTGTCTATCAGGCTCTGGTGTGCCGTTACAGCCAGATCCCCTCAGGATAGATTCTTTCCATAAGGCTTTGGCGCTCTACGCCTCTCAGAGCGCCATGGACGCCTGAAGACCCTATTTTACCCCATCTTTTCGTACTAGATCCTAGCGATATATCACAATTTCTAGTCGATTACAACACTCTAAGTTACATCTAAATATCATCAAAATCATCCATAAACATAAAATCATGAACCTTGAATTCATAATCCAACTCAAGGAAAGTTAAAATCAAAGTCTAAGAAGTTAAGAATTAAGTTTAAAAGGTTAAAGAGTAAGTAGTGAAGTTTCTTAAAGTTTTCAAGAGTATTATTTAAACATTTTAACTTCGTTTTAAGGCTCAAATTTCGAGTTAAAGAAAGGATAAAAGTTGAAGTCTCCCTTAGGAAGTATAAGGGAACTAAGTATTCCCTAAAGAGTTGATTTAGATCAAAAGTTTCAAGTCAAGCAAAGAGTAAAGAGTTGAGTTCATTACTCAAAAACTATAAGGGAACTAAGTATTCCCTACAAAGTTTATTAATGTTTTTACATTTAAGTTAAGAGGAAACTATATTTTCCAAAAGAGTTTTGAACAAGAAAAGGGAACATAGATTCGAAGAGAGCTTTTTAAAGCTAAAGTATTGTGCAAATTATCTCAACCCAAAGAAAGGAAGTTATTTTAAAAGCAGGAGCTAAAGTATATTCTGGGAGTAGTATTGAGCATCGATGTGTGGGTGGGAATTCATATTAACACAAGTCCCCATGTAAATAATGTAGCCATCATGGGTATTAATGGATCATACTTTTTAGATGATCACGTAAGTTAAGTTAGTGGATAAACTAAGTTAAGGAGTTCTATGTGATGGCAAAGTATAGGACAGTTCTGGCAGCATGGGCAAGATGATGTATCACCACTTAGGCTCATAGTAGTGGTTTTCGGTTAGGGAATCTCCCACAGAACTATATTACTTTCATATATAAGTAAAGTTCTTTAATGAACTAAGTTGTTTTATTGTTTTACAAAGCTTTATGTGTATCGCATATGCTTTATTTGCCTTATATATATGCATTGAGTTAAGTATTCATGAGTTGAGCAGAGCCAAGGTAAGTTCATCTTATTCTCATCAAGCATAAGTCTTGTTTAGCATTCCCACCGCATACTCATACATTCAATGTACTGATGTTAGTTGGCCTGCATCGTCGTATGATGCAGCCACAGGTAACTAGGATCAGCACCAGCGTCTCGTTGATCCAGTTTGAGAAGAGTCAGTGGTGAGCCTCCTTGCATTCCGGATGATCTTTTTATATGCTTTTCAATCGTTTTCTTTATTAAAATGTTATGGGGTCTGTCCCTACATTCATCCTAGTATTATAGAGGCTTCATAGACAGATAGTAAGTCAGATAGCAGATTTGAGTCTCTCTTTATTTTGCATTCAGAAATTCTATTTTGAGACTTAAGTGTCATTTTGGAAAAGACATTAATTTAAGTTATTTATGAGAACGTTCTAGCTTTATCATGAGTAAGTCTTCCGCTGAGTTAAGTAAGCTAGTTCGAGGGTTCGCTCAAGGCCAGTGATGGCCATTGAGTGCCAGCCACGTTTTAGGGTGTAGGCACGGGGCATGACACTGCATTTGATTCCATTGATAGGGGTTTGGTTGAAGAAATTGTAGAGAGGATGACTTTATCGTCATTAAAAGATTTAATAAGTCTTTGTATTGAGGTATGTAAAAAAAATTATATTCAATTAAAGATTTATTTCTTTATTGTTTACTTACACGTGCATTTGTAGTTGCAAACTTCTTAATTAGATAGGAAGTCAATAATGGGTATATGTATCACAACCCTATTTTTCCTCAAAACGAATTGTTTGTTTTCAAAGAAAGAGTTTTTCCAATTAAAGTGATATTTTGAAAAGAGATTATTTTATATCCAGAGCCGCCACTTGGAATTGAGTTTTGGTGTTCCAATTCACCTTATTTGATTCCCCAATCAAAGAAAGTTGACTCTTTATTTTATGGTCTGCGAAATCAAAAATCGGGTAAGAAATTATGTTGACTGAAGGGAAGGTATTAGGCACCCTTCGAGTCTCGTGGTTCTAGCACGATCGCTTTATTGACTTTTATATGACTTGACTTAATTTTGAATATATTATGTTTATTAGCCCGACAATTTACTTATGTCCCGCTTTTTTTGATTTATTTTAAATTAACTTGAAAAATTGTCTTATTTTTATTAGTGTGTGGTTTATTGATAGCTGTGCTTTCCAACCTCTCCACAAATTATTTATTTGTTTGTATTTAAAGACTAAAAGAAGTTTAATGTTCGTTGGATCTTAATATTTTATTATTATTATCATAAGCCTAAATTACATATTATCTTAGTTTTTTTTTTCTAAGAAAAAAATGAACAATATATTAATAAGAATATAGGGTAAAAGTAAATTAAAATAATACACCTTTCCATATAAATTTTTAATTTTCCTTATTTTAGTTATTAAAATGAAAAGAACCTACTAATTAAAATCTGTTATAAATCCATTGAATGAGTGGATAGTCCATAAAGTAAGTACATGAACAACTATCCATATTCACTAGGTTTCATGAACCTTTTTGGATAAGAATGTATCTATTTATTATGATACTTAATATGGTGACTTTTGGAGTGATTACTCAACCTATAATTAGGGTTGTTCATTCACTATGGTATGATATACATATGAGACTTACATACACTTGAATAAAAAGAAAATTCATCTTCGTCTATCTACTTCTCTTGTCTTGTTCTCTTTATGATTATATTCGTATGAGCTTGATTTTATAACACATTATCAGCACGAGTCTCTGCCAGTTCAAGTAAAGACTTTAAAATCCTCGGAGGTATAAATTTCCTTTTCTTAAATAATGTGTAATCTCTCTAAACTTGAATTTCTTGCTCTAGACATATCGGGAAAAAGCTATCTATCATGGGTACTCGATGCAGAAATTCATCTTGATGCGATGGGTCTAGAAGACACCATCCAAGAAAAATCAAGCATCGAATCAAAACCGTGCTAAGGCGATGACATTTCTCCGTCATCACCTTGATGAGAATTTGAAAATGGAATATCTCAACGTTAAGGATCCTCTGGTGTTGTGGAACAATTTAAAAGATAGATATGACCACCTGAAGTTTGTCGTCCTTCCACAGGCACGTTATGACTGGATCCACTTGAGACTTCAAGATTTTAAATCTATCAGTGAGTATAAATCTTCCATGTTTAAAATTACCTCACAATTAAAATTATGTGGAGAAAATATCACTGACCGTGATATGCTGGAAAAAATATATTCCACTTTCCCTGCCTCGAGTATGCTTCTGCAGCAGCAATACCGAGAAATGGGATTTAAAAAGTATTCCGAATTAATCTCACATCTCCTTGTTGCTGAACAACATAATGATTTACTGATGAAAAACCATGAAAGTCGACCTACTGGTTCTATGCCATTTCCTGAAGTAAATACGGCAAATTTTCACCAATCTAAGCGTGAAAAAGGTCGTGGCCCCAGTCGTGGCCGTGGTCGTGGTCGAGGAAGAAATCTCAATCATGGTGATCGTCTTGCACTAAATAATAACATTCAACACCAGCAGTGTAAAAAGAAGAATGAAAAACATGACGTAGTGCAGAAGAAAAATTCAGACAACAAATGTTATCGATGTGGAGGAAAAGGACATTGGTCACGTACCTGTCGTACGCCAAGGCACCTGGTTGAGTTATATCAAGCTTCCCTGAAGGAGGTGAAAAATAACGCAGAAGCCAACTTTATCACGGAAGATACTGTTGAACCCATGCATCTAGATGTAGCGGATTTCTTTGAGAACCCCGAAGGAAAGATAGATCACCTGATAGGTGATGGGTCTGTGATAATATAAATATATTTCATTTTCGTCGTTTATATGAACTAGTATGAATATGTTTTCCTAGATTTGTAAATAACTAAAAGGTTGTGTATTGTTTTTGTTTAGTAATAATATTATAATGTTTATTTCTTTTATATCTTTTATCTTGAAGAATATATGGATACCTCAATGATCAATCATGAAGATATTTGTATAATTGATAGTGGAACAACGCACGCCATATTCAAAGATGAGAAATACTTCTCCTACTTGCTTAGAAGAAAAGCAAATGTTACTACAATTTCTGGTAATTCAAACTTAATAGAAGGCTCCGGAAGAGCTACTATATTTCTGCCTAAGGGGACAAAACTTGTCATAGAAGATGCTTTGTTCTCTTCTAAATCCCCAAGAAACCTGTTAAGTTTTAAAGATATTCGCCGAAATGGATATCATGTTGAGACAATAAATGAAATGAATGTTGAATACCTTGGTATTACCAAGATTGTCTCAAACCAGAAATATGTATTGGAGAAATTATCAACTTTATCTTCTGGCCTGTATTATGCAAAAATAAGTACGATTGAAGCACACTCTATCGTAAACCAGAAGTTTACTGACTTAAAGACTTTTGTGCTTTGGCATGACCGAATAGGTCATCCTGGATCAATAATGATGAGACGAATCATTGAAAACTCAAATGGTCATCCATTAAAGAACCTGAAGATTCTTACAAATGATGAGTTTTCATGTGCTGCTTGCTGCCAAGGCAAATTGATTACTAGGCCATCACCAATGAAGGTTAACATTGAATCCCCTCAATTTTTGGAACGAATACATGGGGATATTTGTGGACCTATTCACCCATCTAGTGGGTCGTTTAGATATTTTATGGTCCTAATAGACGCATCTTCAAGATGGTCTCATGTGTGCCTCTTATCATCTCGCAACCTGGCGTTTGCAAAATTATTGGCACAAATGATACGATTAAGAGCGCAATTTCCAGATTATCCCATTAAGACAATTCGTCTTGATAATGCTGGCGAATTCACATCCCAAGCTTTTGATGCTTATTGCGTATCGGTAGGGATAAAAGTTGAACATCCTGTAGCTCATGTTCATACTCAAAATGGCCTTGCTGAGTCATTTATTAAGCGCTTACAATTGATAGCAAGACCTCTACTTATGAAAAGTGAGTTGCCTACTACTGTTTGGGGTCATGCTATCTTACATGCAGCATCACTTGTTCGTCTCAGACCGACTCATTATAATAAATACTCCCCATTACAATTGGTATTTGGTCATGAACCAAATATTGCTCATCTTCGAATTTTTGGATGTGCTGTATATGTGCCTGTAGCACCACCTCAGCGCACCAAGATGGGCCCTCAAAGAAGGTTAGGCATATATGTTGGGTTTGATTCACCCTCAATAATTCGCTACCTTGAGCCATTGACGGGAGATTTATTCACTGCAAGATTTGCAGATTGTCGATTTGATGAAACAAATTTTCCGCAATTAGGGGGAGAGAAAAATAAACTTAAAAGTGAAATTGCATGGAAAGTTTCGTCATTATCTCATTTTGATCCACGCTCCCCTGTGTGTGAACAAGAGGTCCAGAAGATCATCCATTTGCAAAACATAGCAAATCAAATGCCAGACGCATTTACTGATTCAAAAAGGATAACAAAGTCACATATTCCTGCAGTAAATGTGCCTATCCGAATCGACGTCCCAAAAGGACCATCTACAAGTGTCATAGCTTCTGAATCACAAATACGCCTGAAGCGTGGTAGACCATTGGGTTCAAAAGATAAGAATCCTAGAAAAAGAAGTACAAAAAATGACACTACAAAAGAATTTCACGAAGAAATTCAAGATCTGATTAATCCTGATATTCCTGAAGAAATCAGTGAACCCGAGACTCAAGTAAATGAAGAACTCTCAATAAGTTCTTCTACAGGTGATGGGATAAGTTTAGATCGATCAAAAATCATAGTGGATAATGTTTTCGCATATGATGTTGCACTTAACATTATGCAAGGAAATGAGGATCTTGAACCTCTATCCGTCGAAGAATGTCGACAAAGACATGATTGGCCAAAATGGAAAGAAGCAATTGAATCAGAATTGAATTCACTTGCTAAGCGTGAGGTTTTTGGACCAGTAGTCCAAACGCCTAGTGATGTTAAACCAATTGGCTATAAATGGGTCTTTGTACGAAAAAGAAATGAGAGAAATGAGATTGTAAGATACAAGGCACGCCTTGTTGCACAAGGATTCTCTCAACGACCTGGTGTCGACTATGAAGAAACATATTCACCTGTTATGGATGCAATAACTTTTCGATATCTCATCGGTTTAGCTGTACATGAAAATCTTGAAATTCGTCTAATGGATGTGGTTACAGCTTACCTTTACGGTTCACTTGATAATGAAATTTATATGAAAGTTCCAGAAGGACTTAAAATGCCTGAAGCATGTAGTTCAAAATCTCGGGAAATATATTCAATCAGATTACAAAAGTCATTATATGGCTTAAAACAATCAGGGCGCATGTGGTATAATCGCCTCAGTGAGTACTTGATAAAACAAGGTTATATAAACGATGTCATTTGTCCTTGTATATTTATTAAGAAAACAACATTGGGATTTGTTATTCTTGCTGTTTATGTTGATGACATTAATCTCATTGGAACTCCAGAAGAGGTTCAAAAGGCAATTGAATATCTAAAGGAAGAATTTGAGATGAAAGACCTTGGAAAGACAAAAATTTGTCTTGGACTACAAATAGAATATTTAGTAGACGGGGTCTTCATCCATCAATCTGCCTATACTGAGAAAATCTTGAAACGATTTTATATGGACAAAGCACATCCATTAAGTACTCTAATGATTGTCCGATCACTTGAAGTAAATAAGGATTCAATCCGACTTCAAGAAGAGAATGAGGAAGCTCTTGGTCCAGAAGTACCTTATCTTAGTGCAATTGGGGCACTTATATCTTGCTAATGCTACGGGTCCTGACATAACATTTTCTGTTAATTTGTTAGCAAGATATAGTTCTTCCCCTACAAGAAGACATTGGAATGGAGTTAAACATATATTGCGATATCTAAGGGGAACTAGTGATATGGGTCTGTTTTATACTAACAAAGATAGTGCAGATCTTGTTGGTCATGCAGATGCAGGTTATTTATTTGACCCACATAAAGCTTGATCACAAACAGGCTATCTGATACGGAGGTACTGTTATATCATGGCGATACACGAAGCAGTCTATTGTCGCTACTTCTTCAAATCATGCTGAGATGATACTCATTTATGAAGAAAGTATAGAATGTGTATGGTTAAGATCAATAATACATTTTATCAAAGAAAGATGTAGTTTGAAGTGTGACGTCAAGATACCCATAATGCTCTTTGAAGACAATGGTGCATGCATAGCTCAATTAAGAGGAGGCTTTATAAAAGAAGATAGAACGAAACACATTTCACCAAAATTATTCTTCACACATGATCTCCAGAAGAATGGTGATATTGATGTGCGACAAATTCGTTCGAGTGATAATCCAGAAGATTTATTTACCAAATCTTTACTGGCCTCAACTCTTGAGAAGATGGTTCACAAAATTGAAATGCGAAAACTTAACCATCTGAATCGTGGTTTTTATCAGGGGGAGTAAAATACGCACTGTACTCTTTTTTTCCTTAGTCTAGGTTTTGTCCCACTGGGTTTTCCTAGAAAGGTTTTTAATGAGGCAACAGATAATGCGTATCAAAAGATATATGTACTCTTTTTCCTTCACTAGAATTTTTTCCCAGAGGGTTTTTTTCTAGTAAGGTTTTAACGAGGCACAATACCTGTTGACATCCAAGGGGGAGTGTTATAAATCCATTGAATGAGTGGATAGTCCATAAAGTAAGTACATGAACAACTATCCATATTCACTAGGTTTCATAAACCTTTTTGGACAAGAATGTATCTATTTATTATGATACTTAATATGGTGAATTTGGAGTGATTTCTCAACCTATAAATAAGGTTGTTCATTCACTATTGTATGATATTGTAACAACCTGTTTAGTAGGTTCGAGCAGTAAAATTATTTTGAAAATAACTGACAGGGTCGACGGATCAGGCGACGGACCGTCATGGTCACGACGGACCGTCGAGGGTATTCGTTCCAAAACACTTCAACTCTGAAATCTGGGTACTGAGATCCACTCTCTTAACTTCACGAAGGAACTGCAGCACGGACCGTCGTAGATACGACGGACCGTCACAAACCCCTTTACTGAATTTAACTCTCTGAACTTTGCGACGGACCTGCAGGACGGACCGTCATAGACACGACGGGCCGTCACAGGTTGCGTAACCCTAACTGGGTCGGATTTCTGCTAAAGGTTTTAAAGCGGTGTTTTGGACTATTCATGACAAACTTTATGAAATTAGTGGGGTAAGTTTAATAATTTATTTACTTGGGGGTTAAAGGAGATAAATTTAAAATAAATAATGGGTTGCTTTTATCATAATGAATTATATGATAATTAGGGTAAAGGAAAAAGAATCTGGAGAAGACAAATAAAAAGAAGCAGAGAGGGAGAATGAGCGAGAAAGAGAGAACGAAGAGGAAAGCAAAAGGCATTGGGGAGATAGCTTGCTCGATCACGATTCTTCGGTGGAGGTAGGTTATGGTTTAT
>NC_028644.1:54714715-54716699 GCF_001406875.1 Solanum pennellii
TATATATTGCTTTCTATTTTGAGTTGGCCGATGATACCTACTCAGTACGTGTTCCTTGTACTGACCCCTACTTTTATTTCCTTCTTGTTGTTTTGTGGAGTGCAGCAAGTGCACCATTGACTTCGACTCGTCCTCAACTCTAGCCAGTCTTCAGCACGTCAGATTTCAGGGTGAGCTATTATTCCTAGCTCGAGCTGGATTCTCTTCTTCACGTCTTGATGTCTTTGAAGTTCGGACATGGACCATATTTCTACTTATTTTAGTTCTTAAATACTCTTAGACTTAGTAATTTGAGGATAGATGTTCTTGATGTGATTTCTTTTTTTTTTATTTTTATTCTTCTTTTTTAGAAAAAAAAATACATCCCTTTTACAAATATACAAAGTAAAAAAGTAACTTAACAAATTAGAACTAAATTTCATCTAATTATTACTTACTACATATAGTAGAATAATAAGCTTCGAACTTTAATAAAGAACAAAATAAAAAGAAAACTTTAAAGCATGCAAGAATAAATACATGTCATATAAATTTTACTCTAAATTTAATAATATAAAATTTCAATAAATTTCATATCATAATGTAAAAATTAAACATTCATAAATTTAAATAATTTTATAACATTAAAATCACATCTTGCATAATTCTGAAATCAAATAATGTAATAAAGATCAAATATTACCTTTTGTGAAAATTAATTCACAAAGAAAAGATCACGATAGAAACCACGAATTTAAAATCACCAAAACAACCTCAAACTTAGTTTTTATTTGTAAGTGGAGAAAAAAAATGTAAGGATGATTATCTTTTTTCTAAATATTCTTTTTGTTTTTTTGTACGTATAGTGTTGCTGCCTATTTTTATTTTTTTTTTTGCATGCTTTTTGATGTGCACAGTTTTTCTTTTTCTTTTTCTGATTTGCTGATTATTTTGTTTGTACATACATGTGGGGTATTTTCCCTTTTATTCTCCAGTTACGTGAGTGTGGGGGTCTCTCTTTGAATTACGAAGTTTTTGCTTTTAGTCATGTGTCATAGGGGTCTCTGTTAGTAGTTGTTGATTGTGGGGATATAGCGGTATAGCGGAGAGTATATGGGAGTTGTGGGGTAGGGGAAGTTAGATTATTTAGGTTATTATCTACTTCACTTTTATTTTTATTTTATTTTTAAAAGAATAATAATAAAATATCAACCAATTATTTTAAATTAATAAATAACTAATTAGAAAAAGTCAAATAGCTAGTAAAAAATAAAAGCAATTAAATAATACTAGCTTATTCATAATATAGATTTTTTATTTCTTTTCGTAATCTTTCATTTCTTTTTTAAAGAATTGAAAAACAAAACTTACCTTAAAAAGTGTTTATATTCATGTTGTCTTTAAATATTTTAAAATAAACTTAATAAAAATAAAAATAAAAATAAAAGTCAAATTATTTATATATTTATAAAATTATCTCAACTCTAAAAATGGTATAAAATTTTTAGATTCGGTCAAAATTATGTGTCTATAATATGGAAAAGTGTCGTTGCAAGACGTTAAAATTAGTCCATTCATACGCTTAAATGACATGATGAACATATCATTCAATACTTTCATGTATTACAATGGAATGATAATAATTTCTCTTAATTATCTCTAGTATGTATTCGAGTTGTTAATTCGTTATAATTAATAAATATCTGTTATTTATTTTATTTTTTCAGTTAAGTTTTTTTAGAAATATAAATCCAGATGCTGCCCTAGAATTAATTGACAAAGCTTCAGAAGGAGGACAAGGAATAGCAACATATGCATTTATTTAATCTCGCTATATTTATGCGATAAATATAGACAACAAGGGTGAAGACAATTGGCGAAATCAAGACAACACAAAAACAAAGAGAAATAACAAGCCAGTATCGACGTAGATTTCTACGAATCTTACATTGTATTTTTTTGTTACATTCTTTATTTGATAATCCCCTCCCCCCCCCCCCCCCCC
>NC_028644.1:54716830-54722799 GCF_001406875.1 Solanum pennellii
CCCCCCCCCCCCCCCCCCCCGCGCCGGTTCTTTCACTATTAAGCATGTTCCTGTTGTTCGTAACACTGGCTTGGATAATTCAGCATATAAGAATTGCTATGGTTGTCTTAGTGATGAAGAAATTTGGCACTTCCGCAATTATTAGTCTTTTACGTAATATATGTATGTATCTAATGTAAATATATTTTGTATTATGATGATAATGTAAACATATTTTCTGTGATTTGCCATGGTGTTTTAGTTTCTCCTTTGATCATATTACTATCTAATTTTGATCAAATACCAATCATTTGGAATCATTACAACTATACATGGTGTAATGCATCATAAAATTATGTTAATCAAAACAAGTTACAATTTTTTTGTTCTTGGCTTCTTACATAAAATTAATCTAGAGTGTTTCGTAATAGTGAAGTGTATCTGGACGTGTAATGATGAAATAAGTGGGTTAGAAAATTAATTGAAAGTTGTTCCGTGCATTAATGAATAGGACTTATTGGCAGCTTGTATAGTCCTCTGCCAAATATATTTTCCAATTTTCCATTTGTTTAAATCACTCATTTTGTTTTGTTCATCGATACTCTTTGTTTCCATTTCTTAATTGTTCTAATGCGTAATAAATAGCTAACATTATTAATTACAAATACATATTAATTAACATGTTTCTTAAGGATCACAAAATGAAATGCATAATCAGAAAATTAATGAACATGATTGGGTTCGTTGGAATATTTTGGATCAGAAACATTTAAAATATCTCCCTACATTTATTAATGAGTATTGATACAAGCCCCAATAAATAAATATCATTGACTTCATTTAATAATGAGTATTGATAATATATTAATGTAACAAAAACCCTAAATTTATTAAAACATATAAATCATGAATGTGTTAAATAAACGTGTTCCTTCTTTTTTATTTGAATCTAAGTAACTTCATGTTTACATTATACTTAAAACAAATTAACAACAAAAATTATTTCACAAATGTTGTAACAGAGCTCACCCACCACGTGTCACATCATGTTGAAACTTTCATGAATAACCTTGTACAAAACTAAGAATTACAACTCACATCTATTCTATCTATTCTATTCAAGAAATCTCCAAGAAACTCTTTCATTGCACAACTCAGAAATTCGTTAACACTAAATTATGAAGAGGTTTTGTGCTTCTATAGAAACGATCGAGAAAGGCATACTCATAGATATTGTTGAAAGAGTTGTTTTAGGTCATTCAAAAATCTAATCAATCTCTGATTGGGATATTTTTTAACAAATTTTATATAGATATTTGTTAAGTTTTGATTTCATCAATATTTTCCTAAATAGTTGTTTTTTCAGTTCATCTCTATTCAACAATTTGGGCATTGAAGAGAGCGTTCTCCAGGAGGTGATATTCCAGGACTTCTCTATGTTCTCTTTGTCTGTTAGGACAAGGGAACAAATAGAACAAAGGGGTTTGTTTATGACCTGTTACATGGATGCTGAAAAATAAAGAAGCTTTGTACAAAATTGGAACGACACTAATCTTTTATATTTATTTCTGTTATTTTCATTGAGTTTTTCCGTTTAATTTAAAGATCCTTAAAATAATATTTTTGTGTTCCTTTTGACAGAAGAATTTTTTTAAAAATAATTGTTCAACCCTTGCATTGCAAAGGTTTTGGGACTCCAAAAAGAAAAAGACAAATTGCGCAGCATATGTGCTTGCCGTTATTTCCATTTTTGCTGGCTCCAGCGATAGATGTGGCGCTGTCAAGTTCATTGGCCAAATGAAAGAATATCTCTATAAGAGAAGCCAACTAAAAGAATGGAGGGACAGTTTAATCAATATCATTGACAATGTTTGGGTTAGTAATCTCATTTTTTTACGCAACTACCAAATCATTATTGCTCTTATGAACATGACAATTCTGTTCGAGCCAGTGGATGACCTGTCTACAGTGGCGAAGAACTGAAATTTCAAAACTGTAATGGATGTGCTTCTTATATCGAGGTTCATCGTGTATTTGATGTTTTGCCTAAATTTGAATTGTAACTTATCTTCCTGCTTTGCAACTTCTTGTTGGAGCTAAATTATGTGCATAAATTGGTACTTCTAAGTATTTTTTTAGACCAACTTATGTGATTGTAATTTAGCTTTGTAATTATATGTATATGTTATAATTTTATTTATGAACTAATTACTTTCTGTGTTTAAGTTGATAGTTTGTTAAGATATTGTGATGAGACATTTTTGGTTGTTAAGTAAAACCAGACAATTAAAATCCCTAGACTACAAATATTCTAATTTTAAAAAAATCTATTTGACGCTAGATGTTATTGAAAAAAATTATAAAAACTAGGGACCTAACCTATACTCGAACACATGACCTATATATTAATCATTTAAATTTTAACCATTAGCGCTGCAATTGCGTTCGTTAATAATTACCAAAGAAAATATCTTCACTCTTAATATGGAACAATTCCAAAAAAATATTGTATCGAAATTCTATTGATTATATTATATATTTTTATGGTAAGATTCCCTAAAATATGAAGTCCATTTTTTTAATGTTAAAAATATGAAGAGTCGCCCATAAATTGTTAATTTTCAAAAGGGAAAATGCATAAGTGCCCCCTCAACTTATGCCCGAGATTCCAGAGACACATTATACTGTACTAAGGTCCTATTACCCCCCTGAACTTATTGTATAAGTAATTTTCTACAATCTTTTCGGCCTACGTGACACTAGTTTGAAAAAAAAAGTCAACCAGTGTTGGGCCCACAAGATAGTGCCACGTAGGCCGAAAAGGGTAGAAAACTATTGATAAAATATGTTTAGGGGGGTAATAGGCCCTTAGTATAGTATAAGTGTGTCTCTGAGATTTCAAACATAGGTTGAGGGGGTACTTGTGCATTATCCCTTTTCAAAATAAACTTTCTTTATCATAATTTATTTTCATGGTAAAATGCAAATTCCAAAATTAAATTAAAAATTTGCTAAAATAAATAGTATTTAGACGCATCCTTTCCGTCACAATCTTTGCATCCAACATTTTAAGAAGCCGAAATCTATAACACTTTGCATTCTAAACTCTTCACCAAAATCGTCTTTCAATGAAAATTTTGAAGACGATTTTCTCTTCGTTCGACTCACTAGACAGTGGATTACTTGGTAACATTGTAGAAAGGGTGGCTTCTAAATCATTCAAGGATTTGATTAATTTAAGACTAAGGTAATAGTAATTTTTCTTTTTCAACGTATTGTTTACTTCTTGTTTGCTAAATCGTCCATTTTTTAGTTAGCAAAATTTTTAATGACATCGGAAGTCAAAAGTGGGTTTATACGAATCTGCCGTTGTTGGACGTTCCGATTAATCTATTTAAACTCCCAAACTATGAAAATTACAAAAATCTCTCTAGACGTTCATGAACCGGTGCATAGAATGTGGAAACACTAAAGCGTTGTACAGAACAGGTGTGGTAGTATTTATTTTTTAAAAAGAAACATATTTGCCTGGTTACAATATTTTATCAAAGCTTTAATCCGTTCTAATTCATTGTTATGTGTTTTTACTTTTAGAAGAATCATTCCGAAAATAAAAATACAGATGAAGCAATTCAAATGCTGGAGAAAGCATCAGAAAGAGGCCACTAACCTGCAAGATATACGTTTGCCTTATTCTCTATATTCTTACGTGGTTAATACAAAAAGAGATGGAATACAGACGATAGGCGAGATGAAAGTAACACAAAAACAAAGATAAATAACAAGGCACTATAGACAACGTCCTCGAGAACTCTTAGGCACACTTTTTATGTTTAATCGTGTATTTGTTGTTCAACCCCCCCCCCCTCCATGTTGTTGCACTAGACTATTAAATTTACTTAATAGAAATAACCCAATTGGATAATGATAGTGACGAATATGAGGAACAAGACTTGTGTTATGGTTGTAGTAACGATGAAGAAGTTACAAAATTTGGCTTGTACTAGCCAATTTCTTAAATGAATTTTTATTCTTAACAATATTATGTATGTTTAGCTCTCTCTTATGCATCAATGGTCTTCACAAACAATTGTAAATATTTAAACGGTGTAATAGAAAAGTGAACATTATAGCACATTAAATAAATAACACTTGAATATATGCTATGCAAAGAGTTATGAAGACAGAAATTCAAAAGCTATCACAGATGGATTTCAAAAACATTACAAGTAAAAATAATACATTATAAAAAAAACCCATAAACACAATACAACATAAATTAGTATCAAGATAATGACTAGTAATAAGCAAAGTGTCTAAGTTCTTCATCACTGCTACATCCAGAGCAATGCTCATCTTCCTCATCATCTTCAATATCCCAGCCACTCTTACGAACAAAATGGACATGCTTAATAAGGCAACATCTCGGGAGTTTTTTTTATCAAATATAGGATTAAACACAAAGTAACATTCCTTTATTTCTTAAAATCAAAAACGATACTGCCTTGTTATCTCTCTTTGTTCTTTGGTAACCTTCTTTTTGCCAATTATCATCATCCCTTGTTCTTTATAAACACCGCCTAAGCATATCGATATTATGTCAAAAGAATAGTTTGCATCGCCATGTCCTCCATTTGAAGCTTTCTGAATTAATTCTAGGACAACATCTGGATTAATATTTTTTTTAAAATTTATTGTGCAAAAAAAAATTAAAGAAACATCTAATATTAAGAACAAATTAAGTACTCCAATACATACAAAAAAATTAAAATAAACTATTACCAGGCCTTTCCGATTATACAATTTATGCATTTGTCAATGAAATGTTTGAATGATGCAATCCTCACATCATTTATGAATCGAAAACGTCCAATCCCTTCCAGAGACACCTTACCATAAACCCACTGTTCACTTCCTATATCATTAAGAAGCTTGCAACTACAAAATTTATGAGTTATTAAAGAATAAATAAAATAATTAAACTTAAATTTTGATAAATATCTTATTCAAAGATTTATTAAATTTGTGAAAAAAGATAAAGCCACCTGTAACATCCCACAAATTGAGATAGCTGGAAAGAAGTTTAAAGGTGGAAATAGTCACTTTTGGAAAGAATTAAAGTCTGGAAATTTTCTTTAGTTGGGAAAATAGTTTTTGGTCACTTTCAAACTGTCATAACTTCTAGCTTAGGATGAGTTAGAGGTAGTTCTTGATATGTTTGGACATCCCTTGGAGAGATCTTTCTAACGCCGCTAAGTTTGCACGATTTTGATATCGTATGAGTGAATTATGCCTTTTGGAAGTTGAATTGTTGGATTAAGGATTGTCAAATCCGAATTTGGGAAGGGCAAAGTTGTCTTTTCCTTACCCAATTATTTTATTACGTTTTTGAGTAATAAATTGGGGTCTAAACCGATCCAATTCAGTTCAATCTTTTAGAAAACAAGTTAGGATTTTGAGAGAAGAGAAAAGAAGAGGAGAAAGGAGAAGAGGAAGCAAGAATGTTCAAGACCGTCGAAGTTCGGCTTGTGAAATTCGTCGTGGGTGATCCCTAAAAAAGTATATGATTCTTTCATGACGTTGGGATCGTTCTCCCATGTGTCAAGTAATTTATTTCAGTTTGGATTCGTTCTGAAATCATTAGAACATTGATATCTTCATACCCTTTTCTTGAATTCATGTGTTGTTCTTGAATTATCTTAGTTGTGAAGTTTTGAATCCGTTACGTCACATTATGGGGTCATTTCGATTTAAATACTTAGGTAAATTTGTTGGGTAGTTGTATCTAAAAGAGATTTTGATATACCGTGGTTTCACGGTATAATTAATACTTTTTCCTTAAGTTAAGTGTGTCCGAAAGCCTTTTTGTGCTAATTTTGATATAAGTTTCTCCTTGTTTTGCAGAAAATCTGTCCAAAGCTGAATGCGGAGATTTTGAGCGGAAAAATGCAGAAGAGACCACCTACGGAGCTTATGACGGTCCGTCGTGC
>NC_028644.1:54733190-54741627 GCF_001406875.1 Solanum pennellii
TTGAAGTTAAGTCTAGACTATTTTCCTCGTGGGAACGATCCCAACCTCACTAGTTGGGTTATTTACTTGACACGACCGCTTTACTTCTTATTTGAGAAGTAAGTTTGAGCGTATCAGATTTAAAAAAAAAGAACCGAGTTTTTGTGAATTGGAGAAGAAAAACGAAGAAGAAATTTCGACGAGATAAATCTGGACATGGGAATTCGTCGCACGACCTGTTCCCAGAATAAAAAATTTTGCTCTGCATCGTAGAGCTTACAGGAGGTGTTCTGCCTCAAAAGTTATTTTCGGAACCAAAATTAACTCATTCCTCCGCGTTGCGGACCCACCCTCAAATTCTGGTTTTCGAATTTTTCTCATGTTTAGCTATCTAAAAATCATTCCTAAACAACATGAGATCCTTCCAAACACAAATCTTAATCTTTGAATCAATAATTCAATTCATAGATCAGTTAAGAGTCAAGTTAAGATAAGTTAAGAGTCAAGTCAAGATCAGTAAAGAGTCAAGTCAAGAGCAGTTAACATCAAAGATGAGAAGTCAAAAGTCAAGTAAGAGAAGCTCATTTCAAGTTTTCGTAAGTCATTTACAAACGTTTTAGCTTTGATTTAAGACTCAAGTTTGAGTTCAGTAAAGAGTAAAGTTAAAGTTCTTTCTTCAAAAGAAGTATATAGGGATTATGTATTCCCAAAAGAGATTTTAAATATTTTCACATTTAAATAAGAATGAAAATTTTGATTTCCAAAGAGCATTCGGGCTAGTTCTCATAAAAGAATAATAGTTTTATAAAATGAAGCAAGCAGGGAAACTAAGATTTCCAAAATAGCCTTTGAGCTAAGTTTTTGAGCACTAGTCTCAAATCACAGGAGAAGTTTTTAAAACGTACAAGATAAGTATATTTCTAGGAGTAGTATTGAGCACCGATATGAGGATGTCAGTTTCATATTAACTCAAGTCTCCATCAAAACCATGTATCCATCATGGGTAAAAAAGGGTTATAATTTTTAAATGAATCATTTTCACAATTGGATTCACTTGGGCCCAGCAATGGTCTCCGAGTGTCGGCCACCTTCCAGGGTGTAGGCTCGGGGCGTGACACCATCTTTTTTACAATCTCTTCAATCAAATTCCTATCAATTAAATCAAAATAATTAGGTAAATTTTTTGCTCTCTTCATTTTTTTGATTGAAAATAGATCTTCGGATTCAAAGAAGTTTCACTTCAAAGTGAAAAATTATGTAAAGTTTTCGATATTTATTTTCTTAAATGACAGTAATAAGTAATGAATAAATGCAAGTTGGAAACCCTTTCAAAGTAGTAATAGTGCAATGAAGAGTTGCAAGAGTTGTGGCTTTTCATATTGTTATACGGAAACGAAAATCTATTTCGCTATAAATGAATGGTATTGAAAGTGCATTGAAAGTTGTTCCATAAATTAGATCAGTTCATTTAATGAAGTAGCTCTCTATATATTCGTTTCAGAAACCTACTCTCTTCTTGTTCCATTACTTCGTATTTACTTTTAGTAAATGATTTATCTTCTAAGCTAATTTAATGACAAATATGATGTCTGAAGTTTATTAATATAAAGATCAACATATCAATATCATTTTAAACCCTACTAATTGTTGACACTCAAATTTTGACCCTCCACGATGATAATTAATTCTCGAGTTTCTTGATTTCCAAGCGAGTTAAACTAATCGACTTTTTAAATGTTCAAATCTTTTGCGAGTCTTTCTCTAAAGTAGTTTTAATAGACTTTTATAAATTTAAAGTGGTACATTTTATATGTCTTATGTGATTAGTTATTTGTATAACATATTCGAAAATCGCGTCAAAAAGATTTTATTTATTTGATGTTCTATTTAAATACTTTAATATTTAATTCCGTCATATAATAGTTTACTTTTTATTTATTTATTTATTTATTTTATAAATTATGTCGATTATTTTATTTTGTTAAAAGTTAAGAAAGTTTATTTAATTAATTGACATTAATCTTTTATCTAGTTATCCCAAATATTTTATTTCACTTAGGCAAATCAATTCAGCCTCTTTTCTTAATACACAATTGTGCTAATACTCCTTAATTCTGCTGACCATCTCTAAATCCAACCCATTTCAACAGGCCAATTTTTTAGCCTTTCATTTCAAAAGAGACCCCAAACAGCAACCCAATTCCCTTCCCCTTCTCCTAATTTCCTTAACCCAACTGACCCGGTCCAAGCTCTCCCACTCTCATTCCACAAATGGATGACCCGTTTAACGTACAATTTCTGAAAAATAGTGTGTTCCCAGCAGTATAATGCCGCTCACGTCGTGAACGACGCAAGTCCAACAGCAGGCGCGTGGAGAACGATGAATGACCCCTACCCGCCCCTTCTCTCTCCATGCGAGGGCGAGTTCACATAACCAGTTGCTTAGGCCTTCGAAGGCGAGTATACGGCGTCAAACCTATAATCTCAACGTCTCTCTCCCTTTGCTAGAGCGTTCAAGCAGCCTTGCGCCTGCCAAATCGTCCTTGCAAGCGCCTGCAAAACCGTACTTCTGGCCATGAGATGAGGACATGTGGATCTCAAGGACGATCGACTGATCAAGACCGCCCACGTCTCTTTCATCTTTCGGTTTGGTTGAGAATTTGACAAATTTTCTGGTGCCAACTCAGTGGTTCCGGTCCTTGGAGTAATTTTGAATTTGAAAGGGGTATGAGATTCTCGACTTTGCCCCTTTTTTTTTTTACAAAAATTCCCTCCTGTTTTCCCCAATCCCAAACCCTATTCCTTCCCCTATAAATACATTCTTATAGCTCCGCGAAGGGGGGGAATTGTTTTTGAGGAAGAGGCGGAAATTTTGGGACTGGCTTCGAATTTTTTTTAAGAAAGGAAATATCGGAGGTCTTCAATTTGGATAACTTTTTTTAAAAAAAAAATCTACCTAACTGGTGAATACTCACTAAATCCTTCACGAGGCAGTGATAACAAAGGAGTGTATTTCGAATCGAGATTTTTTTTGGGAAGGATAGACGTCCGTTTTGAGTTTGAAATCTGGTCAGAATTCTGTTCGTTGTCCAGCACTTCGTGGTGGAAGTTGGTCACTCCAGCTCGTTGTTGTCTCAATCTCATTGCACCGAAAAAGGTAAAACTCCATTCCTGATATCTACTCTTTTGTTGTTGTTATTGTGTATTTGGTTCTATGAATAAAAGTGGCTCTGTTTGTTTCTTTTCTTCTTTGTTTTTTTTTTTTCAAACGCCTTATATTTTTCTTTGTGATTATTCATGGATGTTGAGTGATGTACTGTTTCATCTCGTCAAATAGATTGTTTTAGTGACGTTGGAGTATGAGGCATGTCGTTATGATTGTTGTTGTTCCTATTTACAAGTTTTCAGCCGAAATCAGTAGATTAGCTAATATAGAGTTCAGATGTTGGTATATTTTCTCTCCTTTGTATTGTATTTTCCAGTATGTCTTTTTTGAATCGAGTATATAGATTATTTTTTTAATATTACGCGTCCAAGGCTTATTCATATCTCGTTCGAATAGGAAATCACTTCATGTGTATTACATTTGACTCTAATGGCTTGTTTTTCTTGTTCACTCCCGTGTATCTTCACTTGCTTAGCTTCCACTTTGAGTCAACTTCACTGATCATGTGGCCTGTTATCATTTCCATATTAACTTTCCTATTTTTAAATTTATTTGTTATGTTGTGGGTGCATTTTGTTGAAAACTAGAAGAGTGCCTAGTTGGGTTTAACTTTAAGGATAGCTAGCGTTTAGTTTCACGACAGGTTTTTTCGACAAAGGTTCTCAAATTCCTGTATTTTATTGGCTTGAAAATTATTGCTAAATCAGTTCATTCTTGGGTGCCTTGTGATTTTGCACTCTAAGTTGGCCTATGTTGATTTGCGGTTGCGGGTTGTTCACTGCCTTTTGGTGCATCATTGTTCAATCTTTTTTATTCTTATTTTTTTGTGTGTAAATATTCTCTCATGTCCACCTCGCTTCACTCTTTAGTCTAACATTGCTCACAGTGAGGATTAATAACATGTGTATTATTTTTGAGGATATATTACCTCCTAGTCGCATTGTTTATTTTTACCTGTTGGTGGAGTTTTACTTCCCTAAGCCTTATTTGTCCCTTTGACTATTGAAGTTTTATTAATTGAAAATTCTTGAATAATCCTTTCATGATTAAGAGAATTTGGTCAACTGGTTGAGGAATTAGTATTATGGTTTGATTTCTAAAATACGTGCTCTAACACGTTGATTCTACTGATTTTTTTTGCCATAGAGGAGTTTGTTGCTTGATAAAATTTAGTACTAAGTTTCTTTTCTACGAACGAATATGTATTAATTCTTCTTATTTCTTTCGCGTTTGCATGTGAAATTTATTCGAGTTCACTATGAACTCCTCTCTTTGATTTTTCGAGGGAATCGCCAAGACTCCTATTATTTTTTATCGAGTCAACCAATCGGA
Source organism: Solanum pennellii (assembly GCF_001406875.1). Taxonomy (NCBI): domain Eukaryota; kingdom Viridiplantae; phylum Streptophyta; class Magnoliopsida; order Solanales; family Solanaceae; genus Solanum; species Solanum pennellii. Next base: position 54,737,668 of record NC_028644.1, read on the forward strand.
AAGGGTGGACAGATTTCGAAGTTTAAAGAATTGAAGAAAGTCGAAGAAGTTGGATTAAAAGCCCCGTTATTTTCATGTTATCTATTTTTCATTATGTAACGGGCATAAGCCCTTATCGCTTTGTACTATTATTTGTTTAGACTAGGACAGGTAGTCGAATGGGTCAAAAACCCGAAACATGTGGGTCTAAAATTCCGGTCAAGGCGAACAGAACCCGGATTTGGACCCAGATCTCTCTCTCTCTCTCTCTCTTCCCCTTTTTCCCTCTTTTACTTTATTCGTTTATCAGTGTTATTTGTTGTTAGTTTGAAGTTAGAAAACTCCGATTCCCCCGCAAACGCTTTAAATACTTTATCGACTTAAAACCAATAAATTTTGCAAATAATTCACTTAGATAATAAGTTAGTAATTTAACACTTCACTGTTCCAAATATTTTTCAAGTCAAATCTAATTTTCTAGCCAACCTGCTGGAAAACCGTTTTAGACGGATGTTTTAGGTGCCTAACACCTTCCTAAAACATTAATTTGAATCCCCGAACCCTTTAAATGTTTTGAAACAATTTTCTCGTTTAAGTTATTTGAAAACAATAGTTTTCTTAATTTTTCTTAAAAATTAAGTGGCGACTCTCTAAAAAGTCGAGAACTCTTCAAAACAAATGTCTTTTATTTTTTTGACAAAACACTAATTATTTTTTAGGATGTGCTATCATTACAATTTCACAATCCACTATGCAATTTACATCCATTTTCAATTAATGAAACGGAACTCTTAATGAAAATTATTAAGTTACAATATCTTAATTGATTTATCGGAAGAATAAAAAATTGACTTTTGAAACACTTTAATAAATGTATAATGATTACATATATTTTGCCACATTTAATGTAATAATATCATTTACTTCAAAGATATAATTTGGTTTAATTTTTTAACAAGTAACGGGTGCGTTATTTAATCTTTGAACTAATAACTTCATCTTTAAATAAAAAATTTATAAAATTACTTAAAACTGTGGTCTATCTTAGATTCGAACTCGTGACCTATAGAATAATCGATTAACCCTAAATCATTTGCACTACATTAGCATTTGTTCATATTGACGAAGTGAAATGTATTTAGCTATTTCATATCAGTTGTTTAATGAAAATCATTATGGAATATTATAAATTGAGACATTATCAATAAATATGGTCTAATCAATCCTAAAGTATGAAGATAAATAGATGTAAGGATGACATGTAGTGTAATTAATTGTATTACCCAATTATAACTTAATCATGCATATTTATGCATTTAATTGACTTGTATTTTCGAGGGAGCATAACTCATAAGTTAATTTACACTTCACTTTTATTTCCATCATAATTATTCGACTTATAATAATGAAAAATCTTCAATTATTATGAAGATGATCAAATATACACTTTACAATCTTATGTAAGAAAGAAAATATGAAATTAAGAATTATTTAAATCATAAAATATTCAAATAATCTATTTTTTAAAAAAATTAATTTAAAATGTGGCCTATCCTAGATTTGAACTCATGACCTATAGACTAACGATTAACCCTAAACCATTCGCGCTACTATAGCATTCATTCATATTGACGAAGGGAAATGTATTTAGCTATTTCATATTAGTTGTTTAACGAAAATCACTATGTAATATTATAAAATGAGACATTATCAACAAATATGGTCTAGTCAATCCTAAAGTGTGAAAATAAATAGATGTAAGGGTGACATGTACTGTAACTAATTGCAGTTATTCAATTATAACTTGATCATGCATATATAAACGCATTTAGTTTACTTGTATTTGTTAGGGAGCATAACTCACATGTTACTATATACTTTAGGTTTTTCTTCATCATAATTATTTGACTTATAATAATGAAATATCTTCAATTATTGTGAAGATGATCAAATATACACTTTACAATCTTATGTAAGAAAAAAATATGAAATTAAAAATTATTTAAATCCTAAAATATTTTAATAGTCTATTTTTTAAAAGATACTTAAAATTGTGGTATGTCCTTGTTAGGATCGAAAATAAGCAGGTGTAAACGCGGAAGCTAGCAACGCAAACCTCGAAAGACCACGAGTAAGAAGACAACGAGAAATATACCAAAGACACAAAGATTTAACGTGGTTCGGTCAATCGACCTACGTCCACAAAGGAGATGAGCAATCCACTATAAATATGAGAGTACAAAATACAGAGGGAAACAACCTCAACCAATTCACTCAGAATACATGGGAGGTTCACACAAGTGATAACGTATCAAGCTTGTGACCCACAAATTCTCCTTCTAACCAAAACTCTCAAAGCCCTTAAGATTACATTGTGAATGCTGATTAAGTTAGAAGGAACATTCCTCTATTTATAGAGTCCTAATCCTTTTCCTACAAGAAAGGATTAGTCAATCCAAAACCTTTTTCCTAAAAGGAAAACCTATTTATGGTAAGAAATCAGGGCAAATAAAACCCAACAGTCCTAGACTTGAACTCATAACCTATAGACTAATTGATTAACCCTAAACTATTCGCGCTACAATAGCATTCGTTTCTATTGACGAAGGAAAATTTATTTAGCTATTACATATCAGTTGTTTAATGAAAATCACAATAGAATATTATAAAATGAGACATCATCAATAAATATGGTCTAGTCAATCCTAAAGTGTGAAGATAAATAGATGTAAGGGTGACATGTATATAACTAATTGTATTACCCAATTATTACTTAATCATGCATATATAAACGCAATCAATTGACTTGTATTTGTGAGAGAGCATAACTCATATGTTACTATATACTTTAGATTTATTTTCATCATAATTATTTAACTTATAATAATGAAACATCTTCAATTATTGTGAAGATGATCAAATATACACTTTCCAATCTTATGTAAGAAAAAATATGAAATTAAAAATTATTTAAATCCTAAAATATTCAAATAGTCTATTTTTAAAAAAAATTACTTAAAATTGTGGTATATTCTAGATTCGAACTCGTGACATATATACTTATTGATTAACACTAAATCATTCGCGCTACAATAGCATTGGTTCATATTGACAAAGGAAAATTTATTTAGCTCTTTCATATCAGAATTTTAATGAAACTCACTATGGAATATTATAAAATGAGACATTAGCAATAAATATGGTCTAATCAATCCTAAAGTGTGATGATAAATAGATGTAAGGATGACATGTACTGTATCTAATTGTATTACCCTATTATAATTTGATCATGCATATATAAACGCATTAAGTTGACTTGTATTTGTGAGGAAACATAAATCATATGTTACTATATTCTATAGGTTTATTTTCATCATAACTATTCGACTTATAATAATAAAAATATTTCAATTATTGTGAAGATGATCAAATATACACTTTACAATCTTATGTAAGACAAAAATATGAAATTAAAAACTATTTAAATCCTAAAATACTCAAACAGTCTATTTTTAGAAAAATAACTTAAAATTGTGGTCTGTCCTAGATTCAAACTCGTGACCTATAGACTAATCGATTAACCCTAAACCATTCGCATTGCAATAGTGTAACGACCTGTTTAGTCGTTTTGAGCAGCAGATTTTATTTCTGGAAAAACTGTGTGAGTCGACGGAACCCACGACGGACCATCATGGGCAAGACGGACCGTCGTAGGGGTCTCGTTCCAGAACACTTAGACTTCTGAAATTTGGGTACTGAAATCGACTCTCTGAACTTGGCGACGGATCTGCAGGACGAACCGTCGTGGGCACGACGGACCGTCACAGACCCTTTCGTGGAATTGAGTCTCTGAACTCTGTGACGGAGCAGCAGGACGGACCGTCGCAGGCGCGACGGGCCTTCACAGGCTGCATAACCCCAGGCTGGGTCGGATTTCTGTTAGTAATTTAAGGGGCGTTTTGGACTATTCCTGCTTTAATT